>NC_135532.1:15394995-15711745 GCF_045843805.1 Urocitellus parryii | reverse complement strand
CAGCTGAGTTTTGCCTGCCACTCTCCCAGAAAAGATTGGAGGGATTTCATAACTCACTGGATGGCCAATGTCACCCTGAAGTAGGAGGTTTTTTAAAAATTAAACTTGAAAACATATCTGAAAATCTCCTGCCCTGCCAGAACTGATTAAAAGTGGGAAAGGCAGTGAATGAAGTCACAGAGACACAGTCCCTTGTCATCTTTGCCAGATTACCTCTCCCCCTGTAGCGACGAGGTGTCTGTCACTCCGGGATCATCCCCTGACGGGGCAGGCCAAGTGAAGGTCATTTTGGTTTTTATTGATTCTGTGGCTCTGGCATTACTCCTACGGATTTACAGCATTTAACCCACCAGGAGAAGCCGTGAACTACAAATGGCTTCCCCTTGGCCAGGGGAGGCTGCCGTTTCAGAAGTGACACCAGCTACACGGTCACCTTCGCAGCTGTCTCTAATGAAAGCTTGCCACCTCGGCCTCCACCTCGAAGGGACATGGCCTCTCGCTTTGTGGAGCTGATCCCTCCTTTGGCTCCCAATCAGCACAGGTGGGTTAGCTGGCTGAGTGGGGCCATCCAGAGACGGGAGATGGAGAAGGCAGAGCCCGGGGAGACGCCACTGTTCCTTACATCTGTCAGCATCCTCCAGGACCAAAACCGGAGGGAGAAAATGAAAGTTGAAGAGCATGAAATAGGGAAAATAGAAAATTAAGGAGACGATTTGATGAGTCGTGAAGGGTTCTCATACGAGTTACCAAGGACCGAGACATGACCGAGGCAAGAGCTGTCAGCATTGCAGATCAAGTGAATGAAGGAACATCGAGGACTTGTTTTTAAATAAAACATTATATCATTGTTGTTTTAACTGCAAGTTTTTCCTCCTCAGCAGAAAGAGAATGAAGAGAGTTTTCAATCTGGGGCTCTTTTTTTTTTTTTTTTTTTTTTTTTTTTAATGGTGTTCTTACAAGTCTTACCCAGGACTAAAGTAGGGCTCTGAGACAATAGGGAAAACAATCAACAATATTGACCCTGCTTTGTTTAAAATTTTGATGATTTTACTCATCACGGATTTGTTTCGCACTAACTTTGAATTCTTTCTCAAGATTGCACAAAGACAGTATTTATCCTGCTTGATCCCTGAGTTAGGTTTTTTTTTTTTTTCCTCTCCCTCCTTAAATTTACACCTGAAGCAAATCTTTTTTTTAAAAGGAGAAATGTGAACATTCAGGATTTCATTTCAAATGAATTTTGAAGGAAAATTTCCTCTGAACAAGGTGAGCAGCCTCACAGATGAGCCAGAGAAAAACTGAGCATCTCCAGGAAGCCGCCCTCGCCTGGCAGGGGAACTGATTTGCAGTTCACAGATTTTTCTTTACCCAGTGTCTTGGAATTTAAAAGGTCGCTGTTCTTATTAATGCTGGATGGCCAGCCGATGCACACAAAACCAAGCAAAAACTTCCCGGCTACGTTTCTGTAATGTTGTCTTCATGACTGGTCATTGTCCCCAAATGAGTCAAGGCTACTTCTGCAGAGAACATTAGAGCAGGGTAATGAATCCCTTCCCAGGAGCACCTCCAGCTCCAGAACAGAGCACTTATTGTTCACGCATTAGTTTCAGGATTCCCTCACAGTCTACAACATTGGTTAACCCTTTCCTCGTCCCATTCTCTGTTGATAAATGCAAACGTATATGCCTAAGGACAAGAATCATGCTTTGAAGACTCTAAATAATGAAAGCATATAGTTCATACTCAGAATATTCTGAATCAATCCACGAATTAACTATCAATTCCTCTGCTTGAGTTTCTCCCCTTGTTGAATTAAATTTTTACCTGTTTTAGCCTAAGGTCTCAGAACATTCCAAGGAATTGCCTTTAGGGGAAAAATATAGGATCCTAGCAGGCAAGCCAGCTTGGGGTATGAAAATAAAATATTATTAAATTAGTCTTTATATTATTACATTTTTTAAAGGAAGTATATTAACTTGTGTATATTTATACATTCTCAAACATTTGAAATAAATAATAAAATTTACTCTGTTTCTCAATTTAGAATCTGCTCTTGACAAACTATTCCAGTTCTGTCAGCCTGTAATGTCAGAGAAGAAAGCTGCAAGTCAATCTCTGCCCTCTTTTTTAACCTAGCACCAAGTATTAAGATTCTTTTTCCTACTGTTAATATATGACTGTACTCCCTACTTTAAGAAAATTGAGATTTTTAAAAAAATGTTTTGCAGTGGGAAAAGAAGCCATACTCACTTTGAGAAAAGAATTTAATTTAAATAACAAGCTCCCTCCGAGTATTTAAAATATGATTCAATTTACCAAAACGTTACTGGTGCATAACAGAGAACATCCTGTTCACCTACTGTTATTTAGGGCTCCTCAGCTCTGCACTCCCAGAGAACATGCCCATTGCAAAGTTATTGTCCTTGTGTAAAAGGGACATAGTGCCATCTACATGCTTAGTGAGAAATGTGTGTGTCAGAGTTTGCCAGTGGCTTGGCCAGATCTGACTGTGGAGGTCCAGAGGTGCAGTTTATGAAAGGTGTCTAGATACCTTGAGAGCACCCCGCTGACGGGGCTGACTCCTGCCATGAGACAGGCTGTGTCGTGTCGTTTTACTAAAGGGCACCTTAGTGTTCCAGGGCTGGTGTAACAAAGCACCACAAACTGGGTGGCTTAACACAATGAAGTTTATCATCTCACAGCTCTGTGGGGCTAGAAGTCTGAATCAAAGTGTCAGCAGAACCCTGCTCCCGCTGAAGGTCCAGGGGAGATCTGTTTCTTGCCTCTGTTGGTTTCTGGTACTGCCAACATCCTTGACTTTCCTTGGCTTGTAGGGCAGACATTCAAATGCTTCCTCTGGTATCATATGGCCACTTCTTGGTGTGTCTGTGTCTTTCTCTTCTTCTCCTTCTCCTTCTTCTGTGCTGGGGATGGAGGGTCTCAGGGCCTCATGCATGGCAGGCAAGCTCTCTACTGCTGAGCTAAATCCCCAACCTTCTTCTCCTCCTACACAGACACCAGTTAAACTGGATTGAGAGCCACCCTACCCTATTATGACTCCATCTGGACTAATTACATTAGCAAAGACCTTATTTCCAGATAAACCCACATACCAAAGTTCTGGTGATAGAACTTCTGCAGAGCTCTTTAAGGAATATAGTTCAATCCCTATTGGGCACTTATTAATGTGCAACCTTTTGGAGACAGGGGGAGTGCTAGTGCTTAATCTGATCTCACTGAATGTTTTGCTGTGTAACATTTTACTGATAAAAATCGGTATCTGGCTTGTGATACCCCTCTTATGTGGGTGGTGTTCTGAAACTTCACTTCTATTTTTTGTTCTAATTAGTTATACATGACAACAGAATGCATTTTGACACATCTTATATAAATGGAGTATAACTTCTCATTCTTCTAGTTGTACATGACGTAGAGTTACACCAGTCATGTAATCATATATGCACATAGGGTGAGAATGTTCAGTTCATTCCACTATCATTCCTACCACCATTCCTCTCCCTTCCCTTCATTACCATCTGTCTAATACAAAGTACCTCTATTCTTCTCCAGCCTTCCCTACCTTATTGTGAATTAGCTTCATGTATCAGAGAGAATATTTGGTTATTTGGCTTTGGCTTATTTTGCTTAGCATGATATTCTACAGCTCCAAACATTTACCAGCAAATGCCCTAATATCAGTCTTATTAAAGATGTGTAATATTCCATTGTGTATATATACCACAATTTCTTTATCCATTAATCTGTTGAAGGGCACCTAGGTTGGTTCCATAGTTTAGCTATTGTAAATTGGGCTGCTATAAACATTGATTTAGTTGTGTCACTGTAGTATGCTGATTTTAAGTCCTTTGGGTATAAACCAAGGAGTGGGATAATTGGGTCAAATGATGGTTCCAGTCCAAGTTGTCTGAGGATTCACCATACTGTTTTCCATAGTGGTTGCACCAATTTGCAGTTTTACCAGCAATGTATGAGTGTACCTTTTCCCCACATCCTTGCCACCATTTTTTGTTTCTTGTATTCTTGATAATTGCCATTCTGACTGGAGTGAGATGGAATCTCAGTGTAATTTTGATTTGCATTCTCTAATTGCTAGAGATGTTGAACATTTTTTCATATATTTTTTGATCAGTTGTATTTCTTATTCTGTCAGGTGTCTATTCAGTTCCTTAGTCCATTTATTGATTGGGTTATTTGGTTTTTTTTATTGTTTGCTTGTTTGTGTTTTGACATTAAGTTTTTTGAGTTCCCTGTGTATCCTGGAAATGAATGCTCTATCTGAGGTGCATGTGATAAAGATTTTCTCCCTGTATGTAGGCTCTCTCCTCACACTCTTGATTGCTGAAACTTCACTTCTAACGACTGCAATAAATATGTTGACTCTTGGTACCGGAGCAGGGACACAGGTGGGGAAGGAGGTTTGGGGTAGAGAGGTAAGGGGGGCGAGAGTAGGCTAGGATAAAAGAAAATGGAAGAGACCTCACCTTGAAATGGGAACTAGGAACATCAACGGTCCAGGAAAGAACTTGGTCTGGTGACCTTCATTCCTTCTCACTCATCTTCTTTCCCATGGCGTGGCACTGACAGGTGAACAGAGAGAAGCATTCCAAGTACAATCTTCTTTTTGAATACCTCGCTACTTTACATTTCTTTTTGTTCACTGCAGATGAGCTCAAAGAACTGGGAGATGATATTATGTTTGAGCACCTCAGGGAGCAATTAGAAGAAATCCCAATAGGGTCTGTTGTTTTCTTCCCACATCCATAATGGCCTTTGGGGAGTTCTACTGCTTTGGATTGGGAATAAACTGATATAGTCTGAGACCTCTCCACATGTAGAAAAGACAAAAATGAACCAATCATCTTGAAAGTTTCCCTAATTTTCCAATATGACTTTTGGTCCCCTATGCTTTGGTGGAGTATGAAATTCTTGACAAATCTTTGATCTTCTTTCAGACATTATCCAGCTAAGCAGCATGGCCAATAATTTCACACGAAAATATTTTTAAAATCTTTCTCTGAGGTAACACCTAATCCACTAATATTTTAAAAATTGCTGACAGACACCAATTGACTAGACATAATTTAATAAAACTTTAAAACTAACTCAGAAATATGAATAAGACTCACCCTCTTTGCCCTTTTGTTTTCTTTATTCTTTTTAAAAAATATATTTGTTTTTTAGTTGTAGTTGGACACAATACCTTCATTTCACTTATTTATTTTTATGGGGTGCTGAGGATCGAACCCAGAGTCTCACACGTGCGAGGCGAGTGCTCTACTGCTGAGCCACAACCCCAGCCCCTGTTTTCTTCATTTCTGTATGATTTATTCCATCATGATTGAAAAGTACCTTATTATCAAACTTGAATGAAGGTATTTGATTGGGGTCTGCAGATCATATGAAATACATAAAGCCAAACAGAAAGTTGTAGAGGAACTACTTATTAGTGTTTTGTGGTGACGTTTGATCATGCTGCTTTATTATGTAACAATCATATTAGGGATGGTTCGTGGGGGACCTAAATAGTCATATTATATGGGTTCAGTTGCACACCAAAGTCAGAGGTGCCCAATTTGTGAGAGGCAGGTGATGTGGAAACCACCTGGACATCTCCATCTCCTGTCACCTGCCCAATCTGTCCTGGCTCTTTAGGGTCATTCATGCAGTGCTAAGTGTCAGGAAGAACATTAACCCATCACAAAGCCTGACTTCTCACTTCCCCTCCCCATAGGTTGACTGACTGGGTCTCCTCGAGCCTGCAAGAGTCTCAGTACTTACACTGCTACCAGAACGTTCCCCCTGAAGGAGCACAGTAAGGGCACTGACCCTCCCCCATTCCACTGCCCTTACCTCCTACCCCATGTAGCATACTCTTTGACAACTATCTCCACAGCTAGTGTCACATGACATCTACCTATGTATAAATTCACAACTTCATATATGTGGCCTGGAAGGACTCAACTCTTCCATTCCTCTCCTAGCAACGTACAGAATAAAAAGAAAACCTCTTTTCATGGACGATGAGTGCCTGAAAGGAAGGTCCAGGACACACACAGATGGCACCGGGGTACCACCACAGGCAGTTCTGGGAAGCCAGAGGGCCCATGGAATAACTGAACTCAGCGGGACGTGGAGGATGGAGAAGAGGGGAAAGGAGTGCAAAAATGGAATTTTAATGTGCGGAAGACCTCCACCAACAAACGTGGCCTTCTCAGATTGGCCAGGGCTATCACTGATCTGAGTCTCTGCCATGGGTATACTCTGATTTTTAAAAACTAATAGTTGGGGGCTGAGGTTGTGGCTCAGTGGTAGAGTGCTTGCCTAGCATGTGCGAGGCACTGGGTTTGATCCTCAACACCACATAAAAATAAATAAAGTAAAGGTATTGTATCCAACTACAACAAAAAAAATTTTTTAAAAATAAGAACTAATAGTTGGGAAAATACCAGGGAGTGCAATGGGTGGCTCATATGGGGTGGTTCCATCCCTAATTTGAGGAATCTCCACACTGTTTTCCAGAGGGGTTGGATTAGCCTGCAGTCCCACCAACAATGTGTAAATGTACCTTTCCCCCCACATCCTCGCCAGCATTTATTGTTCTTATAACTGACCATGCTCATTCTGACTGGAGTGAGGTGAAATCTTAGCATAGTTTTGATTTGCATTTTCCTAAGTGCTACAAGTGCTGAACATTTTTTCAAATATATATTGATTATTTGCATTTCTTCTTTTGAGAAGTTTCTGTTTAGTTCTTTTGCCCATTTATTGATTGGGTTTTTGTTTTTGTTTTGGTGTTAAGTTTTTTAAAATTTCTTTCTATGTTCCGTATATTAATCCCCTAGCAGAGCGGTAGCTGGCCAAGATTTCTTCCCGTTTTCTAGTCTCTCTCTTCCTGTTCTTAATCATTTCCTTTGGTGTGCAGAAGCTTTTTAATTTGATTTAAATTAATCCCATTTAACTGATCCTTGGTTTTATTTCTTGCACTCGGGGGTCTTGTTGAGGAAGCTGTTCCTACATGGTGAAGTGTTGCTAAACGCATGGAGTATTGACCCTATGTTTTCTTCCAGCAGTTGTGAAAGTTCTGGCTTAATTCGTAAGTCTTTGATCTATTTTGAGTTTTGTGCAGGTGAGAGATAGGGGTCTAATTTCATTTTTCTACGTATAGCTATCCCGTTTTCCCAGCACCATTTGTTTAAAAGGCCATCTTTTCTCCAAGATATAAATTTGGCACCTTTGTCAAATATCGGATGGCTATAGGTGTGTGGATTTGTCTGTGTCTTCTATTCTGTTCCATTGGTCTACATGTCTATGTTGATGCCAATACCATGCTGTTTTGTTAAAATAGCTCTGTAGTATAATTTCAGATCGGGAATTATGATGCCGCCTGCTTCACTTTTCTTGCTTAGTATTTCTTTGGCTATTCTGGATCTTCTTATTCTTTCAAATGAATTTGAGAATGCTTTTTTTTTTAATTCTGTGGAGATTATCATTGGTATTTCGATGGGGAGTGCATTGAATGTTTTTATTACTTTTGGTAGCATAAAAATATTAATTCTGCCTATCCAAGATGTCTTCCCATCTTCTAAGGTCCTATTCAATTTCTTTCTTCAGCGTTCTATAATTTTCATTGTAGAGATATTATACCTCCTTGGTTAGATTAATTCCCAGGTATGTAAAATTTTTTGCGGTTATTGTGAATGGGATGGTTTTCCTGATTTCTTCCTTAGCTGAATCACTGTTGGAGTATAGGAAAGCTAGTGATCTATAGGTGTTGATCTAGTATTCTGCTACTTTGCTAAACTCATTTTTAAGCTCTAGAAGTCTTCTGGTGGAGTGTTTGGGGTCTTCTAGATGTAGAATCATATCATGAACAAACAGAGATTGTTTGATTTCTTCTTTTCCTATTTGTATCTTTTTGATTTCCTTTTCTTGACTGATCACTGGCTAATGTTTCAAGGACTATATTGAATCGGAGTGGTGAGAGTCTTGTTCCTGAATTTAAGCAAATGCTTTCAGTTTTTCCTCCATTTACTATGATGTTGGCTTTGGGTTTGTCATAAATAGCCCTTATAAAGTTAAGCTAAGTTCCTTCAATCCCTAGCTTCTCCAGCATTTTTAAAATAAATGGGTGTTTGTTTTTATCAAAGGCCTTTTCTCCATCTATTAATATGATCATGTAATTTTGTTCTGAATTTTGTTTAAGTGATGAATTACATCTATTGATTTGCATACGTTGAACCAACCTTGCATCCCTGGAATGAAACCCACTTGATCATGGTGTATTATCATTTTGATAGGCTTTTTTAATATTTATTTTTTAGTTGTAGTTGGACACAATATCTTTAATTAACTTATTTATTTTTATGTGGTGCTAAGGATTGAACCCAGTGCCTCATGCATGCCAGTCAAGTGCTGCACCACTGAGCCACAACCCCAGCCCTTGATGTGTTTTTGAATGTGATTTGCTAATGTTTTATTAAGGATTTTTTCATCTATGCTCATCAGGAATATTGGTCTGTAGTTTTCTTTCATTGATGTGTTTTTGTCTGGTTTTGGTATCAAGGTTATACTAGCTTCATAAAAAGTTATTGAAAGTGTTCTCTCCCTTTCAATTTCATGGAATAATTTGAGAAAGCCTGGTGTTAGTTCTTCTGAAAAGGTCTGATAGAACTCCGCTAAGAACCCATCAGGTCCTGAGCTTTTCTTTCTTGGAAGGCTTTTAATTACTGTTTCAATTTCATTACTAAAGAGCAACACGGGACAGACCAGACTCAAAAGCAATTGGGGAACATGGCGGCGAAGGGACTGCATCACCTCAGGGCGCCGCGTCACTAAGTGGGAGAAAGACGATGCAAAACGGCTGAAGGATATCTTTGGGAAGTTCAAGTGAAATTGAGGTGCTCCAGAATCTAGTGGACAGATTTCCATCGTGCGAAGTTCGGCTCTGAGAGCTCCATTTCCCCGCACGGAGGGTCGCATAGCCTGACAGGCGATCGCCCCGCGGCTGCAGTCTGTGGCGCGCACCGGGGAGCGGCAGGGTGCCGGAGCGGGGAACAGCGATACGGATCCGGGGGGCTCCCGCCTGTGGTACATCGGAGCCCTTAGCGCTGAGTTCCGGCTTTGAAACAGAGGAGAGAAGAGGCCCAGTTTGGCTCCAGACACCGGTCGGACCACAGTGGAGAACAGCAGCCGCCATTTCGGAGAGATGATGTAATCATCCCCGTGTTCTACTGATCTCAGCCCATTCAACTACGAACAGGTGATAACAGGCTGGTATTTGCCTGCTTCTAGCAGACAGATTTTCTGCTCAGGCTCGGGGCGGGGGTTCTTGTGGAGAATACTCCTAGAGGCTCGTGCCTGGCAAGGCGTGCGCCGGGCACTGAGCAGCTGGATTCGGGTTCCCGGGGCTAACCTGGCCCAGGTCTGAGGAAACTGCGGAGACTGCCGGCGGAGGCCAGCTCCAAGTGGAGCGTGCGCTGAGCTTGGGGCGACTGGGTTCTGACTCCCGGAACAGTTTTGGCCTGGGGCTGGGAAACCCGTGGGGTCGCTCCCTGGAGCCAGCTCCCAGCGGAGAGTGTATCAGATCGGAGAGGCGGGGTTCCGGCTACCTAAGCTGCTTTGGCCCAAGGCTAGGGAACCGGCGGTGACTGCTTCTCAATCAGGGTCCGGCGGGGTGTTGTAGGGACAGAGTGGATCTTCCTCCTGCGCCCAGAGCAGTCCAAGTGACCCGCCATGGTGCCATGACACCCCAAACGCAGCTGGGGCTGAAGAGAGCAGCCGCCCACGCATAGAATAGGACCAGCGATTCCGCGGCGCAGCAGCCAAGTAACCTCATTTGGAGTAGGGGCTGTGCGGAGCTGCCATCCGAGCAAGCAGAGCAGGCAGACCTGCCGCCAACTGGCAAGACAGGCCAGGTAGCTTGCCAGCGGGGTGGACACGTAACACCGAGGCAGTCGCGTCACACTGGTTGGAGTGGGGGTGGAGCAGGGTCGCCGCCCGGGTCCGGAGGGGGCTCAGCGACCCGTTGGAGAGGTAGTTAGGTACCCCCATTGGGAGTGGGGGCTGTGCAGAACTGTGACCCACCGGCCTAGAGGTCTGCCAGCGCGGTAGACTCGTCACACCAATTGGAGCGGGGGGCCCAGCTGAGCCGCCACCCACATCCAGATCAGGACCAACGATCCCAGGGCGTGGTAGTTAAGTTACCACAATTGGAGTGGGGGCAGTGCAAAGCCACCACCCGTGCCCGCAGCGGGGGCAGACCTGCGACCGATCAGCGGGGTAGACAGACCACCATAATTAGAGGAGGAGCACAGCCAATACCCGCCCTACAAGGGAGACTTCCCAACTATACAAGAGCAACATAAATAAATAGGGGGTAAATTTCAAAAACACAACAGTGGCACCAAGCAGAAAGAAACGTCAGCAGTATGAAAAGACAAGGAAAGAAAGGACCACAAGCAATGCAGGTCAACTCAACTTTAGAAGAGGTAATAGCTGCAACAGATGGAATGTCAGATAAAGACATCAGGATTTATATGCTTCAGATGATCTGGAGTCTCAAGGAAGACATGAGACAGCAAAATCAGACAATGAAAGATCACATTGACAAACAAATCCAGGAAGTAAAAGATCAATTTCACAGGGAGATAGAGGTAATAAAAAACAAACAAATAGAAATTCTAGAAATGCAGGAAGCTATAAACCAACTTAAAAACTCAATTGAGAATACTACCAGCAGAGTAGATCACTTAGAAGAGAGAACATCAGACAATGAAGACAAAGTATTTCAACTGGAAAAGAACATAGACAGCTCAGCAAGTCTGCTAAGAAACCATGAGCAGAACATCCAAGAATTATGGGATAATATCAAAAGACCAAATTTAAGAGTCATTGGGATACAGGAAGGCACAGAGCTCCAAACCAAAGGAATAAAAAGTCTTTTCAGTGAAATAATACGAGAAAACTTCCCAGACTTGAAGAATGAGACAGAATCCCAAATCCTAGAAGCCTACAGGACGCCGAATGTGCAAAATCTTAAGAGATCCACACCTAGACACATTATAATGAAAATGTCCAACATACAGAATAAGGAGAGAATTTTAAAAACTGCAAGAGAAAGAAAGCAGATTACATTTAGGGGTAAACCAATCAGGATAACAGCTGATCTCTCAACACAGACTCTGAAAGCTAGAAGATCCTGGAATAACATATTTCAAACACTGAAAGAAAATGGGTTCCAACCAAGAATCGTGTATCCGGCGAAATTAAGCTTCAGATTAGAAGATGAAATTAAAACCTTCCACGATAAACAAAAGTTAAAAGAATTCGCAGCTAGAAAACCATCTCTTCAAAAAATCCTTGGCAAAACATTACAGGAAGAGGAAATGGAAAATAACTTTGAAAACCAACAATGGGAGGTAGGACAGTAAAGGGGGGAAAGTAGTCAAAGAGGATAACAAATCAGGTTTAGTAACATCAATAAACAAATATGGATAGAAGAACAAACCATATCTCAATAATAACCCTAAATGTTAATGGCTTAAACTCACCAATTAAGAGACACAGGCTAGTAGAATGGATCAAAAAACAAGACCCAACAATATGCTGTCTACAGGAGATGCATTTGATAGGAAAAGATATACATAGACTGAAGGTGAAAGGTTGGGAAAAATCATATCACTCATATGGACCGCGGAAACAAGCAGGAGTGTCCATACTCATATCTAATAAAATAGATTTCAAGCCAAAGCTAATCAAAAGGGATATTGAAGGACACTTCATACTGCTCAAGGGAACCATACACCAACAAGACATAACAATCATAAATATATATGCCCCAAATAATGGTGCAGCTGTGTTCATCAAGCAAACACTTCTCAAGTTCAAGAGTCTAATAGACCAACATACAATAATCATGGGAGACTTCAACACACCTCTCTCACCACTGGACAGATCTTCCAAACAAAAGTTAAATAAGGAAACTATAGAACTCAATAACACAATTAACAACCTAGACTTAATTGACATATATAGACTATACCACCCAACATCAAGTAGCTACACTTTTTTCTCAGCAGCACATGGAACCTTCTCAAAAATAGACCATATACTATGTCACAGGGCAACTCTTAGACAATACAAAGGGGTAGAGATAATACCATGCATCTTATCTGATCATAATGGAATGAAACTGAAAATCAATGATAAAAGAAGAAAGGAAAAATCAAACATCACCTGGAGAATGAACAATAGGTTGCTGAGTGATCAATGGGTTTTAGAAGACATCAAGGAGGAAATTAAAAAATTCCTAGAGTTAAATGAAAACACAGACACAACATATCGGAATCTATGGGACACATTGAAAGCAGTTCTAAGAGGAAAATTCATTGCTTGGAGTTCATTCCTCAAAAAAAGAAAAAACCAACAAATAAATGATCTCATACTTCATCTCAAAATCCTAGAAAAAGAAGAGCAAAACAACAGCAAAAGAAGTAGAAGGCAAGAAATAATTAAAATCAGAGCTGAAATTAATGAAATTGAAACAAAAGAAACAATTGAAAAAATTGACAAAACTAAAAGCTGGTTCTTTGAAAAAATAAATAAAATTGACAGACCCTTAGCCATGCTAACGAAGAGAAGAAGAGAGAGAACCCAAATTACTAGCATACGGGATGAAAAAGGCAATATCACAACAGACACTTCAGAAATACAGAAGATAATAAGAAAGTACTTTGAATCCTTATATTCCAATAAAATAGAAGATAGTGAAGGCATAGATAAATTCCTTGAGTCTTATGATCTGCCCAGATTGAGCCAGGAGGATATAGACAACCTAAACAGACCAATAACAATAGAGGAAATAGAAGAAACCATCAAAAGACTACCAACTAAGAAAAGCCCAGGACCGGATGGGTATACAGCAGAGTTTTACAAAACCTTTAAAGAGGAACTAACACCAATACTTTTCAAGCTATTTCAGGAAATAGAAAAAGAGGGAGAACTTCCAAATTCATTCTACGAGGCCAACATCACCCTGATTCCGAAACCAGACAAAGACACTTCAAAGAAAGAAAACTACAGACCAATATCTCTAATGAACCTTGATGCAAAAATCCTCAATAAAATTCTGGCGAATCGGATTCAAATACATATCAAAAAAATTATACACCATGATCAAGTAGGATTCATCCCTGGTATGCAAGGTTGGTTCAATATACGGAAATCAATAAATGTTATCCACCACATCAATAGACTTAAAAACAAGAACCATATGATCATCTCGATAGATGCAGAAAAAGCTTTCGACAAAGTACAGCATCCCTTTATGTTCAAAACTCTAGAAAAATTAGGGATAACTGGATCATACCTCAACATTGTAAAAGCAATCTATGATAAGCCACAGGCCAGCATCATTCTGAATGGAGAAAAATTGAAAGCATTCCCTCTAAGATCTGGTACAAGACAGGGATGCCCTCTCTCGCCACTTCTGTTCAACATAGTCCTCGAAACACTGGCCAGAGCAATTAGGCAGACGAAAGAAATTAAAGGCATAAAAATAGGAAAAGAAGAACTTAAATTATCACTATTTGCAGATGATATGATTCTATACCTAGCAGACCCAAAAGGGTCCACAAAGAAGCTATTAGAGCTAATAAATGAATTCAGCAAAGTGGCAGGATATAAGATCAACACGCATAAATCAAAGGCATTCCTGTATATGAGCGACAAATCCTCTGAAACGGAAATGAGGACAACTACTCCATTCACAATATCCCCCCAAAAAATAAAATACTTGGGAATCAACCTAACAAAAGAGGTGAAAGATTTATACAATGAAAATTACAGAACCCTAAAGAAAGACATAGAAGAAGACCTTAGAAGATGGAAAAATATACCCTGCTCATGGATAGGCAGAACTAACATCATCAAAATGGCGATATTACCAAAAGTCCTATATAAGTTCAATGCAATGCCAATCAAAATCCCAACAGCATATCTTATAGAAATCGATAAAAGAATCATGAAATTCATATGGAATAATAAAAGACCCAGAATAGCAAAAACAATACTAAGCAGGAAGTGTGAATCAGGTGGTATAGCGATACCAGACTTCAAACTATACTACAGAGCAATAGTAACAAAAACAGCATGGTACTGGTACCAAAACAGGCGGGTGGACCAATGGTACAGAATAGAGGACACAGTAACCAATCCACAAAACTACAACTATCTTATTTTTGATAAAGGGGCTAAAAGCATGCAATGGAGGAAGGATAGCATCTTCAACAAATGGTGCTGGGAAAACTGGAAATCCATTTGCACCAAAATGAATCTGAATCCCTATCTCTCGCCGTGCACAAAAGTTAACTCAAAATGGATCAAGGAGCTTGATATTAAATCAGAGACATGGCATCTGATAGAAGAAAAAGTTGGTTATGATCTACACGCTGTGGGATCGGGCTCCAAATTCCTCAATAGGACACCCATAGCGCTAGAGTTAACAAATAGAATCAACAAATGGGACTTACTCAAACTAAAAAGTTTTTTCTCAGCAAAAGAAACAATAAGAGAGATAAACAGGGAGCCTACATCCTGGGAACAAATCTTTACTCCACACACTTCAGATAGAGCCCTAATAACCAGAATATACAAAGAACTCAAAAAATTAGACAATAAGATAACAAATAACCCAATCAATAAATGGGCCAAGGACCTGAACAGACACTTCTCAGAGGAGGACATACAATCAATCAACAGGTACATGAAAAAATGCTCACCATCACTAGTAGTCAGAGAAATGCAAATCAAAACTACCCTAAGATACCATCTCACTCCAGTAAGACTGGCAGCCATTAGGAAGTCAAACAACAATAAGTGCTGGAGAGGATGTGGGGAAAAGGGCACTCTTGTTCATTGCTGGTGGGACTGCAAATTGGTGCAGCCAATTTGGAAAGCAGTATGGAGATTTCTCGGAAAGCTGGGAATGGAACCACCATTCGACCCAGCTATTCCCCTTCTCGGTCTATTCCCTAAAGCCCTAACAAGAGCATGCTACAGGGACACTGCTACATCGATGTTCATAGCAGCTCAATTCACGATAGCAAGACTGTGGAACCAGCCTAGATGCCCTTCAATAGATGAATGGATAAAAAAAATGTGGCATTTATATACTATGGAGTATTATTCTGCATTAAAAAATGACAAAATCATAGAATTTGGAGGGAAATGGATGGCATTAGAGCAGATTATGCTAAGTGAAGCTAGTCAATCTTTAAAAAACAAATACCAAATGACTCCTTTGATATAAGGGGAGTAAACAAGGACAGGGTAGGGACGAAGAGCTTGAGAAGAAGATTTACATTAAACAGGGATGAGAGGTGGGAGGGAAAGGGAGTGAGAAGGGAAATTGCATGGAAATGGAAGGCGATCCTCAGGGATATACAAAATGTCATACAAGAGGAAAGGAGGGGTAAGACAAGATAATACAAATGGAAGAAATGATTTACAGTAGAAGGGGTAGAGAGAGAAAAGGGGAGGGGAGGGGAGGGGAGGGGAGGGGGGATAGTAGAGAATAGGACAGACAGCAGAATACATCAGACACTAGAAAGGCAATATGTCAATCAATGGAAGGGAAACTGAAGTGATACAGCAATTTGTATACGGGGTAAAAGGGGGAGTTCATAATCCACGTGAATCAAACCGTGTAATATGATGTATTAAGAACTATGTAATGTTATGAACGACCAATAAAAAAAAAAAAATAAAATAAACAAAAAAAAAAAAAAAGCAATTGGGTTTAAGCAGTTAGAACCTGGTCAAAAAAAAAAAAAAAAAAGAGCAACACGGCCGCATCAATGTTTATAGCAGCACAATTCACAATAGCTAAGTTATGGGATCAACTCCGATGCTTGTCAATAGATGAATGGATTAATGAGTTGGTGTATGTACATACACACAAAAGAATGAAGCTGTGGCATTTGATGCTAAATGGGTGGAAATGGAGAACCTGGTGCTCAAGGAAATTAGCCAAACTCAGAAACTCAAAGGTCAAATTGTTTTCTTTCATATGTGGAAGATAGAGTAAAATAAAGGAAAGGAGGAGGGAAGGATTGGATCACACAAAGAACCAATCAAATATGAATTAACAGGTGAACTGAAGGAAGGAGAGGGGGAGAGGAGAGGGAAGACGGAGGGAAAGGGGGAGGATCACAAACTGAAATCAATTTCCATGCATGTATGAGTCTGTCGGGAAGGACTCAATTAATATGTATAATCATAAAACTCAAATGATAATAAATAAACAAACAAACAAACATAAAATACCTAATAGTTGGGTAAGGGAAAGGAAAAGTTTTAAATGAGTGAATAAGCAAATGCCCAAGACATGGGGAAATTAAGCCTCAGCTACCCTGTACTTTCTGAGCTTCCAAAGCAAGACTGAAAAGATGTGTAAATGAAAAGGTTAGCAGCATCCAGTCAAAGAAAGAAAGAAAAAAAAAACTAAAAAAAAAAAGGAATTCAGTAGAAATAGTCATAAGAAAAAGTTTATATAGATGGAAACTTTTCCCCAAGCCCACACAAAGCATCACCTGGGGACAGAGAACCCCAGATCCCTCTCCACTCTCCTGCCTAATGAGAATTTCTGAAAACAAAATATGCTCCGAGTGAGTCCCAAGAGGTGGTGATTTATAAGGCTGCCCCTGAACCATGCTGATTCTGAAGCAGACTGGTTTCCTGGTGCACCAGAGCCTTGTGTGGAAAAACAGCTATGGGAGAGAACTCGAATGATGGAAGATTCCAGAGAGGTAAGATAGCACACCTGGGGCTGTGACTGCACCTCAGATTCAGCCAACCACCGCCTCCCCCTGGAGCCCACTTCCTCCTCCCTGCAGACCCGGAGGATCAGCAATCATCTTTTGCCTTCAGTCAGGGTATCTGCTCATTCCCAGCAGCTCTTGAGGAATGCAAATCTGTCGCTAGGTCATGGGTCTGATCTCCCTACAGTGACCTTAACCCACCCCCCCAAACTCCCTCCTGTCTTGGAGTTAAACAAAAATCACCAGACATGAAACAGAGGGAATCGGATCCTGGTAGCATATCCTCATGAATTTCCCTGATGGGTTGGAGTCAGCAGTGGATGTCTCCGAAACATTCCAGATGATTTCAGGGAGGCAAGGGCAGACTGGTAATTAAAGCACACGAGTCAGGAAGGCTCAGAAATAGAGAACAAAGGGCAAGGGAAAGAGAGGGAAGGAGACAGAGAAAGAAAACAAAACCACGAGCCGGAAACCAGGGTTCTGCTCTGGCACCGGGGGCTCCTCCAGTGAGCGCCTTGCCCGTGTCTCATCTCCACTTCTCTGTGTTCCAGAAGCTCTTGCAAAGGGGCCTGTTGTGCAAAACAGTGAGTTACAGGGGAGATGAAGTATGCTGTGGCCAGCCAGGGCTCAGGACCTTCTGGGCCTGGAGGTGCTGGACTCCCATAGCAGGGGTAGGGGGCCAGGTGGGATGAAGCCAGCAGATATAGGGTAGGCTCTGCTGCGGACCCCAGCTCACCCTCCTCCATCCCAGATGCTGTGACACCGTGGGGTTGGATGGCTTCTCTGCTCTGTCCTGTAACGCAGAGGATACAGACTGAAGCCAAGGACTCCTTTGTCTTTGGGCTCCAGTTAGGCTCCAACAGTGGAGGCAACCTTAGGACCCACAGGAGAGAGTCATTCATTCCTGGAAGTTCTTCCCCATAGCTATCCTGTAGTCTGAGCACCTCCACCAAAGGCCCTCCTCTTTCCCCCTTCCCATACTCTAGTCTTTAGGACTGGGGTTGGCAACTTTGCCTCATGGCCACTAACGTTGGATTGGATTCTGCACTACTTCTCACGCTTTCCCCCAGAACCCTGCTCTCACCTTTCTACCAGGTACCTTATGGAGCAATCCTCCAGCCAAGCTGAGTATACCAGCTGACCTTGCCTTAAGGCCAGGATAGATCAATTGAGAATTGTCCCTTCAGTGCTCCATGGTGGAGCCATCTCTATGATGGCAGAGCTGCTGGGGAATCAACCTTAATTTAGAAATGTCCCTGTATATTAAAGATGGCAAAAAAAATGGATAACAGGAATCTTTGGAAACTGGAGGAATCTGCTCAGTACCTTCATGGCCCTAGGTTGGGGCACAGGGAAGTTCTTTTCTCTTCGTCTGAAGTCCGCGTATAGTTCATGAGGAGTGTTACTGGTTCTTGCAGCATGCCGAGAGAGATCACTGACGGCAGCATGCAAGTCAAGGAGGGACACCCTGCCCTTCTCAGTGCAAAGGAAAGAAAAAGAGATAGGTCCAAGTCTCCAGGAAAAGAGGGGGCAGAGATTTGCCTCTGAGAGTCACCTTCTATCACACTGAGTGACCCTAGGGCTGGGCCACTCAGCCGTGGAAATGAGCTGTGTCCTGTGCTGAGGCACAGAAGGCAGAGATAAGCAGAAATCTGGGCAGTTTCGCTTTCATTGCCTGGAAACACTTTCCATCATCTAATCCAAAACCTATTTTTTTTTTTTTGGAATTTAATGTTTAACAAATCATGAGTGTTTGATGTAACGTGAGATTGCTTTATCCTCCCTCATCCCCAGACCCTCATGAAAATGAGATGCTTCTCCTCATTTGGGGATTTGGAGAGGGAAAATAAAATAAAACAATCCAGATCTAGGTCAGCAGAAAGTCTGTTTGTTCGGTGTAACTAGGCCTCTCCACTAATTAACACGTTCCTGGGAAAAAAGGAGCTCAAGGCAAGTGAGGAACATATATATCCTTCTCTAAATGGCACCCTTGCAGATTCCGTAAAATAGCACTTACCCCTTCGAATTGGAATAGTAATCACACATACTGAAAATTGAAATTCCAGAAGGCTTCAATGCTGAAAATTCAGCCAGTCACCTGACAGAACTAATTACATTTCTTGGGTTGTTAATTAGTACAATCCACACTCCATATCTGCAGGTTCTACATCCACAGATTCAACCAATGGTGAATCACAAATATTTTTTAAATATTGTGCCTGTACCAAACACGTGGAGACATTTTTTTTCTTGTTCTCATTCCCTAAATGATACAGTGTAACAACTATTTGCACAGCATTTACACTGGATTAGATATGTGTCATTTATATGCAAACACCACACCATTTTATAGAAGGGACTTGGACATCAGCGGATTTGGGTGTTGGTAAAGGGTCCAGAAACTAATCCATCTTAGCTACTGAGGGATGACTATATTTATTGAATTATGGAACTAAAGCTTTAACTCTGCCAGTCTTGCTTCAAGATTTAAAATATGTGATCACTGGGTGAATGCAGATATGAAGAGGTAGCACAGGAAATGTTTGCAGGGATGTAAATTCTGTAACTCGATGGAGGTAACAGTAGGTTGTAGATATGATAAAATCACAAAGAACCTTACATATATGCACATACTATGTCAGTCAGCTCTTCCTCACTGTAACCAAAATACCTACCTAGGACAACTTAGAGGTGGAAAAGTTCATTTTGGGCTCATGATTTCAGAGGTTCAGTCCACGGTCAGCTGGCTCCATCCCTGTGGGCCCAAGATTAAGAAGAACATCATGGTGGAATGGCATGGTAGAGGAGTGCTGCTCTGTTCATGGTGGCCAGGAAACAGAGATAAAGAAGGGGAAGAGGCCACAGGAAAGATGATTCCTGCCAGGGCAGGCTCCCAGTGACCCATCTTCACCTGTCATACCCCAGCCACCTACAGGTACCACCTAGTTAATCCACTCAACTAGGATGGGCTGATTAGGTGATAGCTCTCAAAATCTGATCATTTCACCTCCTGTATAACACAGGGGTTTGGGGAAACCCCTCAAATCCAAACCACAACACATACACAAATAAGTGCATGTAAAGTTGGTGAACTCTGAGTAACCTCTCTACCACTTTCCCCAACTTTCTGTGACTCTATTACTGTTTTAAAATAAAAAGTAAAAACAAAAACAAATATTATGAAAAGACAGAGATAACCAAGGGGTCAGCTTGCTCAGGGACACCTTGCTAAGTGGTCTTAGGATCTTTATTCAGCTCTCATCATGGATCCAGTAATGCTGAAGAGAGAATCCCATATCTAAGAGCAGACCCAGACAAGCAGAGATTATACCGCGTCCCTTTCTTGACTGCCCAAACATTGTGTTCATATGATAATGTGCATGAAGAGCAGATGAATGTGCATCGATGGCCACATGTGCTTAACGAAGACAATATAATATTTTTTCATCAACATTATAGCAGTGAGTATTTTCTCTCCCAGGTGCTTAGCTTCTGAGGCATCTTGTATGGCATAACATATTCAAAAGCCTGTTCCTTCTTCCCGGGCTCATCTATCCAAACTTTGCCCTCCAAGGAAGGAGCCAGTTCTGATGGACTCCACATCAGTGTTTATGTGAGATCCTTTTTTTAAAATTATGAAGCTCTCTTTATAAGCCAGCCTTCAACTGAAATAAATATGTGTTGAGCATCTACCATGTGTTCCACACTCTGCTAGCTGCCCAAAAGGTACAAAAATATACAAGATACTCTCCTTTACCCGGGGCATAAAGATGTTTTATAGAGATAATACATATCCAAATGAAACAGTAAACAAAGTAAATGCATGAGATACTGATAAAATAAAGAGCTCATTTGTGTGATGGGATGATCAGAATAAATTTCACTCTCAAGGGTGCCTTCCAGCTCCCAAACTCTGCATTTCTATGTGCAGCATATAGAATAGCAAAGGAATTTAACTAAGGGCCCTGGTTCTAGAAGGTGTGTTTGAACTATCAACATGGGCCTAGCACAGTGCCTGGTACTCTGTGAGCTCCAGGCCAATGCTAAATGTGTAAGTCAACAAGTACAAAATGCAAAGAAAGCAGAAATCAGAAGGAGTGGGCAGTGCCTGCGAGGCTTCAGACCTGAGACTGCTCTCCAGCTGAGCCATAAGGTGAAGCCGCCCACCCAGCTGCGCCCACACAGTGATGACATCATAGGGCTGATGCTCATGATCATGGTCATGATGAAGACAAGGGTGGAGGTGGAGAGAATTTAAAACCCAGGACACACCATGTTCAGACCCTCATGTTTCAGTTGTAAAACAAGATCTGGCCCTCCTGGCCCCCATTTCCACGCAGCATAATGTCTGGGGTGGAGTCCCCTCTCTTTTTGGGAGGTGCTTTGCACAGTTGGGGGGATGATCTATCCCCTGGGCTATCTCCCTAGCCTAGGCCAAGTGTCAAATGCTTCTGATTTTCATGCATGCCCTGCTGCTTTCTTATAGGAGAGAGAGAATTCCCCATATACAAACCACTAAAAGTGGAAAAAGGAAGGATAGTTCCGGAGAGATTTACATTTCAAGGAAAATGTGAGGGAATATCTCTTGATAAAGCGAAGGAAGAAATGAAATAGTAAAATTTCTAGGCCATCACTATCCATCCAAATGCATCTATCAAAAGAACCGCGATAATCTCATGTTACCAACTGCTGCCTTTTCCAGGAGGCCTTCTGCCAACCCCTTTTGTGATGTGTCAACCCAGCATACCCACTTCCACACCCACTTCCACACCCCTCCACTCTATTTTTCACCGTAGCGTTTACCTCTGTCCAACATTCTTTATGTTGCTGATTTATCTTGTTGATGGAACCTTCTAGTGATGAGGTCATCTCCAGGAAGGAGGACCTTTCTGTCTTGGTTCATCCCTTCTACCTGGGAGAGTACCTGGGACCCAGTAGAACCTGGTGAATAAATAGCCCACTTCTCTAAATTGCCTTATCTGTTTGATTTCTGCCTGAAAGATGAAGAGTCTGTGGATAGGCAGAGAGGAAGGAAATTAGTTGCTGGAAGTGTCGTGGGCCAGGGTTTGAGCTGGCAGGGAGGTGATGGAGAGGGACTCAGAACTCTATAAGAAGTTGAGCTCACTGAAGTGGAAGATGTATGTGTTGTGGAGTCGCCAGGTGAGAGTCCGTGATAGGCATGTACAAAGCTCCGCATATCTGCCCTGCGTTCAGTCGTGTGCCTTTCCCAGAACCATACCTCGTGTCCTGCTAGTCCCAGCCCTCCCCCGGCTCACTGCTCACTGGAAGCTATAAAACTTGATGTTGGGGAGGAGGGGACTTGTGGGGTCTGCTGGGCTCTGTCCACTTCTCCAGTTCCAGTTCCTGCCTCTCCAACATATGCCCACCCTTTCCATCAAACCAAACTACTTTCCAAAGCCCAAGTGGACTTAATCCACAAGAGGCTTTGAACATGGAGTTGCCCCATTAGGAGGCCTACCCCATTCTCCCAATGCACCAGCTCATTCCTCAAGATCCAGCTCAAATAAGCCCCCGGGTGAATGTCTTCCTGCATGCCCAGGACCCCTCCTCTGTGCCTCAGCCAGCTGGTGCTTCTCTGGTGATGCTCAACCATCAGAAGCTGCTCAGATCACCTTTGAGACTGGTGTGGACCTGCAGAACTCAGCCACCTGAATGTGCCCAGGCTTAAAGATGACACTCTCACTGGTGTCCCCTCCCTGGAAATTGGTTTTCTCATAAAGTGGTTGCAACCCTTAGATACCACCATATGCCATTATCATGGTCCTGAAGTGGGGACAACGTCCTTTTCATCTTTGTGCCCCAGTGCCTCATAGAGCACCTCACACAGGGAAGGTCTTCAATAAATATTTATTGACTGAATGTATGGACACATGCAGCCATACAGCCATCCCCATTGACTTTAAACAGGAAGGACCATTAAGTTACGGCAGTCGTACTCTATATTTAAAAAGTAAATAAAGATTTTTAAAATTATTGTAATATGAGTTACTTGTCATGAAAACCTGACTTACAATCTAAGAAGTGGAAAAATGGATCTAAAAGGCTAGATTCAATCTCATAATTAGGGTCGGGGATATGGCTCTGTGGTAGAGCACTTGCTTAGCATGTGTGAGACCCCAAGGTTCAAATCCCCAGTTCTGCAAACATAAGAAAATAAATAAACCTTAAAGGTCTTTCAGAGAAAGATGAAGGCTAAATATGACCTGGGGAGATCATCTCTGCTATTGCTTAACCCTGTGTGTCTCAATTCAGAATTAGTTGGGGGTTGGGGGTGAGGGTGCACTGGAAATGCAGATTCCCAGGCCCTGGTAGTCAAGTCTGTGTCTACAGCACTTGAAGCAATCGCCTCAATATGGGTGACCCCAAGGCCACCATGGACATCCTTTCCCAGAGTGCTTATTACATTTTCCCCAAATCCTCTTTTAAATCAAATTGTACGTAAACCTGTCTCTATAGCTCTGTTTTCAGGAAAGACTATTTTTTTAAAAAATCAAAGCCAAAGAGGAGATTGTCAGGCCTTCCGTCTTGCACTAGGGTCACCTCTTCAGATCAAAGAAACAAAATCAGGTTCTGGACATGAATCCTAGCTCCTTTGAAGTTTAAGCTTCCCTCTCCACCACATCAATAACGAGGGACTCAGTGACCATCCATTGAGGTGCTTCCACAAGCAGCACCAGCTTCCGTTGCTCTTGGAGAACCCCTGAGAACCCCACCACCTTTTAATGTAGAAAGGAAGCTCATGGAAGTTGGACTGAGCCAGGATTTGTTTGTTGTTTCTTGGTTTTGTTTTGTTTTGTTTCTGTACCAAGGACTGAACCCAGGAGCACTTTGCCACTGAGCTGCATCCCCAACCCTATTTATTTATTTGTTTGTTTTTGAAACAGGGCCTCGGTAAATTGCTCAGGTTGACTTTGAACCTGCGCTCCTCCTGCCTCAGCCTCCTGAGTATCTGGGATTGTAGGTAGCATGCACCACCACCCCGCAGACTGAGCCTTTTTTAACATATCTGATCTGACTTGAAAAAGAGGGTTGGTTTTCCACAGAGAAAATAATTTAGGAGAAATAAGGAAATGAAAACTATTTTCAAAGGGCTATTTAATGTTCCCTTTATTATAGTAAAAAGGAGTAAGAGAATGAAGCATGTCAGAATCTGTGATTTATTGGCCACCATGGAATATCATAAAAGTTCAGAAACAGCTCCTAATCAGAAAACACAAAAACCAGATTAACGAATCTTACAAATTCAGGTGGGAAAATGGAGATAGTACAACCTGTTGGAAGTGACTCTCACTCCACTCTCTTGAGATTGAATAGTAATCATACTGTGGCTCCCCGTGTGTCAAGAATAAAATGCTCCTCTTCCAAAAATACCTCTTCAAAGGAGGCCCGGAAAGACAACCCAAGGTGGAGACACAACTGTCATTCTAATTATTTACATTCAGAGCTCCTTTGCAGAGATCTCGTTTGAAGGGATGAAGGTTATTCTCTAAATGCCACTGTTTAGCCACCAAATCTATTAGCAGAAAGCCCCTAGTGCTTTATCTTTAGGATTCCAGAGTGCGTCCAGTACTGTTTTTATAGTTATCAGCAATAAAAAGGTGATTCCTCCCAGTGCTTTGGGTTTGGTAGAATCAGATTTACTGGCTGGCCTCTCAACCTTATTCCCAAGTAGAGTGTAATAGGGAAAGGCAAAGCTCTTTCAAGTCCCCATGGATTCCTGTGGCAAGGTGGTGAAAATTTTGTTTTCTTTACTACTTTCCATTTCATAAGAGAAATAGTCTCAAGGAGAGGATTTCTAATGCAATTTTGTTAGATACAGTCCATTAAATATGTAGGGCTGGATTTCCAACTTCTGTCTGTAGCCCTAAGGGAGAACTCTCCCTTTGTCATGGAAGCCCAGGGGAAGAGTTGGTCTGTGCTGTTTTATGAATTAAAAAATCCATAAGGGGAACACTTTTTCCATTTTAAAGCCAGGAGGAGATCTGGGGACTTTCACACTTACACGCTATAGGAATGGCCTAGATTTTACAGTCCTGTGCACCTAGGATAGTCTTAGTACAACCTGATATTTATTATTTCTGCTGATAATTAAGATATAAGACAGATAGATGCCTGCATGCATGCATGAACGCATTTAAGGACAATATAACCTGCTGTTGTGCATAACCAGAAAAGTGATGAGCAAGCAGCATTAGGTTCCTCTTCTGTCTTTGGACCTCCCAGGGGAGAAAAGGGTTGATTTAAAATGTTGGCCTTAGGCTGAGGATATGGCTCTGTGATACAGCGCTTGCACCCACACACACAGTTCAATTGTTAGCCTTAAAAAATGTATAGTCTTGTGTTTTTCTGGAGAGCTCTAAGGATAGGCCTTATTAGAAAAGGTTGAGAAAATTAGGAAAGGCTCTAACTTCAGTGGCGTTAGAAAGAGTTGCAAAATTAGGAAATTGTTTGGAGGCCCTCTCGAATCATAGTGTTGCTGGGAAGGTCTAGAGAATTAGCGTGGAGAGAGGACAAAGATTTCCAGAGCGCTAGGCCTTACTACCCCCCCACCCCCAATATATTTTCCATCCTTTCCAAAATGAGCAAGACCTGCCAAGAGGCCATGGGGCTTTAGAATACATTAACACTCCTCAGCTCGCCAGTCTGCTGGAATGGTGAGCAGACGACCGCAGGCCCTGGAGCCCCAGTGTCGGCTCCCACCCAAACCCTGCTGCTGGTACTATGTGACCCAGGCCAGGCGACATCACTCCTCACTGCCTCGGCGTCCTCCTTATTCAAGAGGGGTTGTCACGATTAAGCGATGAGATCTGAGTGATGGGTTTAACGCGGTGCCCTGCCACATGGCAAGTGCTTGATGACATCCCACTAAACCAAAATGTCACCACCGAACTGCAGCTGTCAGTTATCTCACTTGTAAAGTGGAAGAGCCAATGACTACCTTTCAACATTCCTGGGCACATTGGGGGTGATGATGTACCTTCCCTCTGGGTGTCTCACAAGGGTGGTGGCCCTCACTGTTGTGGCCCTCACTGTTACGAGCATCGTCTCAGATCACGAGTATTCATCTCAGGAGGACCCAGGAAGGTTGCAGCTTCCTGAAGACAAGCGGGCTGCCTCATGGGCACACAGCCAGTGCAGGTACATGCGGTTCAGCATTTAAAGCACTCAGCTATTGCCCTGCTGAAACTCTTCATCATATTGAATAAGTAGCCCCAACTTTTACTTTTGCACCAAGATTCACAAATTATGTAGGTGGTCCTGCAGACAAGCTAGTGCAGACAACTTGGTTTGGTAAGCCTTGTCCACCAGGTGTAGTTCTTTACATAGCATAGGTTTGCAGTAAGTATTTGTTAAATAGAATCGACATTATCACCGATGAATAATACCATGAAATTCACTCCTTCAAGGACCACTCTTGAAATCAAAGCTCTGCCTGAGCTTCTATTCTGTGGGCAAACCTTTGGCCAATTCCAAGGGTCAATGTTTATTTCAATGGATGGAGTATTTATAGGATCTCCATTAATACATTCAGACAGGAAGATTGTTAAAAAATTAGACGTTAAAAACAATTTGGGAGCAGGTTAAAAGGTGCAAAATTTTAGCAAAATCACTTGGGGAAAAATGGTTTCTCATGTTTTTAATACTGGCACAGTTAGCAACTGACTTTAAATACCTTCTTGATCAACATAGAAATGGTTTTTCATTTCAAGAGAAAGGAATTAGATTATAATACCATTAACCACCACACATTGTAGAAGTACCTATTATAAAAGAAAATCCTTTCTAAGTTTTGCCATTCTAGATCTAAACTTCTTTCACAGAAATAATCAAATACTACACTTGATCTCGTTTTGGAATATTAATGGGATTGAAATAAGCTTGAAATTTTCCTTTGACTTACTAAGTTAGAAAGTCAAAGTGCTAAAAATATACTTGTTCTTCAAAATAGACTGAAATGGATAACTGTAAAAAAGATTTTTTTTTTTTTGGTTTTGTGCAGGAATGTAACTTAAAGTAAAAGGATCTATTGGGAGAAATTTAAACCAATTGTAATGCAGAATTTGGCTTTGTATATAAACATATGTCTATATTCATCATGTAGCTTTCGTTGTCAAAAATATCTTAAAACTTGTTCAGTCAGAGAAAGTATCAATAACATAAAATTTCACAGCCCCCTTTTAGAACTGTGGCCTTAACATTTTGTAGGGAAATAAAGCTTTGGTTAACCTTGGCTCTGGCAGACCTCATTAAAATAACAGCCTGTCAGTTTCAAGTTTAAAATAACAGGGTTGTCAGTTTTATATGCAGTGGAACAATCTACAATTTTATTCCCTGGGACAAGACTGTGTGGAGGGGCAGAAGGTGGGTAAAGATTGGACAACACTGCCATCTGGTGGCCAGAGTGAAAGTGGCTTCTAAATACCTGCAGGTGAAGTTGGATTGCCTTGAAGGAAAAGTTGGGATTTCAGGTTGACTTGAGCAACCTTTTGTATCACTTTTTGACTGACTTTTGTCTTTAAAATGTATACACATTCTCAGAGCCAATATGAAACTTATAATCTCAAAATTACAGTAATCTTCTGCTCTTCGGTAATCTGTATATCAATGACCTGATACAATTAATTTGCAAGCATGGGATCTTATGGGAAAAAAATAGGATCCAATAAAATTTTTTCAAATATTTTCCTTTATAAAAACTGCCACATAACTGGTGCCTTTTAACGTAAAGTGGAAATTTATCAAACTTGTTTATACATGATTTGTGTACTTTTCTGGATGATTTTAATACTTGAGTAAAAAATAAATGCAAGCCAAAATATCTCTGTCTGTAGGCAAAATTTTGACAGATGTCACAAAGCTGATGGCAATGTGTTCTCATTTATATAATGGAAAGCAATTCTAGACATAGAGTGGATCCCAAACAGGCTTCTAACATAACTTAACTTCAGTTTAGTTCTTTCTTCATGCACTTTGGGCAGTTGATTGGGGGTTACAATGGGGATAGGAAATAGCATCAGAGAAAAGAGATAAACACAAGTACTATTGATTTAAAGTGCCACCTATTCAAGAAGTTCACATGGAGATGCTGAGTTCTCTAATGTAAAGCTAATAGCCTGCCCTCCATTCAAACCACAAACCTTAGTCTGGCAACTGTGTTTATCCCCTCTTGACTAGTCCCTTCTCCTGATGTGCCCAGGACAGATCTTAGACTGTGTTCTCCGTGTGGTAGCCACCAGGAAGCTGTGGCTATTGAGTACTGGAAATGTGCTGTAAGTCAAAATCCGCAGCCACTAGCCTACTGCAGCTACTGAGCACTGGACGTGTCCCTGGGGTGAACTGAGATGGACTATAAGACACAATACAAACCGGATTTCCAAGACTTAGCATAAAAATGAATGTTAATGATCTCATTATACATTTTCACAATCATATGATGAAGCCATAATATTGGGAGGGGTTGGTGTAAATAAAATGCATTAATAAAATTAACTTCAATTCACAATTCTAATGTAGCAATTAGGAAATTTTTAATTACATACGTAGCTCACAATTGTAGCTTGCATTGTATTCCCAGTGGATATCACTCCTTAGACTCTGATTGCTTCCTTGCCCAGAATGGCCATTCTGCCATTTTTAAAAGTGGTTCCTCTTCCACTAGAGCTAAAACAGGGCATATCTGTCATCTCTGCAGTTGTAGGGGACTCAGGGCACCCATAGAGGTTATCAGATGCTTAAGATATAAAGGTAAAAGTCAAACACTATTGTGTCACTTGGGTCCGATCATAAGAGGAGTAGATGGCTCTCCCTAGGTGGTGCCCCATGGGGTAAATTGGATCTTTAAGGTAACCAGATGGCTCCCAGGAACAGGTAATTTACCTCACAGGGGTAAGAGCTTGATTTCCAAAAGGGAGTGCAGTTTAGTCACCCTATGCCATCTGTCCCTGTGGTGATGTTTCTACTCATTAAGAACTTTCGGTTCCAAGGACCCTAGCCATATATTAACTTCCTAAGTTTTATTGAATCCTTATGAGAGAGCTGAAAAGAAGGAGGCATTGTCCTCCACCTTGAAAACCAGTTTGTAGGGAGATTGCTCAACTTTGCCAAAGTCACGGTTTTGGCAAACACTTTTCCATGCACCTCCCTTTTGGTCTCCCCTGTGGAGGGAACTTCTGAGCTTTTGCCACTCAGGTTTCCTCTGCCAAGAAAAGCTCCTTCCAACTCTATGGCCTGAAATTGCTGCTTGTCCCTTCAAGGTCCGTTTTAATCGCCACTTCTCCCTTGAAGCCTTCCTACACCCCTCTCCCTTCTTTATAATAAAATATTTACAGTACTTCTCCCAAACACACTACAACTATTAAACATAAGAGACATTTATTATGTTTATTTATATGTACATATCTTCGTTCCACGAGTGGTAGGTTTGATGAAGTTAGTATCAAATCTTACACATTCCCAGGATCTTTAAAGTGCAGGTGCATTGTAGATTCTAAACAAGGGTGTGTGTGTGTGTGTGTGTGTGTGTGTGTGTGTATGTGTTGGGGGTGGGGGGCACATGCACATGCACAAATGTGTTTATTTTGATGAACTGACTCCCAAAAATAGGCCCTAAGCCACCATTTCTCCATAAAATATACAGGTTTACAAGGAAGATGTCCCCTCCAATAGCAATCAGTTTATTTTGATTGCTAGAATTTACATTTCTAGAATTTACATTTCATTCACAATTTAATTTGGAGTTTCAGAAATTAAAATCTGCCTATATCCTTCATTCTTTCATTGACTATCTATCAAGTACTACTATAATCAAGCACTGTGCTAAGAGGCGGGACACACATACTCTAGTATGTAGTTAACACAAAAGGAAAGCAGCTGTATCTCTATAACCTCTGCAGGCAAGGAGGGAAGACCCACAAGCATAATGAACAGGGAAATCTTTGTGGCAGGAAAGAACACAAAGGGATAACTGAGAACGTGTCCTTATGGAGAGGCCCTGTTGGCTCTGGGTATCAAGGTAGGAGCACTAAAAGAAAGATGGTCAAGTAGAGTACCACAGAGTTATCCACAAGAGCATGCTCTTCTTCTCCCACTCTGCAGTCTCCATGTGTGTGTTAGAGTTCAGAGGCTTGCTTGGGGCCTGTGAGCTACTTTCCTGGGTGTGTATAGTAGTATTTCACTCTGTTCTTCCTAGAAGGCCCTTAAGCCAAATTCACTAGCATCTAAACTCAAACCAATTTCCATGAAGGAAAAAGCAAGACATTGTGTTCTATCATAGATGTAAAACTACAATGCCAGAGAGGCACATATTATGTAGCACTCAGTACATGTCTACAGAGTTAAGTACAAATCAAATCACATATGCCCCCAAAAGATTTATCTGCTTCTTATTTCCTGTTCCACAAAAGACGTAAGGACAACCCATCTCTACCCTAAATGGCTTTAGTACTTGATAAATCTGCTGTCTGCTTACCACTTGCAGAAGATGTTTTTCTATACTGCATCTAATCCACCTTTCAATATGTGTTCCACCACTCTGGGTTGAGCAAGAAGATTTTTTTCTGTTTCTTGTTAAACATCAAATATCTGAATGGCTTCAGAGAAAGAAACCAGAATACACATCTGTACCCCAGTTCTGGTGTGGGAGACTAAAGCCCCAAGTGTTCAGAATTAAATGATAAATTCTAAAATGCTGAAGATTGCCTGAGCTCTAGGTGAAACATTTCTCTCCGCCTCCTCCCCCTTCTCTAATTAGCAGACATACTTGTAATGTCCTGGATTTTGTTTCCTGAAGCTGAGATTTCAATATCGTGAGAGTCACTTCAGGTGGTTATGAGCTTAACAGAATCCCTGTGTTATGTCAATCCCGGAGAAGTGGAGCTCAAGCCTCTGTGTGGATTCTCTGGGTGCCATCAAAGCCCCTGTAAAGGGGAGGTACGCTTGAAGCAGTAGCTAGCAAAGAACAGGAATTCTTCAGCAACGCCACGATTCACAACATCCAGCTTTTCTCTTTCACATTGGCAAAATTAGACTCTAAACTTTCCCTAGCAGTTTTCTAAATGAGTGCTAATTTCCAGGCTAATGCTGTTAAGGGGTTCAATCCACAACACTACCATGATCCTGTTGGCAACTTCAAGAAATAGAAGAAAGCTACCTTTCAAACCATGAAGAAATTCCCAGAGTTTTCATTCTATAATGATGATAGAATAGACGATGGTGAGAGCAGTTTTTAAATATCCACACTGCTTCAACATGCCTCATCTAACTACTAGGAATGCTGCGTCTCTCTTCGTTTGAGGCTGCACCTGAGATCTCTGCCCAGCAGGCTAAAGAGGGCTTCTAATAACCTCATTTAGAGTCAGCATTGGTCCCAAATCATGCCCCAGATGAGGGCAGCTCCTCCAGAATGTCTGTCTACACAGCCGAAACCATGTGAAGAAATGGTAGAGGCCAAGGTCAGCCACCAACAAGGACAGAGCCAGTGTCCACGTGGAGAGCAGAGGCTACACACGCCCACCATCAACAATGAAGCAAAAGCAGGCGGCAGAGAAAGCTGAGCTCACTCTTGGAGTGTGAAACCAGCTGACGTTCAGGAAGGAACCGAGCAGACCAGGACATAAAGTTGGAGCCTCGGTCTTGATGCCAATCACAGGAGGAGGGATAGGATGATGGCCATAACAACCTCCAGAACTGCCCAGAGAGAAGTGACTTACTATGGGCCAAGCGGCCATTGCTGAGTCCTCTCTGATGGATGTTGATATGCAGCACAGAAAACTCATAATGGAGTCTGGGTGAGTCTGCTGAGAACCTTCTAGAAGCTTTGGACCGTGGGAGTTCTGTTGAACTTCAAAATTCCATGATCCAGCAATAAGACCAGTCCTCAAAGTCATTTCATATCTGGTATTCTTGAGAAGTAAATAGCACCACAACTGAGTTGCCTGCTACGCAAAGAAATTCTTTGGTTTCATCAGAATAAGTGACTTTCTTTTTCTCTCCTCTGTTGAATTCAATAGATGTTGTTAGTTCAGTGCCAAACTGTGTCATCCCTTGATGGCCTGTGGAACATTTACTAACTTGTCTAAAATGGAACACTATACAAAATGGGCCACCATCAGAATATTAGGTGTACAAACGAAGCACTGAAAGTTTGTTGTTGTTTTCTTAAAACCTGATGCAGAAATCTGATCTGAACAGCACAGAAAGATATTTATGGTGTTTCCCATATTTATTTCACTTTGGGATCAGTGTTTTGCCAGAAAAGGACCCCATCTGTCTTTTCAAGGTCATGCCCTTCATAGAGTGGGCTCATCTAGCCAAGAAATTCCAATGGGAAGCCAGAAGGGGCTAATTCAGACTCTTCAAATTTTTCATCCAATTCCTGATCCCCTGAGACAGTCAACAAAACTTAAGCATTGTCTTTTTGAAACTTCAAAGATTCTCTCACTTCCTACCAGGTTTTTTTATCCTCCTTCATTTTTCCTGCAAAATGCATGAGTGTCTGTCTCCTTGGGGTGTCATGTTAAAAGTACCATGCCACAGGGGGAATGTATGTCGCATGGTAACAGACTCGAAGTTGCTATTGAATTCCCTGGGAATATCTGATGCAGCCCAGAATGTGGGCCGGTTTTAGGTTGCACGGTGACTCGAGGACTCTGTGGAATGCTGCTCGTATTATGTGGGCAAAATCTGCGTTAGGTTCACTGACAGGCTGGATTCCATAAGAGCCCTGCTGCTGTCCCCAGACAGACTTAGAAGTTTCCTGAAAGAGAACACGTTACAAGGTGATTTCTCCACCAGTGTTATGGAGCTCACCCAAACATCACACTGCAGACAGGCACAGTCTGAGACGTGAAGAATAACACCAAAGAGTTTCACAAACTCATAGTAAATGGGAAGCTGATGTTGTGTGAGCCGAGTGCTAAAAGCTACTTTCAGAAGACATGGATTTCAGTCTAGGCTTCCACACAATTGGAGCAAGTAGACTGAGCCTGTAATGTCTCCAGTTTCCTCGCTGAGCCGGATGGCATTAGTAAGCCCTACTTCCTCCCAGGGTATTAGGGAGGTGGTATTTATAGACATTTGGCCATGTCAGAAAAATCAGTATTCCCTCCGAGTGTTCAGGAGTCTAAACACGGTGCACCAGTTCTGAATCCTGTGGAGGGCACTGTCCAGGTCCATCCACAGGTCCTGCTCGACTCTTAAAGCAGCACGCAGGGCTTGAATCCTGACACAGGGTCACAGTGAGTGACTTGGGGCTCCAAGACAAGGTCATTCTTCTCCAGAGTAAAGCTGGGCAAGCTCTCTGTTTCCAAAGCTGGATTATTAAACTCTTAGGATGCAAGACTGGTTTTATGCATCACAAATTTCCCTTAAGTTGACCAAGGAAAGTGGCCTCATCTAGAAGGTAAAAGGCAGGCCACCTTCATTTCTTCAAACAGATTGCTTTCCAGAGCTAACAAATGACCTTCAGACTATAAAATATTCACATTGTTTTTTTTTCCTTTAAGATGTATTATTTAGTGTGTAGCCCTTTAAATATTAATCGTCTTTTTTTTTTTTCTTAAAGATTTGGTATATATTATTTACATCCGGTTACATTATGTTTTTATACAGATGAAATAGGCACGTGGTAATCTTTCTGAAGTCAGAGCAAATAGGGGATGGGGGCCAAGTGCACACAACAGGTACCCAGGGAAGAGAGTTCCCATCCAGGGACGGTTGAGGTAGGACAGCACATGGGCCTTTCACAGTGGCTGCCCAGGGACAATCCAGAGGAAGTAAAGCCTCCAGGGAAACAGACTTTGGGCCTCAGGTGGATGGACAGACAGCCATGGGCAAATCTCTTGAAGGAGAAAGTCCAATAAGATGGAATTGGCTCCATTTCTGGTTAGATTGTCATGTATGTCCCCCAAGCTAAGATTGCCTCTGAGTCCTCCGAGACTCTTCCTTCATACCTGTGTAAATGACACCGGGAATGACATTTAGGGTGACGGGAACCTAGAATCCTAATTAGGGGATGGGAGACATCACCTGAGATCCCTCTTGCTGCAGGGGTTAGTCAGGTCAAGGAAATACACTTTTTTTTTTCTAATGGCCTGACTGAATTTACCCATGCCTTCCTTATTCTCCAAAGGAAAAGTCCAGACAGTGTAGCTGGCAGAAAATCGATAACTTTTGAAATCTTACTTCCCTTAGCAGATAATTGGCAATGCCGTTCATGTAAGTATTCATTCAACAAATATTTATTAAGCATCAGCTACACACAAAGCACTGTTTGCCGAGTCTTGGGCGGTGGAGCAGATACCCCCCAGGAGTTGGGAACGTGCCGCTCCTCCTTAGCGGAAGACCAATAGCTAAAAGCAATGGCTTCTGCCCATGTCAACTCATCCTGTTCTTGGAGGTAAAAACTTGGGAAGACACAAGGCCTTTTTTTGTTTTGAATCCCTCTGGATAGAATTAGTAATTATCTTGCTTCCTAATCGTTCCCATGACAGACTTTAGCAGTCACAAAGAGCAAATATCATCAGTAAAGTTTTACTTGCTTAGAAGGGAATATGGTGTTTCCCAGAAAGAACATTTCCAGACAAATTGGTATCAGTGTGCCCATAGTCCTGTGCTTCCCCTCGAATGGAATGTGCTCTGTATCTGCTCACCCCACCAGGCAGCACCAGTAGGAACTCTTCAAGGGCGACAACTCTGTGCTAGTCATCTTTGTATTTCAAGTGTAGCATGAACCTGACTCATAAAAGATGCATATGAGCAACAAAAAAACCTTTTTCTTATTTGACCAATGTGTTGGAACTTTTTCTAAATTGTATTACACTTCCCTGTCTTGTTAAACTGATTTCACTGCAAGTTACTGAATTTTTCCTTGTTAAGTCGTTGATTCAAAATATATTATGTGAGTCCCTGTACCTCTATCAGCAACATATTCAGGATCACAGACACCCAGCATACTTATAATTATTTATGCATGAATTATGTATTAGTACTGCTGAACTAATACATTCTGTACCTTGTGAAGTTCGTGCAAAATAGAGACTTTTGAAGGATGAGATTAAGATAAAACAAAGAATCATTATTATTTTTACTTTGTAACATCACAGATATAGCAAGAAGAAGCTAGGAGAATTTTGAATGCTTTCAACAACAAGAAATAGTAAGTGTTCGAGGAGATAGATGTGATTTGAACATGACATCTATCAAGATATCAGGAAGCACATGTACTCCATAAATATGTTCAATTACAATGTGCCAATTAAAATAACAAAAATCTTTAAAAGAGTAAGAGAAATATAGTAGACTCCCCCCAACACACACACACACACACACACACACACACACACACACACGCTATGATTTCCCCTTTTGCAGGTTCAGTTGCCAATGGTCAACCATGACTCAAAAATATTACATGAAAAATTCCAGAAATAAATACTTCAAAAGTTTCAGTTGCACATTTTTCTGAGTAGCATGATGAAATCTCAGGCCATCCTCTTCATCCCACCCAGGAAGTGGATCTTCCCTTTGTCTGGTTTATCCACTCTATCCATGCTACCTCACCTGCATTGGAATCGCTGGGTGATCCAGGATCACCCAGACGGGTAGGACTCAGTCTGCTGCACCCTCAAAGAGGTCAGTGGCAGCCTGAAGTTGTGTCATAGTGCCTATGTCATGTACCTCCCTTCAATATGAATTACACCATCTCATATTACCGAAGCAAAAATGTTAACTCACTATAATAGGATGTCTTGAGACAGATAGACTGCATCCAACTAACTTTAATTACAGCACATTGTTATAATTCTTCTATTTTATTATTGTTGTTGATATTCTCCTACAGAACCTAATCTACAAATTAAGCTTTACCATGGACATGTATGTATAGGAAAAGACATGGTCTATAGTAGGGCTCTTTATTATCCCTGGTTTCAAGCATCTATGGGGGTCCTGGGGCCGGAGGGCTCCTGTATTCTGCCTGATATTTCATCTTTCACTTGATCTTGCATTGTTTGAAATGAAAGGAATCGAAAGTTTTCCTTAAAAGCCATTTTCCATTGAATGAGTTAGTTAAAACCAGGTAATCTAATCTATAAACACATTTAACTACGTATGTGCTCTGTCAATATACCAGCAGCAAGCTAATGGAAGTAGAAACGTGAAAGGCTTTCTCCTTCCGTAGGATGACTGAGAGATGGCCATCGCCATATAGACCGACTGAAAACATCCATCTCTCAATGAAATATTAATAAAGCTCAATTTCTCTTGTGTTCTTATATTTTAGAAATAGAAATGGAACTTCTAGTGTTTTTACCTTGAGTCACACTGAATCACTTGCATGTCCCCAGAGAGGCACACCCAGCCTCACCAGCTCAGCATACATATTTGGAAGACCAGAGCTGTAAGCAACAACACTATTAAGCCTAGTAGTTAAGAATGATAATTTCCAAGTCTACATTTGAACTTGAATCTCACTCCATCATTTACTAGATTTGTGACAAGTTTTTGAACCTCCCTAAGCCCCTGTTTCTCAATTGCATGAAGAGTATAATGACAATATTCTAGCACAGAGGTGTAAAGATTGACCAAGTGTCCCAGCTCAATGACAGCTCATGGTTAGCCCTACTGCTGCCCATCAACGATGACCCTACACCTTAAACTCACCCAGTGAGGCTCTTAAAAGTCACAGGCCTTGACAACAGTGTCTTATTTCTTCATTATCTTTAACTTTTTCAAACTATACTCAAGTGGCCAAAAATATCAGTAAAATTTAATACATCCATAAACCACTTGCATAAACTCAATAATAGTTGAGGGGTTTTCTGTTTTCAGGCAAGACACAATGACATTCTATCCCTAGATATCTCAGCATGAATCTCCTGCAGGTAATAGCAATCTCCTACATGACCACAACATCAAGATCATGCTTAAGAAAATTAACAGTAATTCAGCAGCGCCAACGGCTCTCTGTTCTATATTCCCAATCTCCCGGTTGTTTCAAAACTCAGAGCTGTGTGCCTGCTTCCAAATCCAGGACTCAGTGAAGGTCTTACACTTGGCATTTGATTGTTGTGTTTTTAGTTTCTTTTCACCCAGAGCAGTCTTCCTGCCTCTGTTGATTTATTTATTTACTTGGGCTCTTTTGAAGAATGGAGCCAGTTGTCTTATGTAATGTCTCATTCATTGGTGTGTCTGATCATTTATTTAGGATACTACTGATTTGTTCCTCTATCCTTAGTATTTCCTTTAAACAAGACAGGAAGTAAGAAATCTGATGAGATTCAAGTAAAGTATTTGGGCACAATTATTTTTTATGTGAAATAGTGAGATAAGAGTGGCATTAGCAGTCACTCTGCCTTGTCAACTTCTTCCTTCTTTGTCTAGTTGTACAGTATGTAGGGTTAGGTACAAGAGGGTGCCACTGTCTTCCACAGAGCATTTTCATGGACCTTTCTGATGGGATTTAAACGGAGCGTGTGCATCTCTACTGAAGTCAGTCATGGAAATTGTCAGAAATAAGAAGGAACTCCACATAAATCCTAAATGAGGGCTCAGGTTTTCCCTGTGAACTCCAACAGTATATATTTGGATCAGATTCCATAGCATAGGTGAAAAAATTTATCACTTAGGTCTTAATAACATCAGTAATTCAACAGCATAGCTCATATACTATTGGACTAACAGTAAATAACATTAGCAAGTACCGTTGAGAGTTTCTTCATCCTAGAATAGTTCATTGGAGAAGCAGACAAAGAAACATTATTATAAATTTTGTATTTGATCCCGTTTGTCTCTACCACCTTTTTATGTTGTTAATGAATTAGGGCTCCTTGTTATTGTCGGCAATATAGTTGTACCAAGAGTGCTGCTTAATCTAAAGCTCAGCTCACAGTTGTGTGCAGTTAAGTTCCCAGGAAAACCAAAACAAAACTCAGGTCTGGAGCTACAGTAAAGCAGTTACATAGATTGTTCAGAAATTTAAAAAAAAATACGTAAAACAAGAAAATATTTCTAAACAATGTGAGGATGGAAAAACTTTCCTGATACTGAAAAATAAGCTGCAATCATTCAGACATGCTTGGGAATCAAAGGCATGTTCTATTGCAGTGGCTAATAGCATCCATTTGTTCAGCTGTCTGCCTCAGCATCACAGTCTGGAGGTGAATTGGCCAGCTTCCCTGCAGAATGTTAAAACAGCATTTACATTTCTCACTGCTCCTTTGCTGTTATCTCCTTCAATTGAACAATGAAAACGCACAGCTACCAAAATGCCAGAGCGAACATGTCCTGATTCTAAAATGTGCTGCAGTGAAAAATTACAGAGGACCACTCTCCCATCCTCATGAGGGGCTCCCCACGTGGCCAGGTATGTGTCCCCTTCTCCTTCCAGCTCTTTTGGAATGAAGATCACATGTTACTGAGATCCCCAGCTATTTAGTGTTAGTGATATCATCTATGACCTTGTAACGGAAGGGGACAATTAAAACCATTATCTCAGTTGACATTTATTAAGCACCCACTGTGTGCCGGGACACATGTGATGAATGCATCCCAGTTGACTTGCCAGTTTTTAGCACTGAAAATTCAGCATCCTGGAATTCCCAGACAACCTGGGATGGTTGGTTACTCAACCCTTTGCTAGGCACTGATAAGACAAATTGCAACCTTAATCCCCACCATCAAGAAGCACCAGGCTAAGAGAGAATTGGCAAAGTAAGGCAACCATCAGCTTGGAGAGATGAGTACCTGGATTGTCGGCAGCGCCCCATGCCGTGCAGATAGTTGAGTAAATCTAGCAGGGTGCCAGAGAATGCACTTTGAAGGAGACAATGCCTGAGCTTGATTTAAAGAATGAGCAGCACAACAGTCACAGTGAAATTTTACACTATGGAAAGAAGAGATGCCTGGGGAAAGACAGCAGGCCGCTGCATTCTGTCTGAGTCTCAGTACCCATACATCTGGTTTAGATCCCACGGCGTGAAGGTGGGATTTTTAATGTGGAATAAGCAAAAGGGAGAATATTCATTTTCACTGGGCTTTAATATGACACAGAATAAAACTGACAGTGTTTCAGTCCCAAAGATGGTGACTGTTTTCTGAACAACAAATAAATCTGTAATACCTATTTTACCCCCCCCCCCAGAGGTATGTGTTAAAAAGAATGGAAATGAGTGGCTTGGGGTGGTGACCCTTATTAGAGATTAGGGACCCCAAAGTAGATGCCATGAAGAACAAATAAAATGCAAGGAAGTGTTTCTTTTTTTGTTTTTTAGCATTTTTTAATTTTGAAAGAAATTCAAACTTACAAAAAAACTTGCATTTTAAGACTAAATTGCTTTATAGGCTCTTCATTCAGATTAATCAATTATTAAAAGTTTGCCCCATTAACTTTCTCTCTCCTTTACACATATATGTATTTACTATTACTGAACTATTACAAAGCAAGTTGTGAAAATCCTGCTCTTTTAACTCTAAATACTCCTGCATGTATCTCCTAAGAATACGACATTATCCTATATGACCTACCCAGTGTGATCTGAGAATTGGGAAATTTAGCAAATGACAATATTATTATCTGAGAGTCAGTGTGCAGATTTTGCCTCCTACCTCAGTTATGTCCGTTACGGCCATTATTTTCTGATGTAGTATTCCAATGCAGGCTTGTGTGTCCCATTTGGACACGGTGGCTCTTGTTCTTAATCTGAAAGAGCTCTTTCTTCAGTGTTTCTTTTGTCCTTTGTGAGTGACATTTTGGAATAGAGTCCGGCTGTTCTTTACAATGTCCCTCGGTCTGGGTTTGTCTGATGTGTCCTTATGATGAGATCCATATGAATTTTGGCTGCCTAAGTGATGTCTTTCTTGGCACATCACATCAGGTGGTACACGATATCAATTTGTCCCATTACTCTGATCACTGGGTGAAGGTACATCCTGTGCCAAGTTTTTGCACTGTGAAACCACCAGCTTTCCCTTTGTAATTAATGTGTAATCCGTGGGAGGTGCTTTGGGAATGTGTAAATGTGCTCATCCAATGTTTAGCCAGGGTTCTTTGCATCTGTATGAGTTTTCTAGGGATGCCCTGATAGTATCACAAACTGCCTGGCTTGAAAGGACAGAAAGTTATTGTCTCACAGCTCTGGGGGACAGCAGTCTGAAACAAGGTGGTGCCAGCAGGGTTGGTTCCTTCTGAGGTGGTGAGGGAAGGGTCTGTTTCAGGCCACTCTCCTTAGCTGGTAAAGAGCCATCTTCTTCCCGTGTCTTCACATCATCTTCTCTCTACAGCCATCTCTGTGTCCAGATTTCCCCTTTGCATAAAGACGCCAAATTGAGTTAGGGGCCACCTCAATGTTTAGCTTTCACTTCTTTACTTCTGGAAAGACCCTGTCTCAAAATCAGCTCACATTCTGAGGTTCTTTGAGTCCAAGAATACCCATCTGTGAGACACGATTCAACCCATAAATGGTACACTGTATCCCTCCAGGGACATTCCCGGTGTTTGCCCAGACAGAACAGGATATCGTGAACCTCAATGTTCATGATGAAACCCAAATGGCATTGACTCCTGTCCCTGTTTTCCACAAGTCAGTGCTAAGCCTGAAATCACCTAAGATGTCAGTACTGAGCTTCCTCTGCCGTCCATCTTCAGGGCTGTGCACTGTACACTCACTGGTATTTAGAATGACTCTCTCCTCTGTGCTGGAGACTTTGAAGTGGGTTTGGTTTGCTGTTCACCAGGCGAGTACAAGCTACGTGAGCCTGTCAGTGCACTAGAGCAGAGCTCACCAGCAGCTGAATTCTTGACGGTATTTATTTCTTGCAGAAACAAGTAGTCCATTAGGGAAAGTGGCTGGTCTCTTGGAATGTTGTTTTGGAGCCTGTATCTGATATCCAGGCGAATGAATTCCAAAGTATATACTCAGGGTGTTTGCAACAGAGACTCCAGGCAGGGACGAGGGACCTGAAGGCGGGTGAGATGCTTCCAAAGGGTGGAAGGTCAGAAAAGAGGAAGAAACAAAGAGCCAGTGACCTGAGAACTCTGTGCTAGGAGATGAAGGAAGATGGGGTGGGGCACGTTCCCTGCAGTTTGAGGTGTCTTTCTCTTCAAAATGCTAGTTCTGTGACCTTCACCTGCATTACATCCTTGTGTTGGAATGAGCAAAGCCTTAGAAAGACATTCACTGGCTTCCCTTGGTTTCTTGATCAGGTCACAGACATAAAAGAGAAATTGAAGCTCTCTAAAAAGGTCTGGTCGGCATTACCCTACGCCATCTGCAAGGACGAGCGCGTGACAGCGGGCACTTCCAACGAGGAGGAGTGCTGGAATGGCCACAGCAAAGCCAGGTGAGGAGACGCCATGTCCGATTGGGGCACCACACACTCCCCCTGGAAGACCCCGGCACAACTCCGCAGACCTGTTTATGCAAAAAGCAATGGAAGGTGGAAGAACACTGTCACTCAGCCACAGTTGTTGAGAATGACAGGTTTGATGGGCACCTGGGAGCACTTACTCTCAAGGTGCCATTAAGCTTGGAATCCTTGCCCTGGATGCCTCGCCAAGGGATGGGCACAGAAGGATGGTGACAGGTGCCAGGTTACACATAGCCTGAGAGCACAAAGAGCCCTTTTGTGTTCACTTAATGACTTTAAGATAGCAGAGCTGTTTTTATCCATAGTTAAATTTACAGAGCCACTTTTACTCTTTCTTCCCCCATCGGGAGTTAAGCAGGAAATGAAAATTCAACTGGAATATTTATTTATTATTTATTTATTTGCACCCTTGGAGGAAAATAAATCCAAGTGTTTATTGAAAAGATTTTTTTTTAAATGGTGAGGGATAACTGGGTAAAAGATTTAATAGCCCCCGTGTCTTGGGGAGTCCCCTCCAAACCTCCCCGGCACCTCCTGATAAGAGATGGTTCTGTTTCCGTCTTCCTGCCCTGCTAATCCTGGCTAGGACCACTTCATAAGGAACTGCTGCCTGTGTTGGTTCATCTCAGAAATGGGCGTGGCCTGGGTTCTCACAGGGTGGAGAAGTTGGATGGGGAACTGGCTGGGAGTTGGCAGACAGAACCAGAGGAGGGGGATCTGCCAGAGCCCAGCTGCAGGTGAGTGAAGCAGCTGGTAAACTGGACTCAAGAAACCTTTGGGGGTTGAACAGCGGGTGGAGAAGCCAAGAGGGGACTCTATTCTGGGGCCTCTTGGGCAGTTTCAAATGTTTGAAGCAGCTGGGATCCGAAGGGAACAAGAAGGTACGTTTGGGAGCCTCCATGGAAGGTAAGCTGGAGCGCAAGCAGGGCGAGGTAGGTGTCATTTCCCACACTGCCGCCTGGTGCTTTTCAGCATCCATTGGTAATGGTGTTATTAACCACAGCAGGAAGAGCTTAGTTAGCCAGGTGAAACCACCACAGCTACAGAAAGAGTTGCCCAAAATACCACTATCCAAATCTTGGATCACAGGAGTACAGAAGGAAATTCCTGATATTAGGGATGTGCCATTCAAAAATATTGAGTATTGTAGTGTCTGGCCATTTAAGAAGACCTCTGGCCACACTCCAGCTGTGAACGGACGGCTCTGAATGTTCTTTTCTCAGTGTCTCTACAGAAAGCCTGGAAAGGAGCAGGTGACCTGATGAGCAAGTGCTGGATTTTTCCAGCTGCTCTGTTGCCCCTCTGCGTTCACGGTTCAGCCCTGGCTAAAATGAAGGCTGTGTTTTGAACTGCATTCACATAGACAGTCATGCATGTTGCTGGATCTTAGCACATATGTGGTTTCTTACAAAAGGAAATAAGCATGATTGTGGATAGTGGGAGTGACTAAACACCATCAAGAGAATGAGTGGGAGCAAAGACCATTGAAGAACAGCGACAGATCACCTTACCTCTTAAATAATCAGCCGCTAAATACCCCCTCCCCAGGCTCAGTGAAGAAATGAGATGGATCCTTATCTCTAGAAAAGACTGAGTGGGTTTACATCATTCATTCAGCTCCTCAATACATCAGCAATATCATGAAGTGAGACACTACCTATAAGATTATAAGATGCAGGTACTATAAAATGGTAGTGGGGTCAGTGTGTGAAAAGGAACGGTAACTAGAGAGACGACAGGGGTCCGGGAGGTCCAGGAGAAGACGGAGATCCAGTACCATACCACTGAATTGCAGGTTTACCATATAGGAGGGTGAACACTTGAATCAGTACCTAAGAGCCACATTTTAATTTTATCCTGTGACCAACAAGAAACATTAGAGGATTTTATACAGTGGAGGAAATGACTAAAGTTTAATGCAATAAAGTCACTTGCAGAAATATTCCAGAATTTAACCCAATACACTGTCCCTTTCATTATGCAATAAGTATATTATTTAAAAAGATGAGGCTGTCAAATATTTGTGACTCAAATTGTGTTCCCCTTGAAAAATTACAATTTTATGCTTCCTTTTAGTTCCTATTTTTATTCTTCTGCTGAAAGGAAGTCTTAATATTACAACTTTACATTGACTAGCAGAGTAAATAGATAGCCAATGAAGACTTGTTGAATTAAATTTAGCTGAAGTTTTCTTCTCTTGCAAATAATTGATCTAGAAGCACACGAGATAGGTTTCTCAATTAAAGAAATTCTACTGAACTGTTTTGAAAGTTAAAGAATCCATCTGATCATGAGAGGTTAATCAATGGGTGCTAAGTTACTATTAGAAGAAATAGATTCTGGTATGTTCTTGCACAAAAAGGTGACTGTAAATATCAAAATGTATTATGTTTCTAAAAAGCTAGAAGAAAGGATTTTGAATACTTTCACCATAAAGAAATGAGGAGAAAGAGATGCTTACCCTGATTTGAACATTATATGTTTCCAAACATCACATGGGACCCCATAAAGAATGCACAACTTTTATGCATCAATTAAAAAATAAGAGTAAAGAATTCATTGTAATGCAGATCATTACATTTTCCCCTACTTTTGAAGTATAGATTTAAAAATGACAGACATTTTTAAATGTTTATGAATAGTTGTAAAACCAAGAAAAATGAAGTAAGAAAGGTTATTCTTATCTCCTGAGTTAAATGAAAGAAATAGAAACTTTATTTAAAAAAAAAAAAATCTATCGACACATTCATGGATATGGACCAGAGTCATCTCTAAGGATTGATGGAGTGTCGTGTCTGGAGTTTATGCATGAGAACCTGTGTACTGAGGTCTCCCATGAGCCAGACAGTCTCCCTGTCTATATGTTTCGTCCATCAGACTCTCAGGCACATTCTCCATTTGTACCACTCCTACAGCCCTTTTGTTCTAAGTATTTGATCAGGCTTGTCTTCTGTCACTCATAGTTTCCCAATTATTTTTTGTATACTCCTCCCCAGCTGTTTCCCATATTTCCTTGATTCAGAAAGATGCCTATTGCAGATGCTAATGTTTCTGAAATCAAAATGACTCCTATAGTGGATATGTCCATTTATTCTAGTGATTACCTTATTTTCCCAGAAAGCTATGATTAAATTAATGGTACCTGCTGAAATTGAGGATGACTTGAACTATGACAGGAAACACATAGATGTGGTAGGGCTGAAACCATAGGGTGGCTGAAAATAGTTTGTAAATTCTAGAACAATGCTGCTCAAACTTTGGTGTACAGGCTCAACTCTTGGAAACCTTGTTAAAATGCAGATTCTGATTCAGTAAGTATGGCAGGATGAATGTCTGTGTCCCCTTAAAATTCTTATGTTGAAATCCTAACCCCCAGTGTGACGGTACTTTGGGAGGTTATCGGGTCATGAGAATGGAAGCCTTCTCTGTGGGATTAGTGCCTTTATAAAAAGAGGCAGGAGAAAGACGGTATCTCCTCCCCTCCTCCCCTGTGAAGACAGAACAAGAAGGTTGCCATCTGCAAAAACCAGGAAAAGAGATAGTACTAGACATGGAATCTGCCAACCCCTTAAATTTTGATTACCCCAAACCCCAGGACCATGAGAAATAAGCGTGTATTGTTTAAGCCCTTCAGTCTCTGGTATTTTTGTTATAGAAGCCTGAACTGACAAAGACAAGAAGTTCAGGTGGGACCTGAGTAAGAATCTGCATTTCCAACAAATTCCCAAGTGATGCACTTATTGCTGGTCCAGGAACCACACTTTGAGTAACAGGCTCTGAGGCAGAGTTGCCAGAACTGGAACTTTAAAATACGAGATGAAAAATGGAACACACTTATACTTAAAAAAAATTCCACAGTGTATGTGAAATTCAAATTTAACTGGCAGCCCTGTGTTTCATCTGCCAGCGCTACCCTCAGCTCCTATCGACATGTAAGATATTCCCTTTCTCAGTTCTCACACCAGCCTCCAGGAGCATGTCCCAGTTTTCTGTTTTCCCTTTGCCTTCCCAGGTACTTTTGATGTTAGCTTTAGACTTTTCTTGTATTAAAAACAACAGCAATATAGGCAGGGAGGTCACATAGTTCAGTTGTGTGTCACCCACTGGGTAGAGGCAAGGTTGACATCATCTTGACTGAAAATTGCTTAGGCTTCACAAGTGCATCAAGAGAGAATGTAGGCTGGAAATATTGCAGAACCTTCACAATGCAGGGTAGAGTTCATACAGACTTCTAGTCTCAAATGGTCCATTGTGATGACTGGCAAGAATCACTTTTGATTCCTGAATCGTTGGTCAGTACTTGAGTCAATGAATATCTTAGTCAGCTCTAGATGCTATAACAAAAATACCATAGATACAGAGGCCTGAACAACAGAAATTTACTTTGCACAGTTCCAGAGGCTGGGACATTTAAGAGCAGGGTACCTTCAAGGTTGGGTTCTGGTGAAGGATCTCTTCCTAAACATCCTGTAGATGGCCACCTTCTTCCCCATCCTCATAAGGTGGAAAGAGAGAGGTCTCTTCCCTTTCTCTTCTAAAGGTACTAATCCCATCACAGGGCCTCAAAACTCATGACTTTACCCAACCCTAATTATCTTCCAAAGACCCACCAAATAAATACCACCACGCTGGAGATTCGGTGTTGACCACACTGATCTTGGGGCATGCAACATTTGTTTTGTAGCAGTTGGAACTTATAATAATCACATCGCACTCATCAGAAGAGTTAATTCAGGATTTTCCTTAGAATTCACAGCAGCCTCTGTCACCTGAGAAAGGCAGCATCAGACGCATCTTCAGTGACCAGAAGGAAAGTCCATTTGCAGGTGTAACTTCTCCGTCTCCCATTTTCCACTGACCTAAGCAACATCTTAGGGGGAAATGGGAGAAGACACAGGAACACTCTGACTCCACACAGACAAATAGGAACTGAAAAGAAGCTAGTAAGTTACAGAGGAAAATCAATAATAATCTAGAAGCCAAAGGGAAAAAAATTAAAGACTCGTGGTGCAGGTTACAAATCTAGGCCTCCTAAAGTTCCGGGGTGAACCCAGAGACCCTAGGAAGACATTTGCAGCCATCAGTCATGCCTGAGAAGGGCGTCCTGGGCAGCCAGTGGCCAGAATGAGCTGTCTGTTCAGGAGCTAGAGAAGAATGATTAGGTAGGAGGCAGGAAAGCACAGACTTGCAAGAAAATAAAACTTTTATATGGTTAGCAGCTACAGACTAGAAGTCTGCCAGGCAGTAGCAGAAGAAAACACTCAGTGCCTATGACTTTCACATAGACTCTGTCTTTTTGGCTCATAGGCAGATTTTTGCTATTTCAGGACACACCATATTAAACTACAGCATCTATAGCTTCCTTTAGGATGGTTTTCTCTTTATCAGGACCCTTTTTCTAAACTCATGGGGATTAAAAAGGAAAGGAGAATATGGGAGACATGAGGCCAGAAGAATGCAAACCAGGCTGGGAGTGGTGCCCCATAGACACTGGGGTTATCTGATAGGATGTAAATGAGCTGAGAGTTTTCAGGGCCTTTGAGTCAATCATTTCCGGACTCTTCCCTCTCCCCCCATGGAACTGGCAAAATGACTAGGATTTTGCTTCCTGCAGGCCAGTGTTTAGCTGTCAATGTGTCCTCTCTTTCAAACGCCTTCTGGGAGGAGGCGATCAAGGAGCTGGCTGAAGGACAAGGATTAATTGGACCCTTTGGAGACGTGGCTTTTGTAGGGAGCCTCTGCTGTATTTTTAGGTACCTGATCCTCACAGAAATAGTGCATCCCCAAGGAACTCCTTCCCAAGGCCAAGAAGTACACACAGTAAATTGTAAGGTGTAGGAACAGCAATGAAATCTAGAAAATAGATCAGTCACTCTCACCAGCCACTGTGTGGATTGACTAACCAAAGAAAATAGCAAGTTCTGACTGGATAAGTCTGAGCAGATGGAAGGAAGGCGAAATGATGCATGGTGATGAGAAATCTGTCAAGACAGTGACTCGGCAGGTCTGGCAGGACAATATTGTTTTAGTCTGATGGCAGAGTCTGTCTCAAAGCACTCTAGCTGTATTTTAAACTGCAAAATATTCAATACATGCCCAGCCAGGCAAACACGTTGGGAAGGTGGGAGTTCTGTCTAAGAAAAGAACTGGCAACTGTCAAACCTGGCATTCTAAAATGCTTTACTTCCCCCTTCCCCTGGCATATCTGGAGAGGGAAGATCCATGGATTCTTCCTGACTGTCCGGGGTGGGGAGAAGAAGTTGCATGAACCTATTACAAGTGATAAAAGATGTTGGACACAGTTGTCTACAAACAGGAGAAGGGAAGCCTAAGGCTAGTCCATAGCTAGGCACCCCTGAAAACTGGCTCACGGCTCTTTTTCCTCTGTCTGCTCGGTAGTTTGCTGACTTCAGTTTTACCAACAAGCGATGGGTTTGGGGAACCTCCTGCCAATGAGTCAAGCAGCCAAGTCAAAGAATTTAGCTTCTTCTCACTGCTGCAACTGTGGAGCTGTGGGTTCTCCAAGACCTCCCAAGATGTTCCCTGCCTCCATGCTCCAGTTGGAGAAGAGCCACCACAAATCATTCTTCTGTACATAAAAACAGGCTTTAAAACCCAGGATGCTGCTGCTGACAGCTGCTCCTAAGGACCTAGTTTGGTATTGAAGGAAGTCATGTTTAACCACTTAATTTGCATAAGCACACATTAGATTTGCATAGTGAAGAACAAAATAAAGTGGTTTGGTGACTTGCCCATGGTCACACTGCCCTGAGAGATCTGTCCTAAAGAGATCTCAGGTGTCCCAGGTCATTGTTGGTGAGCCTTTGAGCACATCGTGGTGTCATAGCTCCTGGACCCCCATCTTCACAGTCTTCAGAATCTGTAAAGCCATTTAAAGCAAAAGCTCACAGTGTGCTTTAAGTAATACCACTTTCCAGCCAGGAAAACTGGAAAGGGGTAAAAAAGTAATCTATATCACAAACCTTTATAAAAAGTTATACTTAAATCTTTTTCTTTAATCATGGTAAAGCACACCAAACATAAAATCTGCCATTTTAACCACTTGGTCAGTGCACAGTTCATTGATAATAAGTACGTTTACATTGTGCAGTTTTCACTGTCCTCCATCCACACAAGCTTTTCCTCCTCCCACACCAAGCTTTGTACCCAGTGAACATGAATTCCCCACCCTTCTGCCCCAGGCCCTGCACTCACAGGTCTAATCTCTATCTCTATGATTCTGACTATTGTTCCTGATAGAACCATATAATATTTGTCTTTTGTGCCTGATTTATTTCACTTAGACTAATACCCTCAAGATGTATCCATGCCGTACCACACGTGTTTCCTTCCTTTATAAGGCTGAATGATATTCCCCTGTATATAAATACCACATTTCCATTGTATCCATCCACCCATCAATGAACTCTCGGGATATGGACACTTTGGGGCTATTGTGAGTAATTCCACTGTGAACAGAGGTGTCCAAACATATGCTCCATTCCTTTCTTTCAATACTTTCAGGTATATGCCGAGAGGTGGAATCACTACCACACAGAGTAGTTCTCTTTTCAGTATTTTGAGGAACCAAAACCATGCTGCTGGCCATAGAGCCTGCGCCATTTCCTATTTCCAGCAGCTGTTTTCCTGGTTCTTGTTTCTCCACCTCCTTGCCAAGGGTGGTTATTTTTTGTCTGCTGTTTTAAATAATACCTATCCTAATGTGTGTGAAGCATAAAACTTAGATTTTAAGTAAACTTCTGAAAGAGGTCACGGCACCATAAGGTTTACAATTCTTTATTTGAGACCCTTGAGACCATGTGTGTTTCCAGAATTCAGAATTTTTTAAATTTTACAAGATTACCACAGTGAATATGTTGTATATTATGTAATATTCCCAGTGGGGTCTGGACCTACCACCTGCAAAACCTACATTAATATTTCTGTAGCCAAATGTATTAATATTGCAGTAAGTGGGATAAAGGAGGACTATAACTAGCCTCATTTCATATTTGATGAAGTTTTGCTAACAAGTGGATTATTTTAAAAAACACACTTGTTTTTGAATTTTGGAACTGAACAAAAGGAATTCTGGATCTATATTAGTATTATATTAGGCTGACTCTCAAACCTGCTGAAGATGGGTGAATATGTAACTTAGAACAAGAAATTGCTACAGAGACTTGTATGGAATGGAGCTCATTTCATTTGCACCAACAAACAGTTGAAATTGCTCACACCTCACTCTTCTGATTATGCTCAGATACATTTTCAGGCACCTGAAAACAAACCTAAGCCAGCAGCTAGGCATCTTGTTTCACCCCTTTTCTACCTCGGTCCCCACTTGGATTCATGTCAACCCCACTGGGCACCTCTAAGCTAACCTTCCCTTCTAGTGCCTCCCATCTCATACTTGTACCTTCCAAATCCTAATCTTGAGAGTGTGTGTCCCTTTCCCTCCAAATGCAACTCTTTTTTCAGTATTTTGAAACAGAACAACTGCCAGTATGTGAAAAAGAAATAAGAAAAATCACCCCCTTCACAATAGCTTCAACAAATAAACAAATAGAAGACCTGGGAATTAATCTAACCAAGGAGGTAAAAGATCTGTACTGTGAAAACTATAGAACACCAAAAAAAAAAAGAAAGAAAGAAAGAAATTGAAGAGGCCCTCAGAAATGGAAAGACCTTCCGTGTTCTTGGATAGGCAGAATGAATATAGTCAAAATAACCATACTACCAAAAATAATATAAATATTCAATGCACTCCCCATCAAAATACCAATGACATTCTTCACAGAAGTAGACGAACAAACAGTCCTAAAATTCAATTGGAAGAATAAGAAACCCAGAATAGCCACAGCAACTCTGAGCCAGAAAAGTGATGTAGGAGGCATCACAATACCTGACTTCAAATTATACCATAGAGCTATCGTAGCAAAAGCAGCATGGTATTGGCATCAAAACAGACGTGAAGACCCATGGAACAGAACACATAATAAAGAGACAAACTCACATACTTGTAGCCATCTAATACTTGACAAAGTTGCCAAAAATATATTTTGGAGAAAAAGACATCCTTTTTAATAAATGGTGCTGGGAAAATTGTATAGCAATATGTAGAAAAATAAATTAGATCTTATGTCTCATCCTGCACAAAACCCAAATCAAAATGGATCAAAGACTTAAGATTTAGTCTTGTAATTGTAGAAAAAAAATATACGGTATACACTTCATCATATAGGTACAGGCACCAACTTCTTCAACAAGACCCCTAAAACTCAAGAAATAAAATCAAGAATCAATAAGTGGGATATTATCAAATTAAAATCTTCTGCACAGCAAAGGGAATGAAGAGAGAGCCTACGGAACTGGAGACAATCTTTGCCAGCCACATCCCTGACAGGGAACTAATATACAGAACATAAAATGAACTCCAAAAACTCAATGCTAAAAAAAAAAAAAAAAAAAAAAACCAAGTAGTCCAATCAGTAAATGGGCAAAATAGCTAAACAGAAATTTCTCAAAAGAAGAAATACAAATGGCCAAGAAATATATGAAAAAAAAAATTCAGCATCTCTAGCACTTAGGGAATGAAAGTCAAAACTACACTAAGATTTCATCTCACGCTAGTCAGATTGGCAGTGATCAAGAACATGAATAATAATAAATGCTGGTGAGGATGTGGGGGGAAAGGTTACACTGCAAATCAGTGTAACCACTCTGGAAAGCAGTGTGGAGTTTCCTCAAAAAACTAGGAATGGAGCCACCATAAGACCTAGCTATTTCACTCCTCAGTATTTATCCAAAAGAACTAAAATCAACATACCATAGTGGTACAGCCACAGCAATGTTAATAACAGCACAATTCACCATAGCTAAATCATGGAGTCAACCCAGAGGCCTGTCAATAGATGAGTAGATTAAGAAAATGTGGTCTATATACACAGCGGAGTTTTGCTCAGCTATAAAGAAGAATGAAATGATGGCATTTGCTGGTAAATGGATAGAAATGAAGAAAATCATGCTAAGTGAAACAAGCCAAACTCAGACAAGCAAAGGTTGAATGTTTCCTGTCGTATGTGGAAGCTAGAACAAAATAAGGGAAAGAAGACAGTGGGCGAGGGAAGGGGATAGCACAAAGACACAGGTAAGATTAGTGGAGTCGACGTAGGTGAATGAGAGAGGGAGGAAGAGAAAGGGGAAGATAAATGGAATGGATTTAACAAAATCATGCTATATTCATATATAAAGATACCAAAAGGAACTTCACTTTTAGGTATTTGTAGAAGAAAGCAAGTTTAATAGAATAGAGGAGGGAGAATAACAGGAGAGAAGAGGGGAGGAAAAGGAAGAGATGGAGTTTGAAATCATGTATGATTTTGTCAAAATGAACTCAGCCAGTTACTATGTATGATTACAATTCTCAAAAAAATAAATAAATAAATGAAAAGGCAGAACAACGGCTGGCATGAACATGCTGATGAGACACTGATTGCTGACAAGTCGACATGCCCATCCTCCCACACCCCACATTCATATGTCAACAGATCTTTCTGGAAGCATTGGCTCAACCATAAAGAGTCGTTGTCAGTGATGATAATGGAAAGTACAGTGGTTGACCAGTGGAAAACTTCTGCAGGAACGAGTGTGTCTGACGTCTCTCAGGTGACAAGCTGTCAACTCTGCCATTGAGGGTCCTGGCGCAGAGCCTGCAGCCACCCACAAGATTGAATATGTCAGCCCCGCTGTTAAGTTCTTGCATGACTCTTCCTAATCAGCTATCATATTTGGATGTGATCAAAGAAGGCTACATTAATGACAGGAAATTAAATGGGAAAAAAAATGTAATTCTGCAAAACTGTCAAAGAGTGGGTTTCTAGCCATGTTCTTGTAAACAGAAGCCAACCAAAATGAGGAGGCTGTGCTTGGCTGCTCTTGGATGCCAACCACTTGCCACATCATAGCATGAAGCATTGGCAGATGATGATGCCCCTGTTCAAGCTTCTGCAATTTTTCCTCCCTTCTGGTTTCTCCCTGTTCCAAGTAAATACGCATCCCGCCTTAGAGCCAGGGATGTCCATGACAAGATTCCCCCTCTATGTCTCCCAAAGATACGATGGTATAAGAAATACAATGCCAACAAGTTGAAGAGATGAACAGAAACTAATCAAAGGAAGAAGCTTGGGGGCTCAACAATGGGTCTATTCCTGCAGGACATGAGCTTTAACATAAAGAAACCACCCATGGCGGACAGCAGATGAATGGGCTCATGAGACCGTGGTGCTCAGCTGGGCTTTCACAAACCTTTGTGGCTGCACAATGGCCATCCACAGATTTAGTTAACCTCAGGACCTAGCTCTGGTGTGGCAAAATGGTCATTTTCTTTTTCAACTACTGTAGGCTAAAGTTTTGTATTATCTTTAAAGTCGCCTTTTGAATACACCAAAAGGAAGAAAGGTTCTAGAGGGGACCAGGGCATTGTTACTTGTTTTTATGGTAAGTGGCTGAGCATCAGTAGGCACAGTTTGAGACTAGGTTTTCTTGGCAGTCTCTTATTGTTCTTGGATGTTCAGACTCCCAGGGGCAGCATTTTCATGCAAGGGATTGCAGTGAGCTGCTGATAAATGATGCTTGGCTTGCCGAGCTGTGCACACAGCATCTGAGAGAGACAAAGACTGTCTCTAACTCAGCCTAGGTACAGCTGCAGGAACCATTGTCCAGAATGTAGAGGAAGAACAGCATCAACCATCACCTTACAACCCTCCCAATTCTTGTGTCTGAAGCAGATGGCCTGCACTTGCCACTATTATTCCAATGGACTTTCATAAATAGATAGAACTCCTAGAGCCTGGCACATATAATTGCATGTCAATAATTGTTGATCCAATGTCATACATTAGAAGTTATATCAGAAGGGCCATCTCAGAATCCTAGAAGATTTTATTTATATCAGCTATATTAAAAGCCACAACAGAAGTTTTGCTTTATAGCAAAAATAAAGAGTTATGGGTCCATGGCTTTTTAAAATTTCTATTAGGACATTTTTTTAGGGCAATAATAGCTGAAGCTTCATGGGAAAGAATTTACAGTGCACTCTGCGTGTTTTACTATTCATTATTTAGCGAACATTGTAAAATCAATTTTGTTCAAGATATGGATGAAAATATAGAGCTTTTCAGGTCACCTCTGATTTAAAATGGATAAAGCAATTCATACACAAGTACGTCATGCACAAGATCCAATACCTGAAAAACGGCTTAAGTATCAAAGTTTCCCTGTCAAAGGATGAAGGACAGAGCCACCTGGAATTATTATGTTATTGTCTCTATTTTTGTATATTTTGAAATCTTCTAAAATAAAAACATTATCAAAAAAGAAAGGAAAAATGTGCCCCTTTTGGTGACGGGTCCCCTGCAGGTGTGTGGCTTTGTGACCTTGGAACTGAGGCTGGATTTCAGCACGGACCTGTTCCCTCAGCTCAGAGAAGTGGTTGTGCAATGCACAGAAGGCCCAATTGAACTTTGCAACTGTACAAAAGGGTGAGAAGATTCCTGAAAGCTGAAGATATCTTGGGAGAAAGTGAGGATCGGCCTGGGATTTAAATGGAAAAGTACATCACAGACCACAACAAAAACCAACCAACCAACCAACAAACCCCATGGGATACTGTTTGTTTAAAAAAAAAAAAGGCTTGCTTTTTCCTCTGCTCTCATACCACGATCAACACAGACTTCTGACATCAGATTGTGGGGATTTCTCCCCATAGCAAGTGAGTGATGGATTCTGAGCAGACACCAGTAGGTGTCCTCTAATCGAATTCAGTTCTTTTTTTTTTTTTATACCAGAGATTGAACCCAGGGAGGGTAACCACTGAGCCACATCCCCAGCCCTATTATTTATTTATTTATTTGTTTGTTTATTTATTTATTTATTTTGAGACAGGGTCTTACTAAGTTGCTTAGGGCCTCACTAAGTTGCTGAGGCTGGCTATGAACTTGAGATCCTTCTACTTCAACCTCCCAAACTGCTATGATTATAGGTTTATGCCACTGTGTCCAGCCCCAATTCTGACACTACTTTTTGAGGGCTCAATCCCCAAAACTGCCCCCAAGATTGCTTATGATGTCAGTCTCAGTCCTTAGGTTGTTTACCTGTGCTTCTGACAGACTGGCTCTAAATAGGGGTTCACACAACTCCCTCCTTAGTTTTGATTAATTTTGACATATGAGAGAGAGGCATGGAGCCCCTCTCCCTCTGTGGGTGTGCTGCCCTCCAGAACCGCTGTGTCTTCTGTTATCCAGGACCCCTCTGAACCCTTTAGGTTTTTCTGGGGGCTTCCTTGCATAGACATGGTTGCTAACAGCCTGGTGAGGAACCCAGCAAGGCCTGTCCTCTTTGGTATTTCTCTTGACGGCATTCCTGTGCAGCATTCCTCCCTCCAGAGTATGGGGCAGGACCCTCCTGAAATTAGGGGTCTCTTAGAACCTCCTATAAGACAAGGTAGGTTGAAGAATTCCTTTAAGGCCAGTCCAAAGGAATAGATGGAATGGAGGGAATATTAGGGCTTCTACAACCTGCCTTGGAAAAGAGAAATTCTAGTTTCCATGGCCTGTGTTGGGAAGAATTCATGAGCCAGGAAACAGGGATGAAGGCCAACTATGTACTTTACAATATTATGGATGAGCCAGCAAAGATGGATACAGAGAGTAGATTTGTTGTAGGGGACAGATGAGGCAGGGCACCGAAGATATCAGGAAACAGTTTTATTTGACTACAGCCAGGTTCGGAGGGTACGGCTTTCACTGTAATCAATTAATCCCCTGAACCCCGAGTTGAGGTAGCTTCAGAACTTTATACCCAGGGAGTAAGGGGAGGGGCTCAGAAGTTCACAGTCTGCAGAAGATCACATAAAAGCAGCTTTTTCTTTCATTGTTCTGGGAAAGTTAATCCTTCAAAGACAGCACCTGATAAGGGGAGAGCTTCTTCTCCCCTTTCTTTCCTCCCCCTGCCAGGTATTACCTTGGAGCCCAATTGGTAACTTACCTTAGAAATGTAGACTTCTCTGTGAAGCCCAGCTCAAGGCCAGAGGCCTTGTTAAAGGATCTGTCTTTTTTTTTTTTTAAACCACATTTTGCATTTGCAAACACACTTTTACAAACTACTAAACTGTATAAATGTTTGTGAAAAACTAGAAAAAGGGGTGTTCAGCACCTGGAGAGCTGATCTCTTCCAAGACAGTGGCCAAGTAAAATACAGCAACAGAAAAATAGGAAGTTTGACTACATTGAACTCTTTTGTAGAGACTCTTTTGCTGATAGTCCTAAAATCAATTATGGTGAAGATTCTGGAGAAGCTTAGTTAAGATTTTCTGTGGAGGAGGGGGTACCACTACAGATTCTAAAAGAGGAAGAGAATCCCTTGGAGGGAGGATCGCAGCATAAGAAAGCAGACCTGGACAGAGACAGGCTTAGATAGCTGAGCTATAAAGTGTGACTCCTCGTTTATGATCTGCCAAACAAGACGGGGCAGTGGTTGGGCAGTGGGCTTTGGGCCTAGACTTCATTTAAATCATGGTTTCGCCATCGATGAGACTGTACATTTTCTCATCTTCACTGAGCCTTGGTTTTCTGTTTCATAAAAGGAGATGAAATGATGCTAATCTCCTAGGTGTGCTGTTGGACTGGGTTTAAAACTGCCTTAAAAAACGCTGAGCGCGGGGCCTGATATTTCGTAAGTGTATCATGGGGCATCAGCCACTGTGCTCAGAAGTTTTTAGACAGAGGAGAAAAGTGGTATTTTAGGAAAATGAATCAGACAGCATATGCAGGATGTTCCCGAAAGAAAGAAAGGGGCAAGGAAGTCATAGCAAAGCCGCTGTAGCCATCTGCACTCAAAAAAAGGACACAGCAAATAGCAACAAAGAAGCAGGTAGGAGAAGCTTCCTTAGGCAAGAGTCAGAGGACTGGAAAATTGGCAGGTGAGCGTCAGGCGGCAGAGAGGGCCGTGAGCAGATCTCCAGCCTCTGCTGCGGAAATACGCCTCCACAGCTTTTGGCAGCTGACCCTGAAGGGCAGACAACTTTGACGTTTTGTTACCAGTTAAAGAAATACTGAGCTCAGGACTATTAGATACCACCCTTTTGTTTTACCAGATATTGGGAAATCCCCCAAATTAGACTCAAGATTTCATTACAAAATAAAATCCATGATAGACACCTCCAATATGCTAGAAGCCACTGGTTAATCCTATAATGCCCACCCACCCCCAATTATTTTTTTAATATCCAGAAGGTTCTTCAGATTAAAATCTGAGGTAAGGGCCCCTTCTTTGGGGTAAGGCCTCTTCCTACAAGAGAACTCTCCCAGCTCATGTGTCATGTGTAAATCTAGTTCTTATAATCAAAATTAACAAATGAGGAAGCTATCAAGTCCTTGACTGAGCTCTCAGCAACTTTTTTTGTATGGGGAGAAAGAGATTTAGTTAATTTTAAGAAATGATATCTCTAAGACTGGATTTAGTACTTATTTGTCGGCCAACCTACCTAGGAATTCACTGCCACTTGAAAAAAACATCATATGGCTCACCTATTCCACTCCTCAGTATTTGTACTAAAGAATTAAAGTCCTCATATACAGTGATACAGGCATACCCATGTTGATAGTAGCACAGTTCACAAACTTTGAAACCAGACCGGGTGTCCATCAACAGATAAGTGAATAAAGAAAATGTGGCATATATACACAATGGTGTTTTATTTAGCCATAAAGAAAATTGAAATTATGTCATTTACAGGAAAACGGGTGGAACTAGAGACCCATCATATAAAGTGAAATAAGTCCAACTCAGAAAGTTAAGGGTTAGATGTTTTCTGTCATTTGAAGAAGTTAGAGAGGAAAAAGGGGATGTGGGGAAGGTGGTAGAAGATCTCATGAAAATCAGAGGGAGATCAATAGAGGAAAGGGATCAAGTGGTGGGAGGTGGGGCAGCAGGTGACAGTGCTGGGGGAGTGATTGTGGCCATATTATATTATTATATTGTGTGCATCAACAAATATATAACAACAAATCCTATCAATATATATAACTATATAATATAGTTTATATAATTTAATATATATATATATAATTTTAAAATTGCAAGAAACAAACAACAACAAAAAAAAAAAGTCAAAAGCCATTTTAGCTACATCACCTTCTGTAAAAAATCATTTTTGCTTTTGGGCAAATTTTTTTCCAGGAATTAAGTCCAGTTCTAGGTGGTTTGGCTGTTCAAGACAGCATGGCAGAGTCCAGTTCTGAGTCCCTGCTGCCTCACCCCAATTTGTTTCTCCCTCTCTGCTTTGCAGATACTTGCCTGAGATCATGAATGACGGGTTGACCAACCAGATCAATAACCCTGAGGTGGATGTGGACATCACACGGCCAGACACCTTCATCAGACAGCAGATCATGGCTCTGCGCGTGATGACCAACAAATTGAAGAATGCCTACAATGGCAATGACGTCAACTTCCAGGACACCAGTAAGGAAATCTTTTCCAGAACCAGCCACTTCCAGAGTGAAAAACAGTCATAGCAGATGACACCATCATTTTTCTTTAAGAACAATGTGCACATATAATGATGTCTCCTTCTTCCCCTCAGGCTGTCCAATCCTCAAAACTTGGGATGATACAAAAAATCACAACTGACCTTAATAGTTTCAGTAGGCACATGCAGCCATTCCAAAGGGAAAACCGAGTTTCTGAGTTTCATCTACCAGTTGATGCATTTGTGATAAAATAGCGAAGTCATGTTCTTACTTTCTCCTCTCTACATCTTCATTTACAGCTGCCCCAAACTCCCACCCCCAGTCTTACCACTTGTAAACTGGCATCCTGAACGCAGACAGATGGTCCTGACATACGACAGTTCTACTTATGATTCTTTGAGTTTATTGTGGTGTGAAAGCCATACACGTTCACGTTGAAACTGTCCTTCAAATTTTGCATTTGGATCTTTTTCCAGATTAGCACTATGCAGTACGATGTTCTCACCACGCTGGGCAGAGACAGCAAGCTGCAGCTCCCGGTCAGCCAGGTCACGAAGGGAAACAGCTGACCCTGTAGAATTGCTTGCTGTTCAGTTAGCACGTCAGGCAGGTTACGTGTGCTCAGTGCATTTCTGACTTACGAATATTTTCAACTCAATAATGGGTTTATGGGGACGTGACTTCATCCTAAGCTGAGAAGCAGCTGTACCTCAAGTCTTAGGATTCCCCTTCTATCGAATGGGAAGCACCTCTGCCTCAGGAGCTGTTGGGAAGCTCCCTCAAGGTGATTTATAAGGAGCTAAGACAGTGCCTGGTGGGTAGTGAGGGAGTTCAACTGCATTAATTTCCTGTCTTTCGGATTGTGCACATACACACAAACCACAGGTGCTGGCATCTGAAATACTGAGAGGAATCAAAAAAAAATGCTGGTGCAATATTATACATGACTATTTTATTAAGGATCACAAAAGCATTAGAAGTGATTTGAAGGACTAGCAAGTGAACATGAACATGAAACTAACCATATTTGTGTTTTGTCTAAGTGGATTCAAAAGGCAGCACTACAAAGGCAAATATTTTCTTTGGCTTTTTGGGTTTTTTTGTTGTGTTGGTTTCCTCTTAAGTGTGAACCCTTACAAAGAGAGTTCCTGGGAAAAGAATCCTGGAGCTAAGATGTGAAGTTGCCAGTGATTCTGTAATTTGGTCACTGAAGCAAAAGACAATGCCTGTGTGCTTGAATTAATGAGACAGAAAAAAGCAAGTTACAGATGGAAGACATTAAGTCACCTAAGTCTTTGCCACCATCCTACCGAGCCATCCCCTGAAGAAAATTTTAAGTGCATTATTCCATTTTAAAGAAGTCAAAAATAATTTTCGAAGCCCAGGATAATTATCATCTGATGGACATCATTGCTGTAGAAGTTTCTAGAATCATCCCATTATCCTCTCTGTTCTTAACTAAACCTTTCCCTTCCTCTTCAGAAGAGAATGTTAGACCCAGTTTTAGGCTTTGTTGCTTCTGCCTTGCTCATTACTTAGCCACACTTTCCTCATTTTATCCATTCTGTCTCCTCCATGTAATAAAATGCTTTCTTACCTGCAGAGTAACAGTTGGAATGAATAATTCAAGATTCATAAGAATTAGCCAATGTTGACCTTATTGCTTCTCTCTCCTTACAGAGGAGAGAGAACTTAAAGAGGTTACGTGCATGTCAATCTGCAAAGCTCAGGAAATGTCCAGGAGGCAGGGACTTTGCTCCATCTCCTTTCAAAAGAAGATAAAAATCAACAGCAGTTAAGAGCATCCCTCAGCTCTAACCCAAGCACCAAATTTGGCCTCTCTTTTAGAATACTGCCTGTGATATAAAACCTTTCACATCTCACAGCCATCATCACCCATATTGCTTGTGACATTTTTTAAGTTGCCCATCCCTTGTCCTAATGCCATGTTTGTTATTCCTTTTCAGAAAGAGATGGGGCCATTATTTTTCCCAACTGGAACCTCTTGTCATTATTTGCTTGTCACATTTTTAATATTCCACGTCACTCTAATAATATCTTTGTAAAGGTTATATTACTTCTTGTTCATGATACCTATGTTGAGAACAAGTCCCTTCACAATTCTGGTGTCTCTGAATTTAATTAATGGATATCATCCGCCCCTTTTTAAAGTCCATTAAAGAAAAAGCAGAGAAAAATGTTACGAACATCGTATATGTATTCAAGTGATCTTATCTGATATTTAGATGTCCCACTTGAAAAACAATAACACAGTGCTGAGTTTTGTCTTTCTCACGCTAGGGCCCATTAGAAGAGTCCCCTCTACTACCATGGCTTCACTTAAGTAGCATCAGTAGCCAAGATGGCACCAATCCCAGCTCAAGGCCCATCAGCATCTCAGACCAACAGGGAGGAGCTTAGATCATTGACTAAGGAGGAACAACAAACAAAGCTTAGTTTCCTGAATGCCTTCCGAGAATGTTTTCTCACTTATTCCTCATGATGATTTTGTAAAATAGACATTATTAATTTTATTTTTTTACAGGTGAGAAAATGTAGCCTCAGCAAAGTTATTCAGCTTGCCCTACTCCATTTAAATTAGTAATGACATCTTAAATTTTGCTGTAGGAACTATAGTTTTTCTATCAGGTGTCACTGACAGTGGTGGGCTGGGTGGTCTGTTGTACTGTACAGAGTCGTCTTCACATACACTCTGCAAGGCACCTGCTATCACGCACGTGGGTTAAGATAAGGAAACTGAGTCAAGTGCTAGAGGCACATTTCCTTATTCAACAAGTATTTACCAACCACCTGCTATATGCCAGGAGCCATGAAAATTCAGGAGTGAACAATATCTACATTCTACACATTCTCAAGAGGAAATCAACAGTAAACGATAGAACAGACAAATAAATAATACAATCCCAGGTAGAGATAAGTACCTTCACAAAGCTGACACAGTAGTGGGAGATTGGTTTCAGCCCCCCTCCCCTGACACCAAAATCCACAGATGCTCCAGTCTCCTATATAAAATGGCTTAGTATTTGCATGTAACCTCCTATATGCTTTAAATCACCTCTAAATCACCTCTAACACCTATACAATGTAAGTGCTATGGAAACCGTTATTATACTGTATTGTTTAGGGAACTGTGACAAGAAAAAAATGCCTGTACATGCTCAGTACAACACAACCATCATAGGACTAACCACAGAGTGCCCAGTGCTGGGAGAGACTGAGGGTCTGAAATGGCAGGGGCCCCCATCAGGAACTTCTGACACTTCATTCCATTTATGTGGATTCAACTCAGTATGCAGCAAATTCAAGTTTTGCTCTTTTTAAAAAAAAATTTAAAAGCCAAGGAAGTTTATTTCTCACAGTTCTGCAGCCTGGGAAATCTCAGGTCAAGGGCCAGGGTTTGGAGTCCAGGGCAAGTCCCGTCTCTGCTTCCCAGATGGCACCTTGTTACTGTGCCCTCCAGAGAATGACCTCTGGCCACGCGTGGCAGGAGGGCAGAAGGGAGGGAGGCAGCTCCCTTGTAATTCCTATATGAGGTCATTCATCATCTCCAAGTTCTGCTTTTCAGGACTTTCTGGAATTATTCTTGATCCGCAGTTGGTTGACAACAGGGATTCAGAACCCTGATACAGAGAACTGGCTGTGACCGATGGAACCCGGTCTGGGGCCATATCTGAGAGACAAGGTTTATCATAAAGAAGGAACCAAGAAGTCAGGCCTGGGAATAGAGCAGGCCTAGAGGCATGGAGGGCAGAGGGGAAGGCGCCCCCCAGGGACAACAGGTCATGTGGGCACCTGAGCCCTGGTTTCAAGCAGGGAACGCCAAACTTTCTCCGTCAAGGACCAGGTAGTAGATATGCTGTGACAACTTTGAGATCTATCCAGTGCTGTCAGAACTACTCGACTTTGCCCTATGACAGTGCCAACTGGAGATAACCCAGATGTGAGGCCGCGGTCCCATCCGACTTCACAAACGGACACTGAAGTCTGAATTTCACATGGAGCCTTCTTACATGTCACAAAACATTACTCCTGGCTTTTTTTCCCAAGCTCTTAAGATTATAAAAACTGCTCTTAGGTGATGGACCCTAGAGAAACAGGCAACTGGTCGTAGCCCTGGTGTAGAGCGAGGTGCTGGGTAAGAAAGGGCCCATCCTTGCCCTTGGAGGAGAACATGAATGGGGAAAAATAGCTAAAAGCAACCATAAGGTTTCCCTTCCACAGCCCTTCACTGTGGCTCCTCCGGTTTCCTACTCACATGGTTGTTTTCCTTCTCTGCGCTTTCCTTTAAAATTCTCAGGTGGCTGAAGCAGGAGGATCACAAGTTCAAAGCCAGCCTCAGCAACTTCACAAGGCCCTAAGACCCTATCTCTAATAAAATATAAAAAGGGGTGGCGGGGCTGGGTGCAGTCGCGCACACCTGTAATCCCATTGGCTCCAGAGGCTGAGGCCGGAGGATCATGAGTTTAAAACCAGCCTCGGCAAAAGTGAGGTGCTAAGCAACTCAGTGAGACCCTGTCTTTAAATAAAATATGAAATCGGGCTGTGGATGTGACTCAGTGATCCAGTGTCCCTCAGTTCAATCTCTGGTACACCCACCTGCCCCCCCCCACAAAAAAATGGCTGAGGATGTGGCTCAGTGTTAAGTGCCCCGGGTTCAATTCCCCATATCAAAAATAAAACAAAAAAAGTGTCCTTTTCAAAATTCCTTTAAAGGCATGGTATCTGCTGAGAACACCAGCTCAGAGCACAGAGTGAAATTTCTTAATGTAATTTAAATATTGGCCAGAGAAAGAAATATCTTTCTGATGCCAAACAGGGTAGAGATGACTTATAACTCGGGATATCAATTAATGTTGTGTTTCAGCCACCTACTTGCATACAGTCCACCCGTCCATCATAAAGCTGCCCGCCCACCTGCACCATGGGGGACCCTTGGGTGGGACAGTTCCTGCCTACCGTGCCTGGATCTGCTGTGTTCTTTGCCTCCATTTCTTCCTGGAGTGTGGCCTAACTTTCTTTTTCAATCTTTCCACACCAGGTGATGAATCCAGCGGCTCAGGGAGTGGCAGTGGGTGCATGGATGATGTGTGTCCTACAGAGTTTGAGTTTGTCACCACGGAGGCCCCTGCAGTTGACCCCGACAGGAGAGAAGAGGACTCTTCTGCTGCCGGGCTTGGCCACTCCCTGCTCTCATGGTCCCTGGTCTGCATGGTGTTGGCACTGCAGAGACTGTGCAGATAATCCTGGGTTTTGGTCAGACGAAACTGCATTTTAGCTATCTGAGTGGCCAACTCCCTTCCTTTCTTACACTCTTGGACAATGGACTATACCACAAAAACTTACCGTTTTCTATGAGAAGAGAGCAGTACTGAGATCTGCCTCCCTTTTTGTTTTCCCAAAGAGTACCGGGTGCCAGATGAACCGCTTCCTCTTTTCAGCTATCTGTGGGGACTTTGTTTATTCCAGAGAGAATTCTTACTCCAATCTTTCGTACCAGGAGATTTTCTTACCTTCATTTGCTTTTATGCTGCAGAAGTAAAGAAGTCTCACGTTGTGAGTTTTTTCTCCCCCCTCCCCATTTAAAAAATTAAAAGGTAGGAAGAAAATAATTTTCCTTTTAAAATCAGGCCAAACCCCAAGACAACTACATTTTCAACAAAGAAGCAACAAAAGAGCAAAATAAAGGAACTGCAATGCTCTAGGTTCTGCATTGACAGCCAACTCCCAGGGTAAGCTTTTCTGTGACAATTCAGGTTTACAAAATGCTTATGGGAAGAAAGCTTGAAATTTTTTTAAAATGTAGTAAAATTACACTGTTGTCTTGGAGGTGCCATCTTGCACTCTAACCACAAATACCAAATTGATTTGGAGGTACTGATAATCAATTTAGAATTCCATCTTTAATATGAGAGCAAAACTTACTCCAACTCAGCACCTCTCTCTCAACCTGCCCAACGTCAATGTCAATAATGGCTCCATTTTCCTTAATTGTCTTAATGTCTGTCCATTGTATCCAATTGGCACAGATTTCTTCTTCATCTTCAGTTACTAGTGTACACCCCCATCAAATCATCCCCCCGTCCAACATCCCAATTGAATATCGTCTTCAGTGATACAATCTCTGCTTTTGCCACAGGTTTGACATGAATTTAGATGTTTCTGCCCTGTGTTCATTACCCTCCTAAAATAGGAGTTTGTTGGGGTTTTTTGGTTTTTGTTTTACGGAGTTGATAAACAGTTAGATCCATAGATAAGTTTTCCTGTTTGACTATTTGCTTTGTGTCGATTGGTTTCTGCATCACAAGGGCATTCTCCTACAAAATAACTCACAACAACAAAAAATTTCAAGACAAAAAAAAAAGAAACTATATATATAGTATGGACATGGAGATTTCTTTCACTTTTTTAGTCTTAGTATGATCATCTATTTTTATATCTATATATATATAAATCACAGATTTTAACTTCTTAATTCCAAGCTCAGGGTTGACACACCTTTGTAAAAAAAAAAAAAATGTTTTGTCAACCAGCTCTTCCTGTTTTGTGCTGCTCAGAGAAGGGATCCCTCAATGACCTGTGAGCACCAAGAATCAAGGAAGAGAACTTTTTACGTATCTAACTGTCCATCTCTTAAAAGTTTGCCAGGGCACATCCTTTCTGCGTGAGCCTGCTTTGTCCCCATTGCTCCAGACCTGTCCTGAGCTCATGGGACAAGCCATGGGTGTGCAGGACTTTGCTGGTAAGGGAAACTGTATGTGTAAAGAATGTTATTCACGAAAAAAGGAAAAAAAAAAAGCAAAACAAACAAACAAAAAAAAAAAACATTGCTTTCATGTGCAACACCTTCGGCCTCAGATTCCTGCTTGGCACTTGGATAAATGACCTACACTCAGGAGACCGGTTTAGAGTCTCAGCTTGCCCTGTCTGCCAAGTAAGCCAAAGCCAGGCCCCATGCTCCTCCTGGCAGAGAGAAGCAAAACAAACCAAACTGGGGCTTTCTGAGTACACTTGGCTGTCCATGTGTTTCTTGATTTTTTACAATGCATCCAGAGTTAGGAAAAGTAATATATCAGGACCCCGTAGTATGCCAGTCGCATTTTAACTAACTCATTGACAGTATTGACACGTCAACGGTATTTTTCGATCTCTGTTCTCATCAAACTTAAAATTAGTTATTGATTTAGTCATCACGTTTAAGTAGAACACATGCGGCACAACGGTATTAAGTATATTTGAGCACTTTTGCAAAACAGAAAGTATTTCCAAGCTTCTATTGCCACTAACGAAATATGAAATGTAGGAATCAGAGAGACTTTGTGGTATCTTTCCTTTAAATCTCGATGAAATTAGCGCCAAGTCTAATTCAGCATTATACACTTCTAGAAATCCATCCATTTCACTGCCAACCTTCAGCTTCCTATCACCAGTTACACATAACACATCTCTGAGAAAGACCAATTGTGTATGTTGCTCATTTCATTGTGTGTTCAGAAATCAGAACTGGTTTTCTCCAATAATTAAGGTGCAACACAAATTCAATCAACCTTGATTTTTCCAGAATATTTGAGTAATAACTTATTTTTATGGCTTTAAACTCCAACTCTTTTTCTAAAAACATTTCTGCATTCGCTTCTATAAAATAAATCAAGATGCTTTGTTTTTTTCCCTGTGCTTTCTCGCCCAACCAGTTTTGTGCATGTGTTTGAATACACGTTATATGAATGAATGTGAACCTATGTTCTATACGCACTAACCACACAGATAAATATATAAATGCCTGCTTCATTTGTTTCAACACCTTCATTATCAATATTATTCCTATGGATGAGATACAGTGATGCATATGAGCCAGGCAGAGAGCTGAAATGACTCTCAGTTAATAATGCCACAATATTAGTCACCCTGTATGAATATGGTTAAAATGTGACAGAACTACACTTCCTGGTTTTGATCATCATGCTACTATGTCATATGCTTTTCAGAATAATTGACCATGAGAATTTTCTTCAGTCCCTAAGGAATCTAGTTTCATCTAGGTATCCCTGTTCAGTAAGTATTTTGAAATTCCCCCTCCTAAATTAATTTTTCTTGTTTTAGCACAGTGATAGGGGATGCAGTGATGCTCCATTATCTTTCATGGCCTGCCTTCCTTTGTTCTGATGTCCCCTCAATTCTGTAATCACATCATAACTTCTGTTATGAGTAGAGAGGAATAAGCTCACTGCAATCGGACACTAGAAATTGGTGGGTGATGCTCATAACTGCAAACACTTAGCTTATTGAAGTGCCTCTATTTACATGTTCTTTAGTTATAATATGTATTTTTCTAACAGAAATACACGTCTGTAACTGATGTATATTATACTTTGTATATGTTACAACAAAAGCTAAATGGAGGCTAAAGTCTTTAGCAGAGAAGAATGAATTGCAAATTTGCCTATGAGAGATCTGCTTGTGGTTCTGTATCGAAGGGCAGCGTGACAGTCTCCTGTCATTTTAATGAAGGTCAAGCTGGTACTTTGATTATAGCCATCACAGACTATTAGCACTAGAAATCTGACTCCCTTATAGTGATTTACCCAAATGGATAAGTTACTCACATCATGTGCTTCCAATGTAAGGGATAGAAAATCCTGTTTTGTCTACACTAAGAAACACTATTACTCATCAATAAGCAGTAATAATTCAAAAAGTAACATTTGTTAAATTACATTGGAAATACTATTGGATGCAGAACCCTCATATTTAATTTACATCTCCTGCTGCAGACATTAGCCTACTGTCATTCTTTTGCCATTACATACATGTTTTGGCTATGGACCAAACACCAACTAAAGTCACCAACTAAAGTCCCCGAGGAGGAGGAGTAAAACAGCAAATTCTTGAGTTGTGATTCTTTTATTACTTCCTTGCAAGGCTAATTATCAGGCGGTTTGATTAAAGGTAGAAATGTTCAAAAAAGCAAGTTTTGACGTATCCAAAACTTGAAGAAATTCAAACTCATTTTCATTAACTTACAGTCACGAACAGATCTGATTTTAATTAAAAAGAAAAAAGCAGTTTAGCTTTGCCAACAGAAGAGGAGTAAAGGAGACTATAATTTATAAATTTGTAATGTGTTCCTCCTCGGTGGAGACATTAGCCAGTGTTTAGTCTTAGGCCAACTTAATACAAATAGTGTATTGATTTGTACGCATTCTAGAGACTTGCTATATCATGGTTTGCTACGGCACAGACTCAGCTTGGCATGGGAACATTTGGAGCGTCATTCAAAGTTGAGTAGTTACCGGAATCTTTGACATTGCCTTGTGAAGAGCTACTTCCATGAGAGAACACCCAAGGACAGCATAGTACTAAGGTCTCTGTGTGCATATACAGAATATATGTGCAGGATAAATGTGTGCACCAATCAAACCTAAAATTTTATGTGACTGTCGAATGATTATTATTTGGGTTAAGATTTTTCATTTCTGATTTGGATAGAAAATTGCTATTAATCTTGTATTAAAATAGTTTTAAAAAATCTACCCACCCTCTTTTTGCATTTTTCTTAATTATTTTGCCTAAACTTATGCCTTGGTCTAAAATTCAGAGCTTTGGAATGTTTTTGTTTGGGACCTTCTTAGAAGTTTCAGTATTAAAAAACAAGACACATAGATTAAATCAGTGCCACTCACCAAACTATATTCTATATTTGAAATTAGAAACTTTCAGAACTTTGGAACATTCAGAGTTTTCCAAATGTGTACGGGAAATTTCTAATTTCTCTTCTTCTGTATTGTTTTCTTCTTGAAGAAAAACTTTAATGGCTTAGAACTGATCTTAGTACTATATAAATGAGAAAAGAAAAATAAGCTTATATGTGAAAGGACTAACAATCTCCAAATTTAACAAATTGCATTGATTTTTGCATTTTGAAATGTTCCACATTCTCAGGCATGCTAAATATTGCATAACTTACTAAAGATTCATGTAACAACCATTTATTGAACTCCTCCTCTCTGACAGCCCTGCTCTGGTGCTATATCACTGGTTGCCAGAAGCCCCCAGTTGAAAATTATTCATTCCCTAATGCACTTAACCATGATTATTACATATGCATCACTTATTTCTACATAAAGGAACCCATATAATTAAAGTTATCAAGAATGAGTCATTTACCTACAAAGAATACTGAAATTTAACTTGCATTGTTGCCATCTTGGTTTTTACCTAAAAATGTGATTTTTACAAGACAACAAAGGAACTTTAGGATAATTCCACTTACAAAATCAGAATATAGGGGCTGGGGTTGTGGCTCAGCAGTACAGTACTCACCTAGCACCTGTGAGGCACTGGGTTTGATCCTCAGCACCACATAAAAATAAAATAAAATAAAGGTATTGTGTCCAACAACAACTAAATAAAAATATATATATATAATTTTTTAAAATCAGAATATAGCAAATGTGATTTGAAAGTAAACTAATTTATTGGCAAGGAAACATATCCCAATGGATTTGAAAAAAAAATAAGCCACAGTTCCTTTTTATCAGAGAATGACAATATTTTTTAATTTCCTCTTTGGATACATGGGTTGGGGTAATAGTTAAAATATATACACAGATAAGTGTATCCAAATGACACTGATTATAAAAATACCAATTTATAAAATAGGGGTGATTAGTGGTGGAGCATTGTTTTATATCTCCAGAGCTAAAGACATAGCCACAAGTTCAAGTGTATTTGAACAGAATTCACAATTAATGTGGTGCCAGTCCATTTCCATTACACAACGCATTTGCCTGCTGGGAGAAAATGTGGCGGAATATATGTTGTCTGTTCGTAAATGGGATGCCGTGAAGCCAGGAGGAAGGAGACGCCTGCCTTTGTAGTCTACCTCAGGGGCTCATGCTCTGCACACCTTGAAGCAGAAGCAGAGCCAGAAAAGGGAAATGCTGTCCTCTGAGTCTTCAAGTTTGGAGACAAAGAGTTCTATTTACAAAACAGTCAAGAATGCAGGATATTTACCCTGACTAATGTCCTCTCTCCTGGGAAAACAAGCACCCGTGGATTTTTGAAATTAAAAAAGTTGATCTGGGCAACTGTGTTCTTTAAACAGACATGAACCATTATCCTAAGCCAGACACCAGGCACATTTCGGGGTGCCAAGGCAAGACACCCAGACCTCTGCTCCCTCGCGACTTACTCCTAGTTGGCAGTAGCCCAAGAGACAGCCCAGAGGTAGCCCGTGAACAGGGAAGTAGAAACGGGGCAGCGCCATGAGGGCATAAATCAAGAAGTGGGTAGATGAGTGGTGCAGGAGGGTCTCCCCAAGGGATGGCCTTTTAACTCTGACCTAATGATCAGAGACAGTCATGAGCAGACCTGGGGATAGGGATTTCCAGGCTGACGCCAAGGTCTCAGCCCAGGAATGGTCTTCTGCACTTCAGTGGGTCTGGAGACCAGGCAGTGAGTTGCCCCCGGTGTGAGATGAATGAGCTCAACAGGCAGCCATGTTAAGCTTAAGGGCTGAACCCCTTTGCCCCTGGTAAGGTCCAAGGCCTAAGAGGACACAGCCCTGCCTGCAACCCTGCTGGTAGTACTGACTGACATTTTTAAATAGGTTTTAATTAGGAACTCTGCCAAGATCATTATGTACTTCATTTTTATGAAGCTCTAGGAGATAAGAATAATAACACTTGTTTTATAATAAATAAAATGTGATGTAGTAAGATTAATTAACTTGTCCAATCACAGAAAGGAGACCGTGCTGTGAGCCCAGATCTGTAGGAACTAGGCAGAAAAATGAAGGTATATGAGAACAATTTTAGCTTTTTAATTACAAACTCAATTGAATTATCAGAAACTGCTCTGAGAATTGGCAGTGAGTACACAAAATAGCAACAAGAATGAGAACAGGAATCCATAGATTTTTGTTTGTTCAGAGGACATACATTTCATTTTTATTTCTGAGGTATACTGTCATTTAGCTGCTTTCTGTCTTAATTTTTTTTTTTTTAGAGAGAGAGAGAGAGAGATTAAAGTCCTAAGTAAATAAACTACCAATTCTGAGTTCTTGCGTAATCTTGACCTTTTAGCTGCCATGAACCAAAGTGTGATGGCTAGGACAGGGACACATGTCACCTCTGCCTTCCCCTTGTTGACAATTTGGCCTAGACATCACATTCATGGAAAGCAAGTGGCCCTGGTGCTTAGCCCATCCCCCATGACTCTTCCCACACATTAGCCCTGTCTGTGCTTTATTTATCTATTATGATGGTCAGGTTGACCCCCAATGAAACTCAAAATAATTCAACAATGAGTCGATTCAAACAGTGTGGCTTCTTTGTTGACTAAATTGGAAAAGCATCCGAAGTACTGGTGACACCGAAGACCACACCCAGTCTATGTCCTGGTGATGGTTTCCTTGGTTAAAATAAAACCGTGGAGATCTTGGGGCTCTTCCTCTACCTGGAGTTAAAGCTCCTTCCCTTGTCGATCTCCACCTGTCCTGCTTAAAAGGCAGGGTCACCGCCTTCCTTCCCAGAGAGAATCGTGTCCTTCAAGTTGGGGAAAGGTCTGTCCACAAAATTCTGTGGATTTCTTTCTTGACATCACATGCCTGCATTTGCACAGAGCATTCCACCCTGAGAGCAGCTTTCTAATTTCATTTACTTTCACTATTGTCACCACGTTTCCACAGAGTAGGCAGGAGCCACTGTCCTTTCTGCACAAATCTGAGAAGCTGCACAGGCCAAGATCTCCCCTTGCCTTGGTTTGTCCTCTCCCTTCCCTAATCCCTGGCCCACCCAAATCCTCAGGAATATAAATCATTCTGGTTCCTATTAACCTCTTATCAGTTTGTGGAACCAAACCATCAGTTCAGCCACAGGAACCCAGGAACCAGTCCTCCAAGGTAAATCTAGTAGAATGACATTCCATCCATCTTCCTGTTCAGCTCCAGTTCCGAATCATAGGTGGTGAATTATATACTGAGTTCTTGAATGTGAGAAATGAGTTTGTCCAAATCATAGTAAGCCAAGAGTATGATTAAAAACTTGTTAGTGACACACGAGTAGTTTTACTGGTATTTGTTTGAACCATTGAATTTGAATTAGCATGTACAGGCTATTTTTATATCACCAAACCTGCCTGGGTTCCATACATGTGTTTGTTTCTGAACATAATGGCCTTTGTTTATTTGAGGGAAGAGTGCACATCGAGTAGTATATTTCTGGAGAGAGAGCATAAAACCAGGAGAAATGGGCCAGCAACATGGCTTTCTGAGGAAAAGATGGTTTGCCATACCTGAAATCCTTCAGCCTCTGGAGCAGGGCTGTGATGCTCCCCTTCCTGGTGTCTTAGGATCAGGGAGAGAGTGACATGGGATGGAGCAAGAGGAGGTAAAAAGAAGAAAGGGAAATGAATGAAATCTAGTGCCATTAAAACCCAAGATAAATGACCTCTATTTATCTGACCATTGCTGGACACCATCCTGAAATTCTCTCTCAAAGGGAAGACTCCCCACAGGTAATATAAAATAATGGTACTCGATGAAAATAAAACCAAATCATGGGGATCTGTGGTACCCTGAATGAAGACTCTTCTTCACTCATCAGGTATAATCCCAGGTCCTTATGTCCCAAATTGTCTGAGACATTCCCCGTTATGTTGGCTGTCCCATATAACTTCCATCAACAGCATCCCTTTCATTCTCTACAGTCCCCTGGTTTGAATGATAAATGATATGGTTACCTTAGGTATAATAATGGCTATTCACAAATCAATTTACACTCAAATGGATGTGACACCTTAGAATTTTTCAAGATACCCACCCAGCTGGAAGAAGCACTAGGTAATGCTACTCCTTCTGCACTTCCCTATTTAAATCTGCCTGCTTGTCTTGAAAAACATCTGGAATCAAAATTAGAATCAAGGATCCAAAAACAATCATGACATCACCCAGTACCCTCTCTACTCTCAACTCAAAAGGCCCAGTTCTAAACACGAGCCTACTTTCATCTCAAAACAGATCACACACTTGCAACGTGACCCCAGGTGATTGACCCTTACTGGTGTTCAAACCATTTTGCTGGATACACCCAGTGGAAAACCACTGACAATTGGCGCTGTTCCAGAAGTTGTATTTTCGCTCCATTTGCTGCTGCCGAGAGATGTAATTTGAGGCTCATTTTCTCCATTTGCCAATCTTAGCAGTCCCAGAACAACTATAAGCAATTTCTTTGGTTTTTTTTTTTTTTTTTTTTTAGTTACACATGTGATTAATTTCTTACCCCTGTTGCTGAGTCGGCCAGCTATACCAGATGTCTCCTCTGCCCTGCCCTAGCACACAGGGCCTGGGACATTCGCATCCGTTGGTATCAATCGTTTTCTATGTACTAAATGTAACCCCACCCCTTTCTCTCCCACTCAAAAGAGCAAACCAAAACTCAATACAGTAACAGGCATGAGGTTATCGTCCAGATAATGATGAATCCACTCCAACTTTATAGAAAGTCATTCACAGATTCTACTCATCCATTCTTTTTTTCTTTTTTGGTGGTGGGTGGGGGAGGCAGGCGGGAATTGAACCCAGGGGTGCTTAACCACTGAGCCATATCTCCAGCCCTTTTTAAACATTTTACTTAGAGACAGTGGTCTTGTTGAGCTATTAGGGCCTCACTAAATTGCCGAGGCTATCTTTGAACTTGTAATCCTCCTGCCTCAGCCTCCAGAGCCACTGGGATTACAGGCATGTGCCATCGCACAGTTATTATTTCTCATAAGCTACTTGTGATACTTTCCATTCAATGCCTCTACTGCAGTCATAACACCCTTATGATGCTCCACTTGTCACCTGGGATGATGTATTCCAAAGAGAACAAAGTATCATTTCAAAAGTGCCACCTACCCAACACATAAAAACAAAAACCTCTTAGATTGATGGCCAGTGTCAGAAAGGAAGTTACCCTTTGACTCACTCATACAGCCGTTCATAGGATGCTTCAGGCTTCCTTTTGCAAGATTACCAATTCCTAAAGATATTCTTTAAGTATCAGTTGGGCACAAACGTGTGCATTCACATTGTCTACAGAAGAGTGACGAAAGTTTCTACTAGAATTTGGAATATTATACAAGACCCATGGGTCTAGCCAGAAATTGCAATTCAATTCACACATTTAGCACTTAGAGCCCTGCAGTAGGACCTTATGTTTGAAAAGTTACATAATTGATCAAGACACCTTCTCTCCTCAAGGAGAAAATATGACACCTACTAAAGACTGGAACAAACGCAACACCAACAATAACTAACCTGGGGATGGTGCAAAGCCCTTCCCATATGTTAACTCATCTTATTCTAAAAACAGGACATTCTAAAAAAAAATAAGATAGTAGCTACTAATGTTGTTCTAATTAGATGAGGAAACCGAGGTGATCCTTGGTTAAGTTAAATGACTCACCCAAGGTCCCACAGAGCTAGAAATTAGCAGGTAGAAAAATGGCAGAGTTGCCAGAGCCAGAGGCAAAGCACTCTGCTATGTGGTAGCACAGTGAAGGAAGAGCCTGCCTTTGGAAATACAAGTCTAGTGTGGGCTCCATGGCAGGCAGAGAACACAACAAATAGTCAAGGGTCATGCCATTTCCATGTATGCTTTAACAAGGCCAGGATGTTAAAAATGTGTCTTCTGCCTATGTCCTGGGGCCTGGGAGACTGCATAGCTTTAGGAGGATATACACCAAGACTTACACACCCACATAGAGATAATTATACATGGGTTAGAATAATTGTTCCAGTGGGAACCTGGTTTTAACCCCACTCCCTAGACCCCAAAGAAACAAGCAAGGCAAAATACTGACCAGCAGAGCGCATGCCCCATCCCAAGTTCCTGATGATCTAAGACAAGAAGACAAGCCACAGAGGCTTGGCGCTGACTGTTGGGCTCCCTGGGCCCCCCGACTGGATTAGCGCTTTAGAACCACATCCCCATTTACCACCCTGTGTACAGCACGCCATTATCCAGATGCTACCAGAAAACACCTCCTCACTGATGGAAATTCTTCTTCCTGCCCAGCCCTGCTCCAGGCCTGTGGGGCTGGGGAAGGAGCAGAGGGCTGGGAGAGTTCTGATGTTTCAGAGATGGAGCTTGACATTTCCTCCACCGCCTCAGCCCGCACCGCTGCCTGTGGTTCTCTCTCCACTTGGCCCTGAGCCTTTATTAACCCAGTATGGAATATGGCAATTTCCTAAGCCACGGTCATTAAAGTAAATACCATTGCTCCCCGTAAGGCTCCTTGTAGCTGCTGTGTTCCTCGTACTTGTTTAGCTCATGATATTCGGTGCCAGATTATTTTAGAGACAGTGTTCAGAAATCTCCAAGCAGCTAGACCATGACGTGCGCTGTTTCCCATCCCTCAGGGCAGGAGTCAGACTGCAGGGATGTTGTGTTTTGTGTTTGCTTTACATTCATTATGTGTTTCTTGCTGAGCCGGTCTTACCCACAAATATTGAAGACCGAGCTGACTAATGAGTCTCTATTAACACTGACTCACGTTGGTGATTATGCGTCTTCAGAAAAAGTACTTAATAAATACTATTAAAAGATTTTGCTTTACAGCGATGGCAATCATGCCAGATGTGATATTGTGTCATTAGACAAAGGCAGTCTTGAAAAGCTTTCAAGGTAACATTTAAAAAGTAATCCTTTATTAGGTTGCCTAGCTAGATGCCCCATAAGCACTTAAAACACAAAAGAGGTGTGAGTTCAGACAAAGAAAGCGCTACCAGATGGAGACAGTAATTACCCTGTCCCCAAACTCTGGGATTGTATTTACCTTGCCTTTTGCCTACAAAGTTGACAATACAATATCTGGCATTTCAACTGGAACACTCTGCTTCATTTTTCCTGCCGGTCCACATGTACTAATGAATGGGGCTTTTATTAACAGCAGTGTTAAGACAAGAATATTTCAGTCATGCTGTTACTCCTACCGCCTGATATAGATCATAAAGGACAGGAATAAAATTTAATTTGCAATAACTCTTTGGAGTCAGAGTAATAGTTGCCCAGGAGTGCTTTGTCAGAGCATCTTGGCTTTCCATTAAATAGTCAGCCACTAAATTCTTTTCAACTCTGGCAGAAGCAGCCAGGGAACACTTGGGAGCTCTATAAAAAGGCATTTTCCTAATCTTCAAATTGTTGGAAAGACTCTTTAGCATCTGTTAAAATATATTTTTTTCCTCCTAATCTGCTTGAAACTAATAGGGACAAAATTCTGAAATGTTTCTTAATTAAGCAGTAAGAAATGGCGAAGGTTCTGTGTGGACTCCCACATTGTGAACCATGAAAAGGATAAAGAATAGAGAGTTTCTAAATCCTCAGGTTTCTGGTTTTCCTCTGAATGCGTCTTTTTGCGATTATTAGGTCTTTTCTTATTTCAAAACAGTAAGATCCAAATGCAGAAAAGTCCAAACTAGGGAGGGTCAAGATTGTGAGAAATACAGGAAAATACAGCAAAGCCCCTCTGTCCTGGACAGGGGAGGGAAGAGAACTGCAGGGACAGTGCCAGGAAGAGGGCTCCTGCTTCTGCTCTGTTACCAAGAACTCAGTGGCTTCTGGAGGTGGCCCAGAGAACTGCCCCCTTGACGGCGCAGATGACGCACGTGTGAGAACTGCAAGGTGAGAGGTGAATGGTAGCCTGAAAGGTGAGCCAGGTGCAGGTGCCAGTTCTGCCTGAAGAATTTCTGTGCAGTTCTAAAGAATGCACTCAACACACAGCTGGTAAAGAGCAGGAGTCCCCTTCCTCAGAACCAGTTTGCAACCCCCCTTTCAAAACCCTAAAAATAGGTGGCTAAACCCTCAACCTATTCTCCAATCCACATTTCCAGCGAGAATTTAGCATCCCTACAAAATCCTAACCAGCAAATCCTGGGACCTTAGCAAGTGAGCCTCTCAATTAAGGCATGTTATCTAACTCAAACCACGGATCTGGAAAATTTCCCTGCCATATTTATTCAAATATGAGATCAGCAATAGAAATGAACTCTGGAATAGTCCTTTACGTTGTTGTATACACTTTTCTTTTCTATGAAACATGCCCTCAGGCTTTGGCCTAATTTTGCCCAAGAGGGTCAGGGAGAAGTTTTTTCTTCTCCCACATATCCCTTCAAGAATTACATGGAATAGGGTGTCCTACCTCCTGCTCCCTTCACGTCCTTTAGTTAGTCCTCGTTATTCATGGATCCCCTATTTTCAAATTCAGCTGCTTGCTCAAATTTATTTGTAACCCCCAAATCAGTTCTCATGGTGCATTCAGTCATTCATAGATGTGGGGAGGCTCCGAGGAGGGAAAATGAGTTGGCCAGCTCAGCCAGGGGGTGCCTACCTTCTCCCTGGAGCTCTCCCGTCAACCTGTCCTCACTGTCTACTGGGCGCCTCGTTTTTCACATTTTCATGTTTTTTGTTGGTGATTCTGTGGTTTAAAATGCCCCCCAGCGGGGCTGTAGGTAGAGTGCTCATCTAGCATGTATGAGACCCTGGGTTCGATCCTCAGCACCACATAAAAAAGAAACAAATAAAATAAAGGCACTCTGTCCATCTACAGCTACAAAAAAAAATTTTTTTTTAATTTTAAGAAACAAATAAATAAATAAATAAAATGCCCCTCCTCCCTCCCGCCAGCATGGTGCTGAGTGCTGTCTGGAGTTGCTAAAGTCAAGGAGTCTGTCTTGGGTCTCACATGGTAGATAAGCTTTGCTCAGGAATGTTCTAGTGTTCTTGGCAGGGAGTTTAACGTCAGTGAATCAACTCTGTATGTATTCAGAGTTGTCTTTAAATAGGAACACGCATAAAACAAACTTCTGTGTCAATCGGTTGCTGAAAATATCATGATCAGAGGCTCGTAGGCCGCTAGCCCTGAATTTCCCCTGAGGACAATGATTCGGAATTCACCAACTCAGACTTCCCAGGACTTTACAGAACTACCCTGAATGATGGAATCGACTCTATCTATCGTGAGAACTGTTGGCTTCATGCCTTCCCCGCTCAGCAGGCTCTGACCCTACCTGACAACATGAGCAGGGTCCCGAGGTCAGATCATGTCCATTCTAGGGGAGGCAGCTTCTCTAGGCTCCTCATTAGCTTCTTAGATTACAGGTTTTGTAAAAATGTCTTTTGATCTCAGCCACCATGGGACCCGAGGTGATGTTTCCCAACCTTGCCCTCCATGTATGTGGCTGAGCCTGCTGGGGCCCAGCGGAGCCCCGCCCAGGGCTCTTCACCAGCTTTGGCCCTGAAAACAAGCCTGAAGACTGAGAAAATCAATACCTCGGCTGCCTGTACCTCTGCTTTAAGGAATAAGAGGGAGGGCGATGAGCTTTCATAAGGAATATTCCAGAGTCTTCATCTAGATTTTTGTTGGTAGATGTCATCAATGCCTTTTTGAATGCAGGGAATTCTACTCCTACCTCTGTCTCCGTCGGGACCCCTAGCAGGCACAGTGACACCACTCACCAGGCCCACTGAAAGGAAAGGGCAGGGGGACGGAGAAAAATATAGGCAAACAGGTATGAAAATAGAAACCATTCACCTTTCTTCCGTGGTCTGTCTCTCACTGTGTCATAGCAGGAATTCTCAAAATTCGCTCTGTGGGGCTGTTCTAAGTAAATAAATAAATATTTGTGTGAATTCTATTGTCCACCTTTGTATTGGGCACTGCCAGCTTTAATGAAAATATGAGCGCTTTTAACTGAGGAAATAATTGAGATGACATGACCTGCGTCCTCTGGCAGGGACATGCCCACGTGTTCTGTCCTCGCCAGAACAATGACAATGCGGCCTACAGCCAGCTCCCAGTTTTCATTTCACTTCTTGGTACACGTTCTACCAATGTTTCCTACCTTCAGTTTCTGTGTGAGTAAAAAGGACTGAGAGGGTGGGAAAGGAGGTATGTCATCATTTTCAGGGTAAGTTGTTGATAAATGAGTAAGAAGAGAAGCAGCCAGGTTGCCTGGTCATTTGTGCACTCAGAACACTATTGCTGTCCTTCTGCATGGGACGCCAGTTCTCATGCAGATGGAAGCAAGGTCTGCCATGCACCCGCACCCCTGCTGACTAATCCATGCATGTAAAACGCTTACTAGTATTTATTTAGAGTCTCACCAAACCCCTGTGCATCACATAGGTCCACTGGAATTTTATGCACACAGGGCATTGCACGTGCCACATGAGAGAGGTGATAAGGGACAGCAGATGTGCATGCTCTCCATATATCCCCTGCTCACAAATATATTGTATTGTCCCATCAGACTTTACATACGAAGCACAAATTCAAATAAAAATATCAAGACAGTGGCAATAGAGCATTAAAGCTAGTACGGGGTGCTCTGAGCAAGGGACTCTTTGTGACTTGTATTCAACCGATTTGTGTTACTACAACAAAATACCTGAAGCAATTAACTTATGAAGAGAAAAGATTTATTTATATCACAGTTTGGAGATTCAAATCCAAAATTGGGCTGCCCCATTGTTTTGACCTCTGATGAGAGCACTGGGTGGCAATTGCCTGAGTTTATTTTGGAGCAAGCGCTCATATCTTAAGCCAGAAAGCCAAGAAAGACTGGGAGATGGGGGACCCAGAAGGTTCTACCACCTTCCCGTAGTGCTGCCAGGGGTCAAACCTTTAACACTTGGGGTCTCTGGGGACATAATCCATATTCAAACCATAGTACAGTAGTACAGGTCACACACATGAAGCTGGCCCTGGCACACGACCCAGGCTGGACCACGTGCCTGGAACCCATGTGGAGCTTCTATAATTATTTATGGAAAACACTCCCTAACCTAGACAGGGAAGTCATGAAAACAAGGCCCCGCTTCCTGGAAAATAATGAGCAACTGAAATGGTGAATGTGGTCATTCAGCCTGGGGAGGTGCCAGTGATCCAAAAGAAAGTTCTGGACCTCAACTGAGAGCTAACTGAGCAAATTACAGGAAGTTTCTTTAAACTGCACTGAAGTCTGGGACTGCAGCTCAGTGATAGATCCCTTGCCTAACACGCATGAGGCCCGGGATTCCATCCCCGACACTGAAAAAGAAAAAGAAAAGCCAAGCTCCAAGTCTTTGGAAAGAGACGAACATCCGCAGGTTTTTCAAAATCAATGGTGCCTACGGGGAATGATTGGAAGAAAAGAGGGAATCTCCAGAGTCTGAAGTGGAAAACTCTTCAAAGCACGAAGACTGAAGAGGGGCCACGGAGGTAAACAGAACAAGAGAAGGAAGGCAGAAGGCAGAGAGCCTGTTTTAGAAGCCGCCACGTCAGGAGCTTGGAGAAGGAGGGAGAGAGGTGCTGCTGTTTGAACTCGGTCAGTGAGAACAAGAATTTAAACTTCAGAAAAAATGAGAGGAAGCAATTTCCAGAAACTGAGTGCAGGTAGGGAGGGAAGAAGAGCCCAAAGTGATGTCGGCAGAAGGCTCCGAGGGGTGGATGAAAGAAAAGAGAGAGAAGCCAGAGGCCAGGACTGGTTATTAATTGATTGCTGGCTTTGCAGATTTGATTGTCAGTTGAAAAACCATTTGCACATCTTTTATCTGAAATGGATTGTGACTCACAGATGTGGATGGTGAAGGACAGACTCTAGGGTACTCTCAGGTGGCCCCCATGGCCTCTGGTTTCATGCCCCTAGGCCCCACTCTGCTCTTGGGCAGGTGGCGCCTGTGACTTGCTTCTAACCAATAAAAAGCTTCAATGGTAAAGGGAAGCACCTTATATGAAATCAAACTGCGATGCCTGTCTTCCTCAAAATTTCTCTCCCTTGAGGCTTGAAGAATCCAGCAGCCATATTGGGAAGCCCAGGTAGGAGGAAACTTAGGGCAGCATCTAGATACAGCCAGCAGGAAACTGAGGCCCTGGACTGGGAAGTAGATTCTCCCTGTGTCCAACCTCAGGTGAGACCCCAGCCCCCGCCAAGGCCTTCATCACAGCTTGGTGAGACCCTGAGCAGGGAAGCAGACTCTGCTGGGCCTGAACTCCAGACTCACAAGAACTATGAGATAATAAAGCCTCCCTGTTTTGCTCACTTGTAATGTGGTGTATATAACTAGTGCGTGTGTACAGAACTTTATAAAGTGGAAGTTGACTTTTGGGTCATCTCATTTTCCTCCTGATTTTATCTTTTCTTCACATTCTGCTTTCTTTTCCTTGCAAGGATAACAAAGTCCTAACTCGAGAGTCTGGTAAGAACCTGCTGTGACATCTTTTCTTAATGCTCGAAACATAATCATAATATTTTTTTCTGCATTTAAAAAAAAAGTATGAAGTACAGTGTGGAGGGGAAGGCAAGAGACCTGTTAAATCTTTTCATGGACAAAAATGGAGACAACTCACACTGTGTCTAAAGTGTTCAGTTATATACAATCTTTATTCCTTAGGTAAATTGTTTCTGTTTTCACACGACAAATGAAATTCTCACAATCTAAAACAGTGTAGAAAAATATTGTTTGTTTGTTTAAAAATATAAATTGTCCTGTAATCCCAGAAGCTCGGGAGGCTGAGACAGGAGGATTGCGAGTTCAAAGCCAGCCTCAGCAGTGGCGAGGCACTTAGCAACTCAGTGAGATCCTGTCTCTAAATAAAATACAAAATAAGGTGGCGGATGTGGCTCAGTGGTTGAGTGCCTCTGAGTTTAATCCCCGGTATCAAATAAAAATAAAAATTGTGTGCTAAATAGGAGAGTCTGTTCTGTGTTCAAAGTTAACATCAAGAGTCATTGAAAACTAAGGGGAGGGAAGTGGGGCTATGGAGTTGAGTTTTTATTTCATTCTTTTTTCTATGCCTTGAAGCCCAGGCTAGTTTACTATTGAAATCACTCGCATCTTCCCATTCTCAGAACACCAAACCTGACAAACAATAAATAAAAAGCTTTACTCCATCTTTGTGGGTTTTCTGGTTCCCAACAATTATCAAATCACAGTTGAAGACACTGCCCAAGGTTGCCTGTGTTCCCTGCACAATGAGGTAATAACTGGCATGACCAGCTACACACCCGCCACACACAGAAACTCCTCTATAAACAAGTGTGTGTGCTTTCCTGAAGGTTCTGTTGCTAATTATAAAAGCCAAAGTATTCCTAGGTTTCATTTAGCCACTAAGAAACTCAGAGCTAGATGTGGTGTCCAAATGTAACTGAATTACATCAGGGATAAGGGATCATCAATTCTTCTTTCCTTCTACTTGACGTTTGTTCTTTCTAAGTCTCCTTATACACGTTGCCTAAATTGATGCTTGCAACTCTGCAATAGTAGAAACTTGAGGGTCAGAGAGCATACAAGATTTGTCCAAGGTTAAAACTAAAAGTTTAGTAAAGAAATTTAGACACATCCTTCAGCTTCTTAGTTCAGGGTCTCTGCTGTTAAGCATGTTGTTTCTCCTTTTAAGCTTTGAAGGGGTCTTGAAGATTATTTAATCCCAAATCCCCAATTTTACAGATAGGCAAAGTGAGCTCAGAGAGGCCAACTTGGTTCCTCAAGATTACTCTACCAGCAAACAAAAAAATTAAAATTAGATTTCTGCAGTCAATCCCTGGGTCCAGACTACAGTCTACTGCCCCCTTGTGGTTTAATTGTTCCCATCTTCCTGACTTCTAGGGCCATGTTGCTGATTTCTTCACATTTAACAAGGTTTGGTGATCACCACCTGCAAGTTATTCCCAAACTACCATGGTAGTTCCAGCTGTGAATTTCTTCCTAAGTGCAACTTTGTATCTATAATTCCTATAGGTCATTAAATCAAATAAAGCCGTTATTATGTATTCATTCTGTTATTCAACCAATATTTACTAAGAGACTTCTTTGTTCTAAACACCATTCTGGGCACTGCAAATGAACAAACATCTGTGTCTTCATGAAGCTTACACCATTTTTTTTCTTCTCCCATCTCAAAGGGCAATGGTAACCAACTGTGCATGGATCCTTCCAGAACAGTGAAAGAGAGCTATCTATTGAACCATTTACCATTTTTCTTTTTCTTTTTTTTTAAATCAATTCTGTGTGTGTGTGTGTGTGTGCGCCACTGTGGATTGAACCATTGGACCAGGGGCACTCTGCTACTAAGCTACCTCTGCAGCCCTTTTTATGTTTTTATTTTCAGACAGAATCTCCCTAAATTACTAGTCTGGCCTTGAACTTGCAATCCTCCTGACTCAGTCTCCCAAGTAGCTGGGTACCACCACTTTCAAAATCCATACCACAGGATAATGAGAATTATAGCAAGAATAGATTGAGAAATTACTAGTGCTTTTTTTAGGGGTGAAAGTCAGACAGAGTCACATAATCCCAAGGTGATTTTTTAGTAACTCAAGAAGGTAAAAGCTAAGAAAGAAATTCTAGATTTTTTATTAATTTAGCAAGTGGGTCACATAGCAATTAATAGGGGAAAAAAAGGAGATATGATCATTTCTGGACCCCAAGATTACAATCCCAGTTGTGCCTGGTACTTTTGGAAAAATGCTTTTTAATTAGGGTTAGGAATTCAACTTTCAAGTGTTGAGTTGGTAACATCCATGACTGGTAAAATGACCCAGTTACATCTGCCTTTGATTTTTTAAAATTTTGTTTGGCAAAGAGAGAGAAAATTCAGTTTAATTTACTTAGATTTAACAGTTTAAATAAATACACATTATTTTGATGATTTCTCACAGAATGCAAAAGAAAAGTTCAGATTGGGGTTATAGGTTAAAATTAGCCTCAGCCAAATACCATGGGTCTGAAAGTAGCCATTTTAATTCTAGTGATAATAAATAACCAAAGAAGCTGGAGATAAATAAATATAAATTCCCAGAGAGTTTAAGAGAAACTAAAATTCTTAACTACTGTTGTAGACAGATTTTACATTTCTTTGACCAAAAGACCTGACAAGAACAATGTAGAGGAGGAAAAGTTTATTTTGGATCACTGTTTCAGAAGATTAGTCCATGGTGGGCCAACTCCATTGCTCTGGGGTAAGGCAGAACATCATGGCAGAAGGGCGTGGAGAAAAACAGCTCAGGACATGGCAACCAGAAAGCAGAGAGCCAAGGCTCATTCACCAGGGGCAAAATATAAACCCCAAAGGCACATCCCCAAGATCTATGTCCGCCAGGTACACCCTATCTGCCTACATTACCTCCCAGTTAATCCATCAGTGAATTCATTCACTGATTAGGTTATAATTCCCATAATCTGATCATTTCACCTGTGTACATTCCTGAGTTGTGTCACACATGAGTTTTGGAGGGGACACCTTTTGTCTAGACCACAACAATACACTCCACCATTTTGATATACTTGCTGATGATGTATTTTCAGGGTTTGTGTTGTATTTACCACTCTTTTCCTTTACAATTAAACCCACAGTTAACCTGCTTCCATTCTATCTACTGAGGCTAAACTTCCCCCACTTGATTTCCATTTTTGTTCTAAATGTATTAAGTTCATGAAACTTATTGGAATTAACGCCCCCCTTTCCTGATTGGTTTATTTGTTTTGTTTTTGCTCCATTTTTATTTGCTTTTTAAAAATATTGAGGAGTAAACATGAAATTAAATATTCAAATAGGTGCACAATACTGCAGGAAGGGGGAAACCTCAGATTCTGTGGGAACAGGTGCTGTGCGGCAGGCAGATGGAGACTGGTGCTTTGGGTTCAATGATAAAACCCAACAAGCAACCTGTAAAGGCAGCCTGAGAGTGTCAATGCACGATTTCTGGAAGAATATGTTTGTCTCCAACACTCAGATGTGTGAAAGGCAGCAGACAAAACAGCGAAATCAAGTTCACGACCCCTGGAAAGTGAACACCGCCAATCAAAGTGAGCAAGTATCTGGGCACACGGCTAAGCAGAGAGGGGACTCTGCTTCCTGTGAGTGAGGTGGGGGCTAGTCAGCCCCTGTCCTCCCTGTCCCACATGTTTTCTGTTGCTGTCTCACCCCAAATCCAAGCCAAGAGAAACAAATCAAGAAGAAGGCAAGCTCGAATTATCCAAGGCGCATCTGTGTTAAGTGCAACCTGAGTTCACCGTTGAAGTTCTTCATCTTTGGGAAAGAACTAGAAACCAGGAACCTTTTCTCTGACTTCACTAGCAGGAAAAATAAAAAAAATGTAATCGGTAATGAAGCAGAAGCACCATGTCAATTGCTTAAAGTTCACTCACATTTAACATTTCACACACCATTTACATTCCAGTTCTCTCTCCACCAAGTGAAAAAGGTAACGGCGCCCTTTGGGGCTTAGCTGGACGGTTGGCTCTCCTTGAAGCACCTCTCTCTGTCTCTCTCTTCCTCCTCACCCGGCGATGAGATGCATCCCCGGTGACCCACGTGAGCAGCAAGAAATCACACAGGTCCTTCCACCACAAATAGAGACACGAGATCAGGTTCTACAGCAGAGCCCCTGTTCAAGTTCTAGAGCCAGGTTTTCCTGCCTTGATCAGTGGAATTTAGCTGGCAGTGTTGCTTCCACTCCAAGCACTCCAAAAAAGATCTGACAAATCAACATTCACTGAGCAACTTCTCTTTTCCAGGCTACTGCAGGATGCATTCTGTTCCCTCAAATTCCTATGTTAAAGTACTTCAGACTGTACCACATTTGGAGACAGGCCCTTGTAAAGATGTGATTGAAAATGAGGCCATTAGGGTGAACCTTAATGCACTCTGACTGGAGCCCTTATAAGAGGAAATTTGCACACAAAGACACAGCAGGGACGCAGACACACACACAACACACACTGGGGAGGGGGACAGCAGAAGGATGGGAATCTACTAACCCAGGAGAAAGCAACTCTGCTGGTAGCACCTACATTTTGCATTTCCAGCTTCCCAGAAGTGAGAAAATACATTTCTATTGTTTATACTACCTCACCTAATATGCAGGCACTGTTTTGAAGAAGCTACATATATTAACTCAATTTATTCTAACAACTTTGTGTGTGTGTGTTAACAAGAAGAGCATTATTAATATCCTTTGCAGATAAGGAAATTAAAGCCTAGAGCGGTTAAAAAAATAAAAGTTTGGAAAAGATTACATGGTAAATAAGCAATTGAGCTAGAATTTAATTGCTTGTACTCTGTCTGCCTCCAGAGGCCAGAAGCTGAACCACTGAATGCTGCTGTGCCTGTATATTCTGAGGCATTCTTCACTGTGTGTTAAGGCATTGCTCTCTCTCTTCGTGTGCTTTAAAAAAAAAAAAAATTAGTTAAAGTTAGGGTTTATGGTATCTGGAAATAATAAATAAATACACAAATAAGCGAGCACCACTGTTTCTCCCTCTCTTTCTTATTTATTTATCTACTTATTTATTGGGTTGTTTTTGTTTGTTTTGTTTTGTTTTGTTTTGTTTTGTTTTGAGATTGAACCCAGAACGCATCTCCTCTCTCAAGCAGGCAAAATGGCTGCTGCAACACCAGAGCTCTCATCTTCACACATATGATTCAGAGGTGACACCATGGTCCTTTTGGCTTTATCTCCCAGAATTCTCAGCAAAGAACCCATCCCTTGGCTTTCTGTTTCACATTCATGACCTCATCACTGTGACCAAGGAAGGGTAAGGAGCAGAGTGACTGGTTTGCCACAATTAGGTTTCCACCCAAATCAAAGAGCTGAGGGTCTCTGGGTGGAGGTGGGGGGACATTTCCACCCCTTGTTCGAGGTTGTCTGTGGCCGGGAGAGAGAGAATGGGGAGTTAGCATCTAATGGGCACAGAGTTCCGATTTGGGATGATAAACTTCTGGAAACAAGTGGCGGTGCTGGTTGTAGCACGTCTACTGAATGCCACTAAATCGTAGGCTGTTTCAAATGTCAGATTTTATGTTATCGTTATTTTGCCACACACACAAAAAAGGAATTAAAGAGTAAAGGAAAAAATTCTCCAAATGCATCTCAGCAGCTGAAGCCAGTTGGCATCTCACCCCCTGAAGTGCCCCCTTGCTCTTGAAGGCACCCTCAGGAGCCCTTCCCGACCACTGAAGCAGTGCCCGGGCCCCCGGGCAGGGAAAGCCACCTGCCAAATGTCCCCCGAGAGAATCACCTCCACAGCGTATTGCACAGCACCTTGTGATCGGGCTCAGGAGACATGATGCTATTCATGGGAGCGGAAGACCCTTATCTTGGACTCCCAGAGATTTCATACACGGGAATGATTAAGGTCAAATTCCTTTTTGGTGGTTTAAATGGGGGGAAAAGTGCCGAGCTGCTTACCTGATATTTCCTAGTGGCATTTCAGTGTTCTATGGAGGGAATGAGTTGGGGGATGGTGGGGAGGCTGAGAGATACAGCAGCTGCACCTAAAGAGTCAGCCTTCTCCTGTGACTATGCACCGTGAGGGACATACCCAGAAGCCCCAGCAAACCTGGAGGACACCAGGGGCTTGCTTTCGGACAGCTACAACAAAGGCCAGCAGATAGCTCTGGGATAAAAGCCCCTCGATTGCATCTTTTCTCCAACCAGGGGAAAACCAAGTCCGAGGCAGCCATCTAGCTGCAAGGCGAGTTCATGGTAATCGGACAGTCTGAGAGGGAGTTGTCTAAAAACAGTGAATTTATATCCTTTATGCCCAGCAGAATGATTTTTATCAGGCCTGCTTTTGTGCAGCTAAACTGGAAAACGTAGATGGTGACAGTCAGGCAGAAAAGGAACAAATTTGCATGTTACTGGCTTGTAAGAGACCTTTGATGGTTGGAGAGGCCTGATAATGCTGTCAAAAGCCTGGCAGCCTGAGCGGCACCTGAAATGCACAAGATCTTCCCTCAGAGTGGCTGACAGCAAAGGGTGCAGTCAGCACGGGATCAAAGAGTTGAGAATATCTCAAGTAAAAATGCTAAAACACAAGGCACAGAAATGCACAGAAAGACAGTGACCGTGAGTCTACAAACTTTCCCACACTCAGAACCCTAAAATGATGAAGGAGAGGAAACGTGCAGCTCACATACAAAGTTTGGAGCTGGCAAAGGCAGGAGCTGTGAACTGAAGAAGAGAGTCACCACTACACAGAGAGCTAAAGGCACAGATTAAGATTGAGATTACCGCCTGGCATGGTGGCACACGCCTGTAATCCCAGTGGCTCAGGAGGCTGAAACAGGAGGTTAGCGAGTTCAAAGCCAGCCTCAGCAATAAGCAATTTAGCTAGACCCTGTCTTAAAATAAAACATAAAAAGGCCTGAGAATGTGGCTCAGGGGTTGAGTGCCCCTGGGTTCAATCTTGGTACCGGAAAAGAAGGAAAAAAAAAAAAAAGATTGAGATTACATTTCTGTTTTCAAGGTTAATCATTTCCTTGTATAAATAGGTCAAGTGACAATACGCCAACATGTAGGTTTCAGCAAGCTTAGCTCCTTGATTCAAAATGGAAGACTTCTGGGACCCAAAGATATTTTTTAAGAAAGAAAAAACTGCCAATAATCAAGACAAAGCTTACCATTTAAAAAAGCAGATGAAAATATTAGAAATGAAACTTACAATAAGAATGTCAATAATAAATTTGCTGCTTTCCACATGGAGTCTTCAGCAAAATGTGGCCCATAATTCCTTAAGTAGCCACAGGAAGGAAGTCAGTGGTTCTCCCTGAGGGAAGACTGCCTCTGCAGGCAGCCACGTGTTTTGAATTTGGCCCCCTGCTTTCTCCTCTTACGCAAAATTTCTCAGAATTGGCAAATAAATGATCTGCCCCTGGGTTTCCCCTTCAATCTTTGCCCATAAATGTGTCCTAGAAAGGAAAGCTTTACAAAAACCAAATAGAGGCCGTGTTTTCCTTATCATCCAAATCCCTCTTTTGTCCATCTAACTTAACTCACAATCGGCACCCAATAAATATTTGCTTTTGCCACCATCGTGACAGTAATCCAGATTGGAAGAGTGAATTTCCTCAGTGAAGAATGTTTTCTGATACTGCACACACTCACACCAAACTGATTTCAGTTATGGTTAAATCAGATATAGATGATAGATCAGATAGATAGATATCATTCCCAATTCATTGATCCAATATTTATTCTAAAAACTTTTCAAAAATTTTGCTTCTCCATAAGTTTTTAGGAAAGACGTTTTCCAAATTTCCAGCTACAATACAGTCATGTAAATAATAGTTAAATAAATTATACCTTCTGAGTATTTGCCAAGAATAAAAGAGCTTTGTCCAGCAGGTTGAAAGGTTACCCCAACTTTTATGGCTTGCTGCAAACATTTACATTTCAAGATAAATGACAAATGAAATTCTGAGAGCCAGCACTGGAAATTTCTTCCTTCTAAACATCATGCTTTGTCTGTTCTGATTTCTGAATTTAGGGCAAATCTTCCAGTCCTCCCCTATCCCTATTTGGTCAGGCAATTAACCATTGTGGAAGAGAGCAATAAGAACTTGACCACATTGTGCAATTTTCTAATCAAACACAAGAGGGCAGGTTTTGCTTTATGGTAAGCCTAATTCCATCTGCTAGTAATCAAGATGGTCATTGTGCTAATTGCAAATTCAGAAACACTCAATAACATACAGAGTGAATGAGTATTCATGCTGGGTAACTTTGGCAATGAAAAGTCTATTGTTTTAATAAAGCCATGCTGAAGCCTTTCTCTTTAGCCTTATTTACAAGACAGAGAACAATTACACTTAGAAGACACTGTAATAGTTTTAGTGCATGATTATAAACTGCCATGGGAGCATAGAAAACAAAGAAGAGCCAAATTCCATCATGTTATATCCAAGAAGTCTGACTTCAATGGATGTGGCAAAGAACACAAGTGGGCTATTGGTTTCTCCAGAAAGGTGTAGTACAGGTGAAAATATACACAGCCTATAGGCCTTGAATAGGCACTTTATATTTTCATCTGCTTCATTTTGTTTAAGGAAACTTTAACACATTCCAGAGCTTACAATTTTCTAGTGTGTCATTTTCAAGATTTCTGTAAACTACCTGCCAAAACATAATTAAATTCACAGAGGTTATTTTCAGCTTGAACTGCTATTACAGCTGAAGTCCAAGTACACTTGGCCCTCTGCATCTGTGGGTTACACTTCAGCAGATTCCCTAAGGATGGAAACTATTTGGAGAAAAATTGCGCCTGTACAGAACATGCAGAGTTCTTTTTTCTTGTTGTCATCATTCCCTAAACAATACAGTGTAATAACTATTTCTGTAGCATTTACATTGGACAAGTAACCCAGAAATGATTTCCAGTATACAGCAGGATACCAGAAGTTTATATGCAAATGCTATGCCATTTTGTATAAAGGACTTGAGCATCCTCAGATTTGAGTATCATGGTGGAAAGGATCCTAGAAGGAATCCCCACCCACATACCCAGGGAAAGCTGTCCCAAGTGTTCTTGGAACCAAGTTTTCCAGAGTGTTGCTGCTTGGGTCCATCAGTGTGAGAGAGGCCCTGGTTTGCCTGAGTAAATGATTCACCCATTAACTCTCTCCACTGAAGGACATCAGACAACGGTGGGCCCTAAAGTGACATGTGTAAGAAATTTGGGGAGAAGTTAGTGAAGATCTTAATGTTCTATTCTAGTCCCTCTCAATGGAAAAATTAAGACCTGCCAGTGGTGGGAAGGAGATGTATTTAGAGAGAAAATGAGGCCAAAGTGTCCCCTTGTGTTAGGTTGCATGGAGTGAAATGCCACCCCATGGAAGTACAACTCAAAATCTGAAGAATAAGTGGTTGTTAATTTCATAGCTGGGAAATAAGACCCCACTCTCACGTTTTACCCAGTACACATTAAAACACATGCCAGAGACCCTCAATGTAAAGTTCTACTTTGTGACTGGCTCATGTATCCATTCATTCATTCAAAAAATACTTATAGAGTACTCAGGATGTGCAAGGCAGTGTAGAAACAGAAAGACTTAAACTTTGGGATTTGCCATTGCATTGGGCTAAATGATTACCTGTCACTGGGCAGGGGAGGTAACTCTTATGCACCCTGTATCAACTGGTCATTGGAGCTGTAGAGTGAAGTGTACCACAGACCTCCAAGTTCACATGGAGATGTGCAAGTGAACACTGTACAACCATCACCCACTGGCCCCACCTTCCCTTTTCTGGAGGTCTCCAACAGATAGATAAGTCTCACCTGGAGGATCAGCAGGGAGCTGCTCCTATACTCATCCTCCTTCACCAGTGACTTGAAGCAGCTGCCCACCTCAGGATCAGTCATTCAACCAGGGGATATTGAGCAAAACCCCTCACCTGGGAAAGGCTGCAGTCTCCTTTTGTGACATGAACAGTTGACATCCAGAAAGCAGCCATTGCTCAGAAACTCACCCAAGAAGCAGCAAATCAGTTTGGGAACTAATTTTTCAGACGTGAAGTCATGATTTTCTATTTTCTACATATTTGTATTTCAATATATGTATGAGAAGTGCCCAAAAGATGGAAATTAATCAAAATTTTAAAATTAAACTAAAAAAATAACTTCCAAACAACAAACACAATGTGTAAAACAACATTTATTTTTATTTTCCTCTTTAATAAGTCTTCTAATACTTGTTAGTGTGAGATTAAAATTATTCATCTGAAGTGTCATAACAAATAATGTTATATCTTAAGCAAGATACAAATAAACGTCAAAGTTTTAGACTTAGAAGATAATTGAATTCATGAAGGAAAGATGTTACTGGATTGCATTTCACTTCTGAATCTCACCTTTATAAAAGCATTTCTATTAAGATCATAATTTATCTACATATAATTTTCCCAATACTCAGGATAAGCATATAAAGTGATCTGTTCATTTTCTTCAAGGTTAAATATTTTTCTCCCTCATTGAGAAGTACAGTCCTGCAATGCCCAGTGACATTTTCTGAGTTTATTTGCATAATATTCAATGTAAGTTAACTCCAACTTTTTATTCTGTAAGTTTATCCTACCTTTAGAGTAGTTAAAATGCATTCTTAATTGATTTGCTGTAAGATTAGAAAATGTCACAAAATTTTATTCCTCTTCTATGAACTACAAAATTAGGAAATTATTTCTTTCAGGAAGACTTTATAAAACATAATATTTATAGAAAGTTGCACAAGTGTAATTTGATTACTATTTATCTCTACCTCAAGTAGGTCTTTCTTTAACTGAATCTTATGAAAATATGATGTATGAAAACTCTGATATACCTGAAAGATAAACTAGAGATGGTTTTTGCTTTATAGAATTAGTCATACTAGTTCATCTATAAAAATGTGATTTTCCTGGGTGTTTTTAACATATAATTGATTTATATAGAACTTTTCAGGAACATATCTTCCATGTACAATTATATCTTTATTTAATGTATTTCCTTTTTTTTTTTTTGTTTAAAATCAGGAGGTAAAAATGTGTTCCCCAACAATCCTGAGTCAGAGCATGAACTTTCCAGAAAGGACCATATGAACAATGCATGGCCATGTTTTCCATGAATACTGTTAATAGCAGAAATCGAGATCTACACATGTGGCACTGTGACTAAAAAGCTCAATCCACAAAGGACACCAGGTTACCTGGGTTGTTATTGCTGAGCCTACTCTCAGATACACCTGTAACTTTATGAGACTCACCTTCCAATTTAGTAGCAACTGAGTATTGTCCATTTCTCTGGCTTTAGAATTCACTCCAGAGTAAAATGCTGTTTCTTTTAATCTTGTCCCTTCTTGGTCCCCCAATATGTGGAAGACAGCTTCATGGTCATTGTAACAGAGGGGCAGCAAGCCAACAGAAGAGCCAGGCTCTAGAACTTCAGCCCTACTCTTGAGACACAGACACCAGGAGCAGATGAAATTTGCTTTGAAATTTCAATAACCATTAACTTGTCAGAAGTGGGGAACATCAGGATAAGTCTGAACATCATAGCAAAAAGGGCCTTATTCTTATTTCTCACGATCTGACAATTACTTAGAAGAACATAGTCACTTAATTCGGAATTGTTGTATTTAAAACAGATGGTTTGCTTCTGAACAATAAGACTTCATTGATTAGTATTCATGAGTTACTATCAGTACAACACAACATTAATGAATCTAGAGTCAACTCTTTAAAAATAAGCCTAATGCATTACATGTAAAAACAAATTTTTCATTGGAAGTTACCTAGCAAAGGAATTGGTTGAGGATAAGCCAAAGGAGACCTGAGAGTAATGGGACACTAATCAAATTGTCTCACGCTTGGGATTATAGCCTCACCAGGCTTCTCCAGTCAGTCTTCCCTGGAAAGAGTGATTCCATCCTTGTTAATAGGTTTAGAACAGCATGCTAATTAACAAGGAAGCACTATAATTTTATTCCCTTATCTGTTTACTTATCACTATAGCATCGATGTTTATCCAGCTGTAGAATCTTATAGTAGGTCCATTATTAAGAAATGCACATTTTTAATACATTCTGTGAAGTCTAATGTATAAAGAAAACTGACTTAATCATTATTCATTCTTTGGAAAATAAGATCTATTTTCATCTTTAACACTGAGGAGGAAAAGATAAAGAAAAAAAAAAAAGATGCCCAAGGAAGACAGACTGGAGGGCATCTAAAGCATCACTTGAATTAAAAGGGACCTTGGAGATTCATCTCGTACCTGCAGCCCTGCTATGCTTTGAATGTGGCTGGAGTGTCCCCACAAGGCTTCATGTTGACATGCAGTCCCTATTGTGAGGTATTAAGAGAGTGGAGGCAATTCAAGTCTGATGTTTAGAAGTAGAGCCCTTGAGAAGCAATTAGAATTAGGTGTGACCACGGGGGCACTCCATGATTGAGTCCTAGAGATTCTAAAAGGAGGGAGAGAGAATACATAGACACGCTCACACAGGTGTGTTCCTTGTCTCTTGCCATGCACTTCCAGGGGACTCCACCAACAATAAGGCCCTCACCAAATGTGGCCCCTGAATCTTGCACCTAGAGAACTGTGAGCCAAATAAAACTCTTTTCTCTATAAAGTTAGACTGCCTTGGGTATTTTAGGATAATAATGAAAAGCTAATTGATACACACTTCTCACCTCCATGCCAAAGACACTTGATCTAAGCAAAATGTAACTACAATCTTGTCCAGGTCTCAAATTGCACTGTACATTTCAATAAATCCGCTTAATGATTTCACTTATTTATTTTGGGGGGCTTTCTATTTGGAGAATTCTTATCAGATACCACAAACTGTCAGCTCTACCTCAATTTGACAATAGAGATAGGACCCAAGCACTTTAGCTGCAGTTTGTTAAATAAAGCAAACCAGAACCTTTAGCTAAACATCTTCTGTATTGGGGATGATATCACTAGAGGGGAAGCTATGCCAGAGATCTTCAACTAAAGAACAGTGAAGACTTGTCCTATTATTTTAAAGGTCAGAATACCAACTCTTCTTTAGGGTAGAGTCTGAGCCTCCTAAGCGCCTTCTGTGTATCTCTTGCTGTTTAGATGAGTCTCCATCAGGGGTGTGTATCCTTTTCGAAGCCTTCGGTATTGAAGGTACATCAGCAGCACAAAAAGACCCACCATAGCCAGCAGCAGCCCTGACACCACTAAGAGTGTCGGACTCCAACCTGGAGTTTCTTCCACTGAAATGAAAGCAGAATACAAAGTTCCACAATCAGGATTTCCATCAGCTGAATGTTCTCGGAAAAGGGAAGAATAAACTTATTTGTCTATCTGCTTTTGTGCAGATAAACTCTCTAAGGAAGTATATAACTATTTTATAAATTAGAAACTCATTTGTAAAAATGCATGCTAAAATGGTATCTGGGGAATTACAACTCCTAATTATGCAACCATCAGGTAGGAATATCTGCTTTTGTCTCTGCATTTTTTATAGATGATAAATGAGAACGGGATCAGACTGGCTCTTAAAACAAGAGACATTCAATAGCAGAATTAGATCGATCTGTAGCCCATTAAAATAGTTGTAAAATCTGAATGTTCCACATGGTAAATATAACCCTCTACAAGCACCCTTCCACAAAATTAGTGATTTTATTTTTAATATATTTAGAACTATTTGTCATTTCTTCAAAAAAATGTCCTTTTCACTATTAGCTCTTCTAAAAATTCAGTCCCTTGTTCTATACCCTACACCCACCTAAACATAGTATTACCTTCCCTGTTGTTTTCACAGAGGCCATGGCCCATCCTGACCAGATTCCTCCGTTGTTGTTGTTGTTGTTATTATTATTATTATTCCATTCCTCCTCCCCCTTCTCCTTCCCCCCCCCCCACACACCCTATTTTTTTGTACTGGGGACTGAACCTAGGGTTGCTGAACCACTGAGCCACATCCCCAGTCCTTTTTTTTCAGTTTTATTTTGAGACATGGTCTCTCTAAGTCCTTAGGGCCTTGCTGAATTGCTGAGGTTGGTTTCAAACTCAATCCTCCTGCCTCAGCCTCCCGAGTTACTGGGATTACAGGTGAGCACCACCATTCGAGACCAGTTACATCTTCTTAAAACAGATTTTTATTCTGCCATTTCTTTATTAAGGCACCCAAAATGATTGCATTTTAGTATTGTCCAAATCCTCTGCCTAGCTTTTATAGTGATCTTTTTTTTTAAATTGTGTTGGAATACACACATGAAATTTTACCATGTTATCCACTTTTTAATTCAGCTCGTTGGCATTAAGGACACTTACATTGTTGTGAGGCCATTATCATCATTTCCATCAACTGTCCCCAGAACTCTTATCTTGTGAAACTGAAATGTTGTATCCATTAAATAGTAACTCCCCATTCACCCCTCCCCAACCTCTGAAAACCAGTCTCTGTCTCCTTGAATTTGATTATTTTATATTCTTGAATAACTGGAATCATGGAATATTTGTACTACTATGTCTATCTTATTTCACATTAATAAAGGTTTATTCTTGTTGTAGCACGTAACAGAATTTTCTTCTTTTTAAATGCTGAATAATTTTCCATTGTATTTATATAGCACAGTTTTTTTATTCATTCATTTATTGATGGGCACATGGGTTGCTTCCACCTTTGGTTATTGAGAAAAATAATGTTATGAACATAAATGGACAAATATCTTTTCAAAACCCTTCTTTTGATTTTTTTGGATGTATACCAACAAGTGCAATTGTTAGATTATAAGGTAATTCTGCATTCAGTTTTCTGAGAAATTCCCCATAGTGGTGTGCCATTTTATATTCCCATCGGCAATGCACAAGGGTTCCAATTTCTCCACATCCTTGCCAACACTAACTATATCCTGCTTTTTTAATAGTAGCCACCCTAATAGGTATGAGATGGTATCTTGCTGGGGTTCTGCCTGGCTCTTGAGGGCCTTGGTAATCAGCCTTTTTACAGGTCAGACCTTAATTCACAGTAATCCCCTGTCCAGGTCTTTCTCTACAGCCAGGTGTAGAGGAAAAGGAACACTCTTTACACTCTATGAAGGTTTGATAATTTGAGTTTATAAAACAAACTAACAGAGAAGAGATTAACAAAAGATTCAGCACACAAGAGCATATATGTGCAAGAGAGTCGCAGGAGGCATGCTGAAAGAAGGGCATCTTGATGCTCACATACTCTCTTTTCAGGAGAAAGGGAACTGGGGCTATAGGTCACTTTGGGGGAAAGAGTGAATGATTTAAAGAGAGATTCCTACTCCCAAGAACGTACAGTAATCTGGGACAAAGTTCTCCTGGCTCTGACTGGGCGTCACCTCTAGTCTTTGTTCTGCGAGTTCATCTTCTGGAGGACCTGCCTTCAGGTAGAATGGGGAACTTCAGAGACAGCCCTTCCAGCAATTTGGGAGAAAAGGGGTGGAGATGGCAGGGAGGGGGCAGGAGAAGGACAGAGAGACCTCGGTTCTCCTTTAGCTCAAAGCATTTGGCCTGCCCGTGTGTCTCACTTCGAGAGACACTTTTCTGACCCCATACAGAAAACACGTTAGACCACATGTGCCTTTCCCTGTTTGTCCCCCTCCTTCTTGAGTCTGACATATACCCTCACCTTCCTCTCCTCTGCATGTCTCTTCAAATCTCGTTCAATGTCCACCTCCTATAAGGAGCCATTCCCCAGTCCCTCCCCCCAGAACAGGCCTCCCCAGAACAGACCCCTTGGGCATGAGGGTGACTTAGAAATGAAGGCAATTAAGATTCAGTAGATGCATAAAGAAGCCTTCCTAGGGCCCATGCAGACCTTGCTCAGACAGTCCTCCTCTTCTGGTAGTTTCCTCCACACATTTACCTTCCTAAAGAGTGCCTCGTTTGGAAGTCCAAACCCCTTCTTCCTTTGACTTTCACATCTGCTGGTTCTTTGCACAAAACAGTATGGAAGTTCTCAGGCCTACCTACTTCTTTGGCTCTTCACTTCCTTTCTAGAAAGCTCCCCCATGGCACATCCAAACTAACACCAAATTAAATTCCTGTGCTGTTGATCGTCCTTCTGTCCTGCTCATTTGCTGGGCACCACTCAGTGAATGGGAGAGATAGAGAGGAAAATGTATTTTGAGTCCCCTACTATTTACAGTTAAATCTGCCCAGGCAGGACTGTAGATTTCATTGTCGAGCCAGTAACTGAATATGAATTTGCATCTTCTGACGAGTTAGCACATTATGGGCATGTTTTGGACTCAGATGATACATGTTGATCAACTGTCATCAGAGGAAATCGAAACAGGTCAGAGTGTACATTCCAAATTTTCAATTATTATTTTGTTTCATCCCAGAACAAAGACAGAGAAATTGAAAAGACATATCCTCAATTACTCAAAGTTACTTCAAAGAAGAATAAGGAGATGCAGAGCTAGATGGAAAAACAGGGGACAGATTCTAGTGCCTGAAAGACTCCCAGGTCAGAGAAAGATGGGGGGAGCTCAGAAGTCACCTTGATCTCTTTGTAGACTGAGATTTGGGGAAAATGAAATAGATACAAATGGGAAAAAGTGATCAGAAGATTGTTGTTGTGCATATTTCTTGAAAATTCAGATATTTTTGTGGTTTGTTTTTGTTTTTTTGTTTTTTAATCTTTCCTGTCTCAAACTTTCCTAAAATTCTTGAAATGGCATGTGAAGCCATATTAAGGTCTGGGCAAAAAGAACACAGTATTTCCTGGTACATGCTCACAAAATATTCTCCCATTTTGAACCAAATGAGATGAGTCAATAAACGTTCTATGATTTAAAACCATGACTCAGAAAACATTAACTTATAAACATCACATAAAGCCCCACGTAGCCCAATCTGCTGGCAGGCCAATGTCAACCATCATAAACCTACCCCCGCAGGGTGAACAGTACAGGCAGATGAAAAAGACTAATCCAGTTACAAAGAACCTAAGTGTGTAAAAGACCCACACAACAGTCTGTCTGTATTCAAAAGTGTGATGGTGTGTTACTCATCATCAAATTTTTACATTCATTTTGGTCTTTTAAAATACTGCCTGATATTATTTCTTACAACAATTACTGGGCTTTGGGCCTCCCTTTGAATTTTGGGCTCCAGGCGAATCCCATAACTTGTCTCACCATAATCCCAGCCCCACCTTCAGGCAAGGATCCCTACATCCTGCTAGTCCAGGTCACATGTGGCTAGTTCATTTAGACTTTATTGGTTGGACTTTTGAAACAGCCATAAAGCAGTTTTCGATTCATTTGATTAATTCTGATAGAATTGTCAAATCAGGCAGAGGAGTCAATAGTTCCTCTGTGAAATAAGGTCCCTTAATAACTTTCGGTTTCCTAGAACAACAGGGTGCCAACTAGTGCCTTTCTGATGTTTAATTGGCAGTTTAACGACTCATCTTGTTAAATACATATATTTCAAAAAATAGCCAATAAACTTAACTAGGCCTGAATGCTTCAATTAAAGGTCTTGGTTTACATTACATTAAAAAGAAAGAAAGAAAGTAAGCTCTTTTAGAAGTTGAATGAATCACCCATGTAGAAGCTGTATTAGCTACCTGGCAGATCAATGGTGTAACTGTAGCCAAGTTGTTCTGCAGGTAAAAAGAGTTCCTCGTTGGTGACCGGAGGAAAGAAAGGAACCAAGTTATACATCCGATTGTGGCCAATGGGTGCCAGTTCCTGAGGCCAGGCATCCACAGGAGGGTTGTATCTTCTCATCCACTCATCAAAGATGGCATCAGTAAAGGAATGGAGAACCTGCAAGACAGCACAGCATGGTGTTTAACATGGAAGGGCCCATTCCAACCAACCAACCAACCCGACTGGAGCTTTCTCCAAATGGAATAGAGCTCTTGTTGACCCAAGGAGCTGCTGTGTGCCCAATTCACCCTTGACGACAACATACGCACTGGAATCTCTTACTGAGTTTTCAGGGATGGTGAACATCTCTCTCCAAACAGGATTGTAGACCCTTCGTCAAGTGAACAAATGAAAGTTCGTGTTGCAGTTTTAACATCGGTTTGTGAATATTTGAGGCCTTCACAGTGGATGTGTTGATTTTAATTTCAGAAAAAAAAAATATGTCAAGTATGATGAGATCTATATGCTAGTAAATATTCAAATTTTTTGGTTTAATAGGAAAGAGGAACAGGTGACAATATTACAGTACTGTAATATAAAAAGATAGTAACAAGCAAAAAAAGAAAATCTCCATGTTTTTTAAATGAACTCTTAAATTTGCCTCATCAGGAACACCCCTCCATTCATTTTATAAACCCTTCACTTGAATTCTTGGTGCTATGAAAGCAATAGGGAATCTAAAGATGTTGTAATGCAGATAATGCTCATTTTTATTTTCTCCGAGAAGCTGTTAAAGTCCTTTTCAAATACTGCAATAATTAACGTGTTTTAAAATATTAACAGCAAAATTTCCATTTGTCCATCCCTGACTCTACAACAGGATGTAAATGCAAGACTCTGTATCTGGTGATTAGAGTTGGCAGACTGCAAGTTCATGGAGCTGAGGGAAGGTGGCTGCTTCTCTTTCCTCCTTTCCAACCATGCTGCTTCTCTTTCCTCCTGTGCCCCAGGGATTGACACCCCAGGGCCACCACAGAAGTCCAACGGTTCTAAAACAACCATGCTGTGAAGAAGCCCAAACCAACCCCCATGAGAAACCCCATGCAAAAGTCCTGAGACTCCTGTACCATCTGCCACCACCTGGTGCAAGTACACAGACCCAGGCACATCCCATAACTTGTCTCACCGTAATCCCAGAACTGCCAGAACCGCCTGGCCAAGCCTTTCTAGAACTTCTGACCCATAGAAATCATGAGAAATGGAAGGATTCTTGATGCTTCGAGCCACTAAATGTTGTGATGACCTCTTAAGTAACGAGAACTGCGGGGAAAGGCCTGGATACAGTCTCAGGCTCCAGCTTACTCTAGCATGTGCAGGGAAAGGTTTCTAGGTCCCCAAGGAGAAGAAGCAAGACTCCTCCAGTCCTCTAGGAATCAGAACCAAAATGGGAATTCAGAGGTGATCACTTAAGTCACAGGGCAGACACAGACACAGGTGCACATGGAAATTCCCAAGTTCAAACTTAAGGTAGATGGTAAAAATAAGAAGGTAGGTCTATCTTTCTAAATGAGATAATTCCCGATGGCAATTTTGAAAAATGTTATCAAACTTGTTATTTTATGAAAATATTTATTTATCCTTCCTTTGCTCCTACCAAGGATTTGAAGCCACATATAATCAGAAGGTGGCTTTCAGATTTTCCTAAATAAGCCATAGGTAATAGACAGGAAATAGTTCAACAGCACACAGGCTTCTACTCAGCTGGCTAAGTTCTTTTACTGAGAACATATTAATGAGGCATGAGAAATTATCTCCTGCCTAGACTGAAAGTAGGGGACCTCTTCAATTCCTATGTTGAAATCCTAACCCCCAATGTAATGGTGTCAGGAGGTGAGGCCTTCAAAAGGTGAAGGTCATGAAAATGGAGCCCTCGCTTTCAGGGATACGAGGACACAGAAAGAAGAGGGTCCTTACCACACATCAAGCCTGCTGATACCTTGAGCTCGGACTTCCGAGCCTCCAGAACTGTGAGAAATGAACATTTAATAAGCCACACAGTCTATGGTATTTGTGTGATATCAGCCTGTGTGGACTAAGACACAATCGTAGGGGAAAAGGACATTTGAGCAGTAACAGTGTCTTCTAGGCAGAGCTCGGCAAAGATGGTTTGTTTGCCATTTTGCTCTAATTTTCTCTATTCCCTATCTACATCACTGGACCCTGATCAGACAGAATAGAAAGTATTTTTCCAGCATTTTGAAGGAGTTTCATCTGAAACCCTCACTTCTTCCTAGATGTGTATAATAGCACTGTATCCAGATATACATACAAATGCATGAAGTGTATACAACATACACTGTCCAAGATACACTATCATATAGAAGAAAAATAGCCAGAGCACTAGAAATTCAGTTGTTAGTCCCTTGAAAAAGAAAAGCCTTTACTTTATGGATTAAACACTGAACAGATAAAAACAGAAGACTCCACAGGGTTCTGCTGAGAGTGTGTCAACTTTAGAAGAAGGGACCATTTCAATATTCATCCATAAGCAATGTGGCAGGTTGAGGAGATAGAAGCAAAGTAATGTGAGAGGAGAATCTCCCTGGAGGCAGAACTGTCCCCAAGCCACACTTGGCCACTAGATCATCAAAACTTTAGAAAGGATCAGTGCTAGAATTCTTAGATTTGTATTTGAGTTGTGGCTTGCCACTTGTTCATGCCTTATTTCATAGATAATGAAGTGTATACAATGCATCTCTTAGCCCAAGCTTAGTTCTTCTCAGTAGAGTACATGTAAGGAAGATTATAAAGCCTAGGGTTGGAAAGGACATCTTCAGATGACATTTAGCACCTGCCAAATTAAAAAACAAAAACATCCCAGACTGAGCCCACAGAAATCCTGCCACCTGGAGTCCTTTCCAAACAGGTGGTCTGCCATCCTCTCTGATACCTCAGCTCTTCTAAAACTCACCAAGATGTTTGCTGCTCAGGAGAGAGTGGCTGCCTGTCTGTTACTTTAAAACTGCATATTTTTAAAAAAAGTAAATAAAGAATTTAAGAAACGTAACTACGTATAATAATACCAGTGGCCTCATCTTTTCAAAAGCCATGAAAAATTATTCAGACCTACCCTTCTCCAATTAGTGTTAATTCTGATTAACATGATCTAACAGGACTAAATTATCCCAGCTATAATGAAAGCAATTGTGAAGAGATCAAGTTAAGAATTGTTTAAACTGACAAGAGACAAAATTGCTGTTAGAAGGCTGGACGTGGGGAAATGTAGGAGTAGGAAACTTCTTACAGTCTCTGCTGAGCCTCTTACTGGATGGTGTGCACTTGAGCATTCCTTAGCCTCTCTGGATTCTATTTTCCCCATATGTAAAAAACAAGAAGATTACTTCACCATACACAGCTTTGTGGAGTTGAGAGATTAAATTTGCATTACACCTAGCACAGTGGCTGTCACAGAATAAAGGCTTAATAATGTATATAACATTCTCCTAACCCTGAGCCTCACACATACTAAACACACACTTTCCACTGTCTACACCCCCAACCCCTAACAGAAATTCACTGAGCATCCACTACCTGATGGGAACATTTCTAGAGGTTGGATATGTTGTCAATGATCCCGTTCACTTCCCACAAACTCATGAAACCTAGAAAATACATCTTTTTATATGACCAGATTATTAGGTTTTCCAGGAAATACGATATCTAAAGAGAATGTTGTATTTTATTATTTACTTACATGGAGAACAAACCATTTCCACTAATTCTGACTCTATTAAATGGTTTTTTGTTTTGTTTTGTTTTTCTTTTTCCAGAAGTCCTGATCCTACATGAACAGACAGACCACAAGAAAGGGAATGCAAACAGAATTTTTTTCTTTTTCTGGTACTGGGGATTGAACTCAGGGGCACTCAACCACTGAACCACATCCCCAGCCCTATTTTGTATTTTACTTAGGGACAGGATCTCACTGAGTTGGTTAGGGCCTCACTTTTGCTGAGGCTGGCTTTGAACTCACAATCTTCCTTTCTCAGCCTCCTGAGCCACTAGGATTACCAGTGTGCATCACCACGCCTGGCCACAAACAGAATTTGAGATGGATAAAATGATGCTAAACTTCACTTAGAAGGAGAAGAATGCACATTACAACTCACAGAAGTACCATTTTACCTGGCAAAGATGAAAAGGTAGGATAACTAATAACAAAGACCCCAAGAGTGAGGGAGCTGTGACTCTGATGTACGTGTGTGCAGAGGGTAGGTCCTTTGCCTTTGGGAAGCAATTCTACAACATCCATCCAATATCAGGCGTATTTATTTGCCCCTCAACCCAGGGACTGCATTATTTTAAAGTCCAAGGTTATTTGTTGGAACATCATTTGTAAAGCAAAAAAATCAGAAGCCACTAAATGCAAGCTAGAGGTGTTGGGACTTCAAGAGGTAATTAGGTCATAAGAGATCCACCCTCATGAGTGGACCATGCTTTTCTCATAGCCGTGAGTTTGTTCTTACTCTCAGGGGGGCTGGATTATTTATTGTGAGAGTGTGTTTCCCCCACACCTCAGCTCCCTTAACACATACATCTTTCACACCTACCAACTTGCCTTTCATTTTCTGCCATGAGTTGACTGTATGAGGCCCTCATCAAAAGCCAAGCAGATGTCAGTGCCAAGTTCTTAGATCTCCAGAACTGTGCACTAAAAAAATCTCTTTCCGGTATAACTGACCAAGCCTCAGGAATTTTATTAAAGCAATTCAAAATGGGCAAAGACAGTGCCCAGCAATAGGAGACCAGTTAAAAATTTCAGGATAAATCCATACAACAGAATGCCATACAGCTGGGGTTGGGGGGGGGGAGGCAAAAAGAAAACCCTTAACGAACTGTTACAGGGATCTATAATTATAAATAAATAGATAAGGAAGGCACAGAAGTATCTATGGTATGTTCTATTTTAATAAGTATGTAAACCTCTTTGCTTCTGTATATATAAAATACATCCGGAAGATTAGAGGAAAAAATTATAATGGGTGGCTGGAAGATAGTAGTGATATAAGGACTTCATTTTTTGAATTCTCATGTGAATTATCTATTTAAAATTTTTGAGATTAAAAAACTTAGGGAGGACTGGAAGTATATCTCAGTGATAAAAGGCTTCCTTAGCATGCATGAGCACCTGGGTTCCGTCCTCAGCACCAAAATTGAATAAAATAAAGAATTCAGGGAACTATGCAACAACCTTAAAATTCGATAAGCTAAAGGAAGATGAGATATTATATGAAATGTGTGCATGATAGCTGCAACTATATAAAACTTGAGAAAATAATCAGAAAACTGAGATGAATTATGGACTTTAAAAAAAATTTTAACCAACTTTTCTGTAATTATAAATAATGAAAAAGGCATTGACCTACTCAAAATAAAAAAATTGACATGAAATAATGCTATTCTGATTTTGAAAGCTGTCAGTCAAATTATGATTTTTGTTATTTGAAGAAAAAGTAGATACTTTTTAAGTTCTTCACTCTTGGGGAGAATAAAGCAATATACTTTACTTCTTTAAAAAAAAAAAAAACTTCAGCTAGGGGCTGGGATTGTGGCTCAGCAGCAGAGTGCTTGCCTTGCAAGTATGAGGCACTGGGTTAGATCCTCAGCACCTCATAAAAATAAATAAAAATGAAATAAAGGTATTGTGTTCATCTACAACAAAAAAATAAAAACTTCAGCTAAACTCAGAAGTATTTCATGCATGTTATTGAGAACTTTTCATTTTCCTATATTGTAGCCTCGGACAGTAGAATCAGAAGTGGTCTTACAGGGTTAACTCGGAAATCTATTAGGTATTTGTTTTTAGAAATTTATTTTTTTCTTGTTTTATATTCCTGAATTAATGAATCTAACTTACCCATTTGACTATTATTGCTACGAAATAAAAATGGTAATAAGACTTGTGTAACTTAGTCCAGGTAGAATTTCAGTGTAAAAACTGAAAAACAAATACATGAGTTTTTTAGTGAGTAGCAACCATTAACTGGTTCTTTCCAGACACTAAGAATCGAAAGAACTTAGAGCCCACCAAACAATCTCACTAAAAAGGATAATGGTGAAAATATGTCACCACAATTCCATCAGAATGACTGCTATCAAAAAGAAGATAACAAGCACTAGTGAGGACCTGGGAAAGGGGAATGCTTGCACACTGTTGGTGTAAAATCAGTAACACCATTATGGACAACAGTACAGAGATTCCTCAAAAAGTTAAGTATAAAACCACCATATGATCCAACCCACCTGGGTATATATCCAAAGGAAATAAGCTCAGTATGTCAGAGAGAAATTTGCACTCACATGTTTATTACAGCACTATTTACAATACCCAGAATGAAATGGAATCTCTGTAAGTATCCAACAAATAAATAAATAAGAAAAATGTGGTACATACACATAATGGAATACTATCCGGTTATCAGAAGGACCATTTTTATCATTTGCAACAGCATAGATGAACTTGAAGGATAGTATGTTAAGAGAAATAAGCCAAGCACAGAAAGACAAACACCTTATGGTCACATTCAAATGTACTTTTAAGGAATTGGGAAGAATGTTACTAACCTCTAACACAGTTTCCCTCTTGGCAGTTAAAATATTTAACTGTATGATCTACTTGTTTCCTTTATTTTTTTCTTTTTTTGGATTATATCTAAATTTAATATTGAAGGCAGCACAACTCAGCATTCCTGTGGCTTAATCTTATTTTTCATGATAACATGTGCATTTATTTCAATTATCTTAAAAATTATTAGAATTTCAGAGATTGGTTCAGAGTTTTTCTTATATTCTAATGTTCTGCCTTCTTTTACTCATGATTATGATCATACACAGTGTTGTACTTCTCCTGCTTGAAGATATTTCAGGAAAAATCATTTTAATAAATGTCATAAGCAATATATTTGCATGAATTACCTCCTGAATTTGAAATTCCAGAAGCTATAACTCTGTAAACTGACACACTTTAACTTAAATCTTAATACGCAAAACACAATTTAAGGCTGAATTGGCTTCTACATAAAACTGTTTGTAAATAGCCTAAGGTAAGAGGTGTCTTTCCAGAACCAGTGTCATTATTCCTTCTGAGTCTTCAAAGAAAGTCTGTGGCTTTGGTTTATTTATGTGTATATGATAACATGTCTCCAAAGAAAGCACAATTTCAAGTATCAAAGATATTAAACATAATGAAGACCAACATGATTAAACAACTAATATCTTTGAACTACATGTAGTCATGGGATTACTTACCCATGAAGTTTTTTGTTGTTATTTTTGGTTATTTATTTATTTAGTTAGTTATTTTTAGTTTTTGGTGGACACAACATCTTTATTTTATTTTTATGTGGTGCTGAGGATAGAACCCAGCGCCCCACGCATGTCAGGCGAGTGCGCTACCGCTTGAGCCACATTCCCAGCCCCCATAAAGTTTCAATATGGGTTTTCACCTCACTGTAGGAAAAGAGTAATATTAGAGATAGTCTGATTGCATGGAAAGGGCATTGATTCCCCAGAGTAAGGGGCAGCAAAGTAAAGCCCTGGACGTTATGTTAAATGAAATACTCCAAGCACAGAAAAATATCATATGGGCCCACCCCCTGTTTTTCTAAATAAAGTTTTATTGGAACACCACACTTGTTTGCTTATGCATCATCCATGCCTGCTTTCATACTACCGTGGCAGAGCTCAGTAGTGGCAATAGGGACCATCTGGTCCCAAAAGCCAAGGATATTTGCTGTCTGGGCACTTGCAGAAAAATGTTGCCTTCCCCTGTGCACCTGGTAGGCTTCTTCCAAAGAAGGAGCTAGCAGTTCTAGAGAGGTGGGATGCTGAAAACCAAATTACTAGCACCACCATTATTTCTTGTAGGAGTAGAGAAAAGTTTGGGATCATTCTCAATTTGTCAGAGGAGTCCATGGTTCCATTAATAATATTTTTGAATTCTGGGTGAGAAGTATTATGACCATGTGTATAAATCATGTAGTTGAAAATGTACGTTTTAATAAAAAACATATTTCAAGACATATAGTTAGATAAACAGCAGAGAAGGCAGACACCAGAAGTGCTCATGCTGAACACTAAAGGCTGAGATGGTAGCCCAGAATGTGATCTGAAAGCTCAAGTCAGAACTGCTGGACAAGGCAGGCTGCAAGATGGGAAAGGTGGCCGTGGAGCCCTCGCAGAGAAGCCCTCGGCCTGGCTGCAGGTGGGACCAACAGGCCACACTTCTGACAACCCCTTCATTTACTGATACCACACAAAGCTGAGCAGAGAAACATATGTTAGAAGGAAGAACCAGCTCTACCAACGGCTTCTATTGCAGGATTTCCTGGATCTCATTGGGAAGCTCCAGAAAGATGCTCAGAACTGACAGACTCCATTCTTCATGACACCAGGCAAGCTTAGTCACTGGAAACTGCACTTTTACTCTCCTGAATATCTCCTCTTTTTGTACCCTGGGTTCAGCAAAAATAATAAATCACTTTTGAAATACCTCTCATTTTGTGCTATCAGTCAACCGCCTCAGGGTACAACTGTCTACTATGAAGAACAAGATAAGGAACCCTAATTAAGGTTTGGAAATGCAAACCCAACTCATAGTTCTCATTCCTTCCCACTGATTACCATAAAACACATTATTATTTTTATGATAACATTTGCATTGTCCTTAACAGTTTCTACAGCATCATCATATTATCCTAATCTACACGAGTTGCTTTAATAAGCACAACACTTTTTATCACCACAAGATCAGGTCAAACAGCAGCTCCACATCATTCAGTGACATTCCCAAGGTTGCACAAGTAAGGACTAAAAAAATCAAATTGGCTCATAACCCAGCATTCTTTTTACTATGACACGTAGCCTCCCAGGAACCCCCAAAAAATAAAGTGCTATTACCTGATAGTTTGAGGATGCGTTGTGCTGTAGACCAAATTCATATGTTGAAGCCTCAACCACCAAACATGAAAGTAACTAAGGTTAACTAAGGTCACAGGGATGAGGCCCTGATATGTTAGGATTAGTGCCTTTATCAGAAAAGACACTGCAAAGCTCACTCCCTCTCTCTCCATCATATGAAATCACAGTGAAGAAACCCAAGAATCGTTCACAAAAACCAGGTCAGTCAGGACCCTGATCCTAGACCCCAGACTCTCCAGAATGGTGGGTATAAATGTCAGTCATTTAATTTCTCTAGTCCATAGTATTTCATTAGGGCAGACTGAGAAGACTAAGACACATTACTAAGATTAACGTTGAGGTGAAGTAAACTCTGGAAAAAGGAACAGTGTTTTGGGCCATATTCCAATATAAACTCAGAAGCCGGGCAAAGTGGCACATGCCTGTAATCCCAACGATTTAGGAGGCTAAGACAGGGGGATCCCAAGTTTGAGACCAGCATCAGCAACTTAGCACAACCCTGTCTCAAAAATTAAAAATAAAAAAATAAAAAGGGGTGAGATATAGCTCAGTGGTAAAGCATGCCTATGTTCAATCCCTACTACCCAAACAAAACAACAAAAAGGACAAGAGGTGAAATTTCTTCTTGCAATTGCTCCCAAGCCATCTAAGACATGTAAAGTAGAAAACAATGTTAAAATAGATAATGGTAAAATGAATGCCTGTAAAGCAGACCCTTTGTTGGGGTTCAGTGGCTGAAACATGAGAGGTTATGTTATGTAAACCTCCTAAGCCAAATTTACTGATCTGTACCTGAGAGGATCAAAGAGGACCCCAACATCTAGGAGGTGGCCTGCTACCATCGCCCAGGCCTCGATGTCCTCTAGTCAGATGTAAATAATTCCACAGAACATCAGACATGGCACTCTGTGATGGACCAGGACAAAAACCAGTCAACTCCATAGCCACATCTGAACCTAGACAAAATGTGAACATGACCCAAGCCACAAAATACCCAACTCTTACCTTCCTGACCACTGATTTACTGGTAACCTAAGCCTAGTCCTTCCTCCCTGCGCAGAAGAACTATTGAGGTCTTCGAACATAGAACTACCTCTGCTTCCTGACATCATCTGATCCAGAGCAAAACTCTTTATCTTTTCCCCAAAATCGCCTATCACATGCCCAGTCCCATCCGTCCTTTCTAACATCTGCTGCCTGAGACTCTCCACCATCTTCCATTCTCTCTACATGAGGAGTAATAAACCCACTGTGCTCAACTACAGTAGTGAAAAACAGAGGCTCCATCCATTCCAAGTCCCCAATGGACGAGTGAAACCACAGAGAGTAACAAACCCTATGCACAGTGTTTTTTTCCTATACATATGTACTTATGAAAAAATTTAACTTATAAAGTAGGCACAGTAGAAGATTAGCAAGAATTAACAATACAGAAAGTATAACAATAAGAAAGGAAGGTCATATGAATGTGGATTCTTGAAGTACCTGGTACTGTACTAGCCCTTCTTTCAAACCATGCTTCGCCATGGCTAACTAACCTGTGGGCAAGGGGCTAACATACAGCTGTGCTCCCAGAAGACTTTGGCTACAGGGCATTGATTACCCGGCAGCTGAATACCGTGGCCCTGACTGGCACTCCCTAATTTTGTTTGTCTCTGGAGAAACCATTGGTGAACATATCTTACAGACAAATAAAAGCTTGAAATTCTAACCTTTACATCCCATTGTCAAGTTTTACCATTTTTTTTTCCTCTTGTTTTAGAGGGAGACAGAAATTAGACTCAAATGTATTGAGGGAGTTTATCACACGTGGGGTGTTAAAGAACCATGAAGCCCCTCCTGGTTAAGCGCAAAACTCTCTACTGTTGTCTTCCAACTCAGAGGTATAAAGCCAAGAAACAAAGTACCACAAATGTGAACTTCTGTTTTTTTGCCACTGTTGAAGGTGTTTATCAAGTTGATTTGGCCAGTACCCCATCTCCATTTTCCTTCCCTCTTTAAGTTACCAGACCCTTTCTTTCCTGCAGGTAATTAACTCATTGAACACGGTGGTTAACCCACTTCAAAACCACTCATTTAACCAACAAGAAACCATTTGTAACTACATTAATTTATGAACTCAACTCTGGACTGTAAACTTCTGGCCAAGGTCATCCAAAAGCTACTCATCCCAGAAGCATGAGGATCTGATTAGGGGCTTCCAATACCAGCTTGCCCACCCAAGGGTGTGGATTATATGAGCCTATGTCACCTGGTTCCCACAGAGGATGAAACCCCACCAGACCTTAATGTTATTGAAAAATAAGTAAACCTGACATGTTCTCTAGGAACTTCTCCATCTTATTCTCAGAGTCTTGCAACATACCACAAAAACAGGATCATTGGCAGCTGAATGTGGCTGAGCATTTGTCCCGTTCAGGAAGGCGTGGACCAAATTGTGAAGGTTGGCCACTTGAGAGTCGATTGTCCCATCTGCTTTATCAAATCCTTCCAGGGCATTCCTGATAGAAACCAGAACATCAGAGATATCAGGCAAAGATGGAGAAAGGCCTCCTCTCATGGTTTCCAGCCTAGAAGGCCACTTCTAATCCAGGGCATATGAGAGGCTCTGTCAAGGCTACTTGAGTAAGCCCAGACCTGTGATGTTAATCTTCCATAGGGAAGGGATTCTTAATCCACACTGCTTCTGCCTCTGTCCAGGTAAATGTTATCTTCAAACTCCATGACAATTATTTACCTTCATACCTGCCTCTCATGCTCTTGAAGGTCAGGGTCTGAGTTTCCCCTCTTTTTTTAATAGCTGAAGTCAAATATCCTGCCATGATGGTGTGTGACTGATAAATTAAAATCCAATCTTACCTATGCATATTTCTCAACTAAACAGATCTTCACCTTGACTGTAATACATAATATCCTATACATATCCCAGTATTCCCAGTATCTTTCTTTATGCCTTAGGAAAGAATTTCTCAGGAATTTTAATTTTCCATATCCTAACTCAGTGATCCTTATTAAATCTAAGCACACCTGACAATCACTGGAGAGAAAAATCACCCCCTACTCCTAGAGTATCTGATTCAGGAGGTGTGGGCTGGGTCCCAATAATTTGCATTTTTCTAACCAATTCCCAAGTGCTACCATATTTTGGGGGGAGCACTCTCCTAACTCTAATCCATAGGAAATGCAAGCTAATTTAATAGTATTTTTGTCATAATAAAAACATGCATGTTCCTTTTAAAAACAATATTAAATGTTGCCCTTTACCTACCTTTGACGCTACTCTGCTGTATCCAACTCCCGCACAGAATCTGGGCCCTGCTACACCTACACAGCTTCTGCACTTCAGTTGAGCCTACTATGCCTTTGGCCCCAGACAAGTTGTACAATTTACATGAACTTAAGAGAGAGAGACTCTAGTTTTGGAGAAGACCATAAATATATCCACCATCCCTTTTGGAAGTCCTCCTCCTCTTCATTAAAATCTTATTTCTATACCACTTCTCATAATTCTTCATAAGTCTTTTGGGGTGGAAGAAAAGTAATAGCTGGTCTTCACATTTTGAGCATTGGAATGCCATTGCTGTGCCATAATTTGAGTTGAATTGATAATTTAGACTCCAATATTAAGGTCTGTGACACATAGATTTCTAATGTGAACATTAAAAACTAAGAAAAAAAAAAACAAGGGGCATGGGTATTTTTAAAGCACTTTATTTAACAAGATGCCATGGTCCCAAGACTATACCTAGATAAAGAGAAAAATCAGAAATAAAAAAGGTGCTTTTGGACAGTTGAGTTCAAAGGGAAGAAACTCTACGATTGGCTCCAGTGTGTGGATGAAGACTTCCCTGGTACGGATGCCTTACTTCCTGTGATTAAACCCCTCTCCGTTACTCAACTTGCAGAAGTATCCCAGTCCCTGGATTTCCTTCCAGGCTACCTCAGGTGTTGTAAAAGAGCTTGAGCACCAACCTGAAGCTGAAGGTGGAGTTCTGGAAGAAAGGAGGACTGTCAAACTTGGGGAGAGACAGACAGTCTTGTACATTTTTTAAGGTGGGCAGTTTCTCACTATTTCTTCCCACTCGGTTTCTTCTCAGCAAACCTTCATAAGTGCCATTACACAGGGTGACCCGGCGGTTGTAATCATCCAGACTAAGATTTAGAAGATTGAAAAATAATATATTTTAACTCATGAATATAAACTTGGGTCCAACAATCATATTCGTCGTTATGGTAAAAATTTTGTTAGTTGCTAAAAATACTACCCCTGAAAATAACTACGGATCAAAAAGTTTAAGAATGTAAGAGGCACAAAATATGAATACAAGGGTAATATGATAATAATTACTGTTCCATTGAAAAGACAGTAAGAGGCCCTTTGAGCAAGATGGCAACTCCTATGATGGGCATTTGGATCTGGGATAGCACAGTTGAGATCAGGAGGAGCCACATTACAGTGAGCCAAGCCACTTTTGGTGGAAGTGGCTATGTAGATCTAGGAAAGCATCTCAGGCAAATTGCAGGCAAACAGAGATGAACAGCATAAACACAGATGCAACTATACAGAGGAAAGGTTAATCAAAAAATTATTTTTACCCAGGTGCCGTGGCACACACCTGTAATCCCAGAAGCCCGGAAGGCTGAGACTGGAGGATCATGAGTTCAAAGCCAGCCTCAGCAACATCAAGGCACTAAGCAACTCAGTGAGACCCCGTCTCTATATAAAATACAAAATAAGACTGGGGAGTGGCTCAGTGGCTGAGTGCCCCTGAATTCAATCCCTGGTACCCTGTCAAAAAATTATTTTAATGTTAAAGGAGATGGAAATGTTAATTACCTCAATTTGATTATTACAAACTATATAATCTATCAAATTATCACACTGTACCCCATAATTTATACAATTAAAATAATAATTAACATTTTTAAAAGAAGGAACACCATCTCCATAAATGTGCGATGGCTACATGACAAGCAAGGGGCTGACAAGGTCTCATGAAACACATTCTGCACGGCCATGGTGACCTGGAATTCCACCTTCAGACCACTGGTTCATTGATAGAGCTTTAAAGAGGTTACTGTGTGAGGGTTTTTAAAGGGTTTTTGTTGTTTGTTTGTTTTAGTTGTAGATAGACATAATACCTTTATTTTATTTATTTATTTTTATGTGGTGCTGAGGATCAAATCCAGGGCCTCACATGTGAGTTTTAAAAGCTAAGGGATCATGTCTGGTGTGGAGAATGGAATGAGCACACACACGGACAGAAGCAGCCAGAACCCAAACACTAAGCAAGAAAGGCCTCCAAGTCAGCATTTCCCAAAGTGTGTTACAGGGAGATGGGCTGTGAAATAAGATCTGATCAACTGAGGTTCCTCTTGAAGAATAATAGTACATTTATCTAAGGATAGTTAAGGCTCAGAGATGTTCTAAAATTTTTTTTAAAAAACTCTTAAATTCAGCTTTTTCTAAACACATGATCACAAACACCTCTTGACACATCACCTATTAATATCCAAGACACTATGGGAAATGGCACTTTATGGAATTAAGAAATTCAGATAAAAACAGATGGGTCATTCCACTTATCATGGAGCCTGGAGCCCTGTCTTGCTGTAGGACATGTGGAGGATGTGGAAGATGAGGTCCCTGTGGAGGGGCATGGGGCCTGGGCTCCTAAGAACACATGCCTGTTCAGGCTCAGTGCTGGCCATGGGCCAGGAGGTGTGCTGAGCTCAGTGCCCAGGTGCAATCTAAAGATGGAGAGGCAGAGTAGTGGGGTTAAAAGGATGCAGGGGGACTGGGGTTGTGGCTCAGTGGTAGAGCGCTTGCCTTGCACGCTTGAGGCCCTGGGTTCCATCCACAGCCCCACATAAAAATAAATAAATAAAGATATCGTGTCCAACTACAACTAAAAATAAAATGGGGGTTTGGGAGAAAAGAAATGAATAAAGGCAGGCAGAGGATCCTCTTGGAGAATTGTTTTCTGAGATACAATTGTCCCTCCTTATCTGCAATTTTGTTTTTCATGGATTCAGTTACCTGCAGTCAACTCCAATCTGAAAATATAACTGTGATACACTAAGGAATTAAGATATTCTGAGAGAAAGAAGACATTCACATAACTTTTATTATAGTGTTGTTATACTTGTACTTTACTATTACTTATGGTTAATCTCTTACTATGACTAGTTTAAAAACTTTACCATAAGAATGTCTGTCTAGGAAAAAACATGGTGCATATAAGATTTAGTACTAGCCAAGGTTTCAGGCATCCACTGGAGTCTTGGTACACATCCCCCCTGAAGGTCAGATAGCTGTACTGTGCCCAGAGACAGAAATGGGTTCAGGGAGTCTTTGAGGAAAGAATGATTCCTAGGCTGCAGGTCACTTACTTTCTTATGTGGTCTTTAGGGGTTCATAGGACATTCTTTCTGGGCCCATGTCCCCCTCAACTGCATCTTGTGGTCCAGCCACACCAGGCTGCTTCCAGAGACTTTCCTAGTTTCACACATGATGTTCCTTCCATGGAGGACACACTGCCACCCTCCCACACTCTCCTCACCCTCCCTGATACCTGACTGAAGTCTGTGCCTTCTTGGGGACTTGTCCTGACTCTCTTTCTGGCTTTGCATGTGCACCGGTTATAGTACTTCTCAGACTAAATGGTAATTCATCTACAAGAAATCTATCTTGCTAAATACAAAAGTATATAAAAAGGGAGGCAGTACTTGCATTCCTAGCAGTATCGCATCCCTAGAACATGATTGGTACTTTGCAAAGGTTGACTGAATGCAGAAACTACTCCTAATTTTAAAACAGTTGGTCTCAAAGTGATGGCCAAGCATATTCAATTCACAAGTGTGATTTTGATACATGTACTTTTTTTTTTTTACTAAAGAGCTTAGAATTTTAAAAATTCCACCTCCCAAGGGAAAGTTATTTTCAGAAACATTAACAGAACCCTACGTAGAGTACATTAAAAACAGAAATCTAGCCAGGTGTGGTGTTGCATACCTATAATCCCAGCAACTCAGGAGGCTGAAGCAGGAGGATTACAAGTTCAAGGCCAGCCTCAGCAACTTAGCAAGTCCCAAAGCAACTCAGTGAGACCTTGTCTCTAAATAAAATATAAAAAAGGGCTGGGGATGTTGCTCAGTGGTTAAGCACCCCAGGATTCAATCTCTGATAACAAAAAAGAAAGAAAGAAAGAGAGGGAGGGAGGAAAAAATCATTCTAACGAAACAACATCCATCTTTCAGCCACAGAAGACAGTCTTGTCATTACCTGTCACAGACAACTTTCCAGCTGGAAAATCTTGAGTTCTCACTGATCAGAGTGGGATCATCTTGTCTTGCTGCCCCCAGCAGCTGGTCTGTGCACACATCACACTGGTTCTTGCCAGTGGCAAAGTTCCAGTATGGCAAAGCAAAGGACGCATTTCCAGTGAGTCGCTAAAAGCAAAGGTCAGGTCCAGTCGTTAAATTTCTTCAGATGCAATGGGAAGGCATACAAGGTAAAGATCAGCAGGTGTCTTGACCAAATGCATTGTGAGATTAAAGGTATGACAGATGGCTGAATAAAGAAATACATTAATGCAATATTGTTCGGCCTTTATAAAAAAAGAAAACCCCACCATTTGCAACCATAAAAATGAACATAGAGAACATTATGCTAAGTGAAGTAAGCCAGATAGAGAAAGAAAAATTCTGCATGATCTCATTTACTTAAAAAAAAATCAAATACATAGAAACTGGTGGTTACCAGGGATGGGGCAGTGGGAGGCAGAAGGGAAGATGCAGGTCTAAAGATACAAAGTTGCAATTGTGCAGGATGAATTAACCTAGAGATCTAAGGTACAACCTGAGGACTGTGCCTCATAATATTGTACTATGTACTTGCAACTTGCCTATACAGACTTTAGATACTCCTAACACTCACTAAAAAGAAAGTTAGCTATATGAGATCCTGAATATGTTAATTTTCTTGACTGTACTTATCACTTTACCATGGATACCAAGACAAGCATGCCAAAACATCATGTTGCAGGGCTGGGGTTGTGGCTCAGTGGTAGAGAGCTTGCCTGGCATATGTGAGGCCCTGTGTTTGATCCTCAGCACCATATAAAAATAAATAAATAAAATAAAAGAGCTATTGACAACTAAAACATATTAAAAAAAACATGTTGTACAGTACTCATTAAATACATATATATATATTTTTTTTTCTAATTAGAAGTATCAAACATATAAGTTTTGACCAACCTGCAGATCTCTTTCCAGCCACAACAAATGATACCGGTGCCAGGTAACAAAGGCAGGCCCTTGGTGTGAGAAATCTATGGCCTTGTAGGGGCGCCCTGGTCCTAAAATAATTGGGAAACATATTAGAGATCACAGAGTAGGATATTTAAAATGTTAACCCTTATATGGGATGTGACTATACAGCCACAACACTTTAGAAAAAATATATATATTTATATTTTATGTTTATAAAATATATATTTATGTTTATATGTTTATGAAATATATTTTTAAAAGATAAAATATATTTTTTCTAAAATTTTATATTTTTTCTAAATATGGCTTTTATCTCTTCAAAAGCAACAGTAGCAATAATGACAAAGGAATTTCAGAAGCCACTAGCATTTTAGGTTAAAATCCCTTTTATTTCCTAAAAGCCTGATTTTAAGCAGAAAGCCAGAAAATTCAAGTCATGCTCAGCATCAAGAGCCCCATTACACAACAGCAATTCATTAAGAAGAAAAGTGTATCCAAAGTGTAGACCATTAGGAGCAAAATGAAATATATACTTTTTTAAAAGACATCTTCTAACCCATTCCTTGCAAATGCATAAATTGATAAGGGAAGCATTAATTAATAGTATAGCAACTTCGACCACACTTAGTCCTAATGCAGCTTTTGTATAACCAAAAGAGAACTTTCGTGGATTCATCCTTGTCCATCAATCAGCTACAACAGCTAGCTGACAAGCATGGTTGCCGAGACCAGAGAGAGAAAACTACATCCAAACCAATTTGGCTGGCCACTGGAACTGCCAATTCAGTGAAACGCTTTGGGCAATTTAATGCCTTCCTTCTTCCCTCTTTCAATAACAGCTTTTGATGGTTATGTAGAAACTTTAGCTAACTTTAGTTCTTTTTCAAAGTACCTATAATAACTTCAGAGAGCTGAACAGACATGAATATAAATTTAATTCCTAGATATGACCAGAAACTAAAGTTTTCTTTTCCTCTTGAGAGACTACCCTCTCATAAAGCAAAAACTCCTCAGAGTGATGAAAGGAAAACTATAAAGGTTGATAGCCGGAAGAGCCACCTTCCCTATCGATAAAGAAAGACAGATGCTTACCTGAAAGGCAGGTTTTAAAAAGACTTATACCAAAAGCAAACTGCTATTGCTGCCATTGGCTACAAAATTGCAAAGTCTTTTTTTTTTAAGTGTTTTAATCTAGCACAAAGTTTCAAGTCCTCCAAAAATAATAATGAGGAGGCATAAGAGACAGGAATAAGGAATGCCACAGGTGGGCAATACCAAGTGAGAAGTGCACCATTTCAAGTGAGTTCAATGTCTCTATTCACCCTCATCCCAATGAGGGAACTCCAAAGTAGGACCAGTTGCAGGTATAGCTAAGCGTGTACAGCTGCCATGAGAAGAATCTAGAATGCATCGATTCTCCTGGAACAAACTGATGGCTTCTCTCAACTGATAAATAACTCAGGATAAAGCTGCACCTATTTGGTTAATGAGGTTCACAGAAGACAGTCTTCCAGTCCAACTCCTGTCCAGGACAGGGAAGGGTCCTTGGTATTTCTCAAGTATCATTTGCATTTCACGTTTTCTCAAGCATCCAACGTAACCGTGGTCTGCAAGGCCAAACAGGAGGAACTCTAACATTGTTGTGACCCAGCTTGTATTTTTCCTTGACAATACAACTCCAAAAAGCCTGGGCATTCCTAACACAGCCTGGGAACCATGAGTGATGATATAATTCAAAGTCTAAAGACCCGGGAGTTTAAAGCACTGTCCACCTCCCACAGGAGAACTCCAGTTCTGCACAAAGGAGCATCATGTGCTTTGGCACTTGTTTGGTTAATTCCTCTAATTGGAAGAAGAGGTCAGAGAGGGCTTCCATAGCCAGATTTGTAATTTTTTTTTTTTTTCTGGAATGGAAAGGAACTTGCTCTCACTTCACCGACTCATGCCTTTGAAGATTAAGGGCTTCATAGAGAACAGCTTAGACTTTGAACCAAACAAACTAGAGGAGAGAACCCTTTGAAATGTCTGTAGCCAACATACAGGAAGAAACTGCTGCCTTCTGCCTTCAGGTAGCATTTGGTGATTCTGTGACTTTGATAAACCTAGCCCTGCCTTGAGGTTGCTCTCTTGTTAATTAACTAGTGTCAAAAGACTCCCTACCCCATCTCCCCAGCAAACGCAAACCTGTAATAAACCTTAAGCCAAGGGGAAAACCCACCTAATAATGTATCTCTAACAGAATAATAATGCAGCCACACAAAAAAATCATAAATGCTGCAGTTGGCGATCTGTGGCTCAGTCCTACTGGGCCCAAGCAGGCCCAGCCAGTGCTGGGTAGTGATCACGTAGTCAGGGTGGCTCCTCTTCTTGGCGAGGTCTAAGGCACCCAAGAACTGCTCCCTCTCCTGAGGAGTCAAGGAGTGAATGTTCCGTCGAACAACTGGTGGCTTCCTCTGATTACAGTTGGGGCCGGTCCAGCCAAATTTGCAGTCTCCACAGTTGTAGCCAGCAAAGTTTCCTAGTATAAAAAGGGAAAGATGAAAGAAAAAGTAGGTCATATAGTTTGGAAGAAATTTCTGAATTGGAATCTGGGAGTAGAATTGAAGAGAACATGAAAGTGCTTAGAAAAGGGTAAAGACAAGTCAACGTGTATGTGTAGCGTGCACACAGACACACACACACACACACACACACACACACACACACACACTGAAGACCAGGTGAAGCCTGGCAGGGAAGCAAGCCAATGAGAGAGGCCTTAGAAGAAACCAACCTTGCTGTTGACACCTTGATCCTGGAATTCCAGCTTCAACAAATGTGAAGAAATAAAGTCCAAAACAAATCACAGTCACTTGACTTCCCTTCGTCTCCTCTCAAAATCCAAGTGAACCCAGCATCAGAAAGTCAGCTAGAAATATTCCCAGCAAAGAAACGGGGTATGAAATGCATGAGCACTGTTATAAGCTGAACTGTGGCCCCTCAAAATGCACAAGGACCCATCCCCAGTACCCCAGCCTGTAACAGTACTTAGAGCTCAGGTTCTTACAGAGGAAATCAAGGGCTGGAGCTGAAGCTCAGTGAAGCGCTTGCCTAGCAAGTTCAAGGCCCTGGGCTCAATCCCAAGTACCAACCAAAATAAGAATAAGAATTTTTTAAATAACATTAAAAGGTAATTAAGACAAAATTGGATCATGGGAGTGGGACCTAATTCACCATGATCGGTGTCCTTGTAAGAGGAGATAAAGACTCATGCATGGTTGAAAGAGCTGCGAAGACCCAGGAGAGGACCGCCATCCATGAGCCAACCAGAGGGACCTTCCGAAAAACCAACCCTGCTGGCATTTCGACCTTGGCTTCCAGCCTCCAGAACTAGGAGAAAGCAAGTTTCCACCGTTTAAGCTCCCCCTGTCACCCCAGCCACCCCAGCCACCCTGTCCCCACTGTGGTACTTGGTTCCCATAGCCCCAGCAAACTGCTGAGTGCTCTGTGGCCTCTTGCATACCGCACAACGTGTTCTAACCTGTTCCTTACAAATGCACACACCCATGGTGCATACATTGGACATGTCCCCTCTGATGTCCCCCCATGCCGCCTCGGGATGTCCTCAAGGAGCCGGCTGACCACGTGGCGCACACCATAGGGCTGGCTCAGAGCCGTGCAGCGACATTGAGAGTGAAGAGAATGCACCTCGAGCAAAAGTGGACCCATAAGAAGGAAAGAGACAAGCTGCCCGCCAGGCATTGGGGTGAAATCTGACATTTAAATGCTGGTTTACTTCACCAAGGAGCCGGCCTTGAGACGAAATCGAGGGTGGCTGGCAGGTGGAAAAGGTGAGTTAGCGGCCCTGACGGGCAGGTTCCCAGCCAGCAGGCTGTCCCCGCTGCCTCTGATTTCGCTCTCGCCCTTGCTGCTTGTGGACATCCTCAGGTGGCGAGGAGCCAGGGAGCAGATTTAACTCCTGTGGGTGGAAAGGCCCAGATGCTCCTCTCGCTGAAGACCAGCCACTCTCACCCTCTCCCTCTGCCACCAGAGGTGCTTCTGTGCCCCTCCCTGTGCCTGCAATACTTTTGCCTGTCCTGCTAATTCTGTGCCCTGGCTACCAACCAACCCGTCCCTGCAACTTCACAAGGGGTTCTCCACACTGTCATTCCTCTTTTTTTTTTTTTTTTTTTTGGTTTGCTTGTTTTGTTTTGTTTTATGGTGGCCTTGAACCCAGGGCCTCACACAGGCTTAGCTAGCAAGTCCTCCTGTAGGATCCTTTAAAGGAAACAGCATGAACACAGAATCATTCCCCTTTGTACTCTGCAAAGAAAATGCAGAGGCTTCCCTTTTCATTATCCCAACAGATTTTTTTTGATAGAAAAGAAAATTTCATTAAAAATACAATAGGTAGGGAGAACTAAATATAAAAATAGTTAGTTAGTTGGGTCCTATGCTGCCTTGTTACATACAAAAATATTTTATCTACTCTTAGAGACGTTAGTTTTTTGTATTTTCCTGTTTCAGTACCCTGCAAGAACATAAGTAAAAATAGGCAAAAAAATACTTAAAAATTATTTTTCCAGGTTGAAAATCATGTTTTTTAATAGTGTGAGTTAAATAATGAAATGCATGTGGATGACTGGAATAAGGCACTAAATACATGGTATTTATTAGTAAGAATTTATTGAGCAGCTACTACACTACTATTTGCTTTACAGGATGCTTCCAGCTTCGTGTGACTTGAAATCTATTCATTCTCCCCCAAGCAACCTTACTAAAATTCTACAATCTCTTATTTTTTAAAACAAATTTGATTAAACCTAGGCTGGCAGATTTTACAGTAAAAGGAAATTTTTCAACATGAGATTGAGCAAAATTCTGTGCCTGAAGAATATTAACTATCCAGAGGAGAATTTGGTCAAACTTCCAGCTGTCTTCCTGGAGTCGGGTTAGATGATGGGAGGTAAATGTACAGTCCTTGCTCTACAATTGGAGAGTCGTTCCTTGCTGCAAACTGCTAAGAAACCTGGTGATATTGATGTGTCACTGACCACACAGTCACACCAGTGCAGGAAGGATGTGGACAGTGAAGGATGTGGGGACCTCAGAGGGGTGCAGGGTATATGTCCTCTCTGTTCCATTTTTTTTAATCTAAAACCACTCTAAAAATATTTTTTTAAAATGCTAAGAAATAACACACTGAAGGTTTATAATGGTAAATTCAATACATACCAATAGATAAAGGTGCAAAATTTGTTTTTGAATCTTGGGGGTCAGGTTGTTGACGTTGAGTAATTTGCAACTTTATTCGGTGAATTTTGCAACTATACACTTTCTTTATTGTGATTGCTCTTGGTTGGTAGAAATAAAATTATCGATAACTGATTATTTATGCAGCAAACAATTTCCTGACCATCCTCTACTTGTGGAGCAGTCAAACTAGACATGCCTTGATCGTGGGCGAGGCTGTGCCTAGGGGAGGATTGGGCACAGGAGGTATGGGCAATTCCTAAAGTTAGCTAATGGCTAACTTTACAGTGAAACTAAAATTGTTCTAAAAGTAAAGTCCGAAAGAAAAAAAAATCTCAGCACGCCTTCCTCTGTGCTCCCATAACTTTTTGTACTTTGATTCAGATGAGTTGGCAACTTTGAACTTCACCTCTCAGAGCCTGTGGTCAGGTACAAGAGTTCTATCTCACCCAGCTCTTCTGGAAAACAAGTACATTAATACACAGAGCGCACGGCTTGGTGCTTGGTACAGAGTCTGTCTTAAGTGGTAGCATCCCTAGTATTTTTAGATGTCACTAATCAAAAAGAATAGCAAGTTTTTGTCTCACTGATCACTACACCAGGCACATCTTAAGAATGACATTGGGTTCATCCCCCTCTCTGTGTGCTGGCTGGGCTGGCATTGGAAGAATCAGTGAAAAGCTAAATATAAGGCTGTGCCACCACGGGGTGCAAACACAAATAAGGCACAAGGCTGGTGCCTGATGGAGATGAAGGGCTTCTGCCCATTGAAGCATCCCTCGTGTCTGTGGGAAAAGTGAAATGGGATGACGAAGACCGCACGATTAGCCTGACTCAGGAGATCACAGCTGCCTCCCCACCATGGCGAACAGCTACCAGCTAAATGCAGAGGCATTTCTCTGCATCTGAGCTCACCCGTGACCCAGAGATTCACTCAATTAAAAGAGAACGATTCTGTTTCAACAGGTCTCAGAGAAAAACCACCAGATCTCTGCAGCCAGGTCTCTTTCGTGGTTGAGCTTACAGATCTGGCCTAAAGAACTTGTGGAGATGATGAAGTCGATCGGAAAGTGTAAGGACGTGAAAACCCAGCACCAGAAACATTTGCTTCTTTCATTCTGTTTCCTGGTAGGCTCTTAGGTCAATTTAACATGATTAATTTTCTTCCCTTAAGCTACCCGTAGTTAAAAGAGAGAGAGAGAGAGAGAGAGAGAGAGAGAGAGAGGTGGGACATTTTAGAATGATCATGTTCTTACTGGGAAATGGAGGGGGTGGGGATAGATGATACCAATCTACCATTGAGTATGTCCTTGAGCAAAAAATAAATTTAAAGAGTCAAAGTTGTCTGCCTACTTAGGACTGGAACATCTGAACCCCACACGTTCCTACACGCACCGCATCAGCTCAACCTCAGAAAGCTATTAGGCTAAATAGGCTTAACGACCCCCGATTAGTGAGTTTACAAGGAACCCTAAATAGCCTATTCCTTTTAATTAGAGATTCTATTATTTTAATAACAATACTTTATACTTACCTAGGTCCTTTCATCTACAGAGCTCAAAAGGATTTTACAACTGCGGTTTCATCATTATCCCCATTTCAGAGATTGGAAAATGGAGGTACTTAGTCACTTGTACAAACAAGAAGTGCTCAGCCAACTGCTCCAAAACTATTTGGTACCCAAGCTTTTCAAAAGCCCAGAGACACAGCTGCAACTGACATGTCCTCATAAATGCCAACTGGCAAGCAAACCTTATAAGGTGAATGGCTAATGCCAAAATTTACTGAAATTCAGCTCTTCCTGACAATTAAGTTCAGTAATTATGCTGTGTTACAATTTATCCCTGCAGAGAATAGTGAAGTTCTCTAAGGGGAATTTGAACATTAGAATTTAGGGGATTTTTTAAATCTCAGAATTTGGATTTGTTTTTACTTATTATGCAATATTATTTTGACCAGCTTTATGCTTATGGAAACTATGGGATATTTATTTTCCAAGTAAACTTTAAAAATTCAAAAAACATCAACAAAAGCTAACTTATTAGTTGACTGCCAAAGCTAATCAGCATTTCTTCCTTAATAACTTTTGGAGGATGCTAAGAGAATTTCAGGGGCTCCATTATGAGGCTACCAGAAGGGAAAGTCTTTGGGAAGCACAAGATCGGGTTTAAACTCTAAAGACTCCCCTCAAACCATGAAAAAAAAATTATCCCTGAAGGTGAGTACCTCACTCCAAACAACTGGAGGACATATGTCCTGCTTTGGGACAATTGACCCATCACAGAATGATAATTACTGAACACTTTTCAGCTCAGGCTCTAAGCACTTAGTCTGGTGCCCTAAGACTCAAAGAAAAAGTCCATCTAGCCAACATAACCAAAGCCATTCAAGGTTGGTATGCAAGCAGAATGGAATATTATTCAGCCTTGAAAAAGAAGAGATGCTACCATTTGCCACGACGGGGATGGACCTGGAAAGCATTGTACTAAGTGAAATGAACCAGTCACAGAAAGACAAATACTGCATGATTCCTTCTGGTGAGGCATCAAAAGTAGTCAAAGGTACAGAAGTAGACAATGAATGGCAGGAAGCTGATACACAATGAATATCAAGTTGCAACAATACAAAGTGAGGAAGTACCAAAGCTCTGCTGTACAGCACTGTGCCTGTAGTTAACAAGGTACCATGCACTTTCAAATGTGCTATCAGGGAAGCAATTGTGTTAAATTATTTTACAAAAGCAAAAAGCTAAGAGGCAGAAGAAAACTTTTGAAAGTGATAAATATGTTTGTTACCTTGATTGTGGTGACTGTAACATAGATATCCATATGTCCAAATGCACCAACTTGTATGTATGTGCAGTGTTTTGTATGCCAATTCTGCCTCACTAATGCTGGTAATAAAGGAAAATTCTAATAAATTAATTTTTTTAAAGAGAGAGGGAGAGAGATAGAGAGTTAGAGAGAGAGATAATTTTAATATTTATTTTTTAGTTTTTGGCGGACACAACATCTTTCTTTGTAAGTGGTGCTGAGGATTGAACCCGGGCCGCACGCATGCCAGGCGAGCGTGCTTCCGCTTGAGCCATATCTCCAGCCCCATAAATTAATTTTTTAATATTTATTTTTTAGTTGTAGTTGGACACAACACCTTTATTTTATTTATTTTTATGTGGTGCTGAGGATCGAACTCAGGACCTCGCACATGCTAGGTGAACACTCTACTGCTGAGCCACAACCCCAGCCCATAAATCAAATTTATAGCTACAGCAAACCTTGTTATCTAAGAAAACAAAACATGAACTTGCTATGGGAAAGCATGACGGTCCTGAGTGAGTCAAGAAAAAGTAAATCACGGAGGAGAGGTGAGCCAGAGCCGAAGGATGGGGCCCTGGGGCGGCCAGGGCCTTAACAGTGGCTGGGAATGGAGACCACGTACCCTGAAAAGGCTCTGCTCCTTCGCACAGGTCTGTGCCCATGTGATGTCCTTGCAGCCTGGACTTACAGGCTGGACTTAATTCTGGCTCATCGTCTCTTGAAGAAGGGGGTCCCTTTTGTTCTGAGAGTAGGTCCCTGTGACCCTATGTCCCTGCCGTTATTCCTTCTATCCTGCATGCTCTATTCTTTCCACCTCCACCTTTTAAAAATACATTTGCTAGCCAGGTCAAAAATATGAGGGAGATATTGATAAGAAGAGTTAACAATTATATCTGATTACCAAAATCTGCCCCAGGAGTCTATAAAATGGAGATTCCCAACTTTTGAAAGTGGTGGCACTTTGTCACCTAATACTATAGAAGTATTTTAGGGATTTGGACAAAGACATGCCTACATCCGCATCACCATCACGGCTACCTTCCCTTAGTGAATCCTCCTCAGACCCTCATGTAGCTTGATCATTCTCCTGTGTTCCAGCATCATGTGAGAAGACAAGGATAAGGTGTTCTCAGAAGGAAAACGTCTGATGCAGCGGCCACCAAAGCACAGCATCCAAGGACTTCACTGCATTTTGTATTTGAAATGACCCACCAGCCTCTGGATGGTGCATGGCTGCTAGAAACTGAGGGGACACACCATGAGGAGGACTTGAGATGGTCCAGAAGAGCCAGAGGAAGGAGCAATACAGAGATTCCAAAGAAACAGCTGTGACAGAGACCAGCATCTAAAGGAGGGACACTGAGCAGATTTGGTAATGGGCACAGTTCAAAATCTGGACAAGAGTGGTGGGAAAAATAGCCATTGTCACCTACTAACAACCCTCCCCCCCTGCTCACTGAGGACGCCGTCTTGCCTCGTCTCCCCAGAGCTGGCAAGGTCACAGCCCAGGCATAGCCGTAGTGAGAAAGACAGAGCCTGTTGGAGCCGTTCAGATCTTGAGAAACGCTGAGGCCAGGCCTGCGGAACACCTGCCTGCCACTCTTGCCCCTGTCCACATGCCAAGCTGCACGCACACACACCCCCCATTCAGCATGTGGGAACCCATTTCAGGAGAGGGCACCGAATCCATCCTGAAAGGACTTGTTCTGAGTTTCAAAGCCTACTCTCCAGCTCTTTAACTTCCCCCCAACAAACAAGCCAAAGGTATGTTGGCGTGCATTCAAAACCAGGCTTGGCCCATGTGATATTTATTCAGTTTCCATAACTGGATACACAGGAGGATATGATATAACCAGGACTCACTGAGCTACAAAACACATGCAGGTTGCCTCCCGAGGCCTGGTCTGACAGTCTGTGCTAACTGTCCCGTCTCAGCGGAGACCCTCTCCACCAAGCTCTGAGCATGGCCCAGACCTGCCCAGAGGGGCCTCACCTGTGCACTTGCAGGTCCGGTTGAAGAACTTCCTTGGCCACTGCTCACGGTCATCCCGGTTTCGCAGGACGTACGGGCCACTCCAGGGACTGGTGTCAGCTTGCACCTCTGCACACTGCCCGCGGCCCTCCTGTAAGCCACAGACGTTGGCTGGATTGGCACCCAGTGGTGGGCAGCACTCCTTGTTCACCAGGTTGTCCAAGGTCATGCAGACCCGGGGGAACTGGGCCCAGGCTCCAGGCAGGATTCTGCAGCCCAGGCACCCCAGCAGAAGCCCCCACTGCACGGGGCTCATGGCTGAGAACTGGGAGGACCCGGCACACTCCTCCTGTCTTGCCTTTCTCCTCCTTCCACTCTTGAATCCTTGAGCATCCACTTGTCAAGTCTTTCTCTTTTTTTGGTATTTATCGTTTTTGCGTTCTATTCCTCTCCTCTAAAAAAAAAAAAAAATACCCACAAAATCAGAAGCTATGTGTGTGCCCCTGTGTACGTGCACACGCACATGTTATTTTATGATTCAAACAACTAACACAAATTTAATTTCATTAGAGGCACCTCTAACAGCCCAATTTAATGAGGGTAGCACTTCTCACCATCCTTACCCCGTTAAATCAGGCTTTGTCTAATTGAGTTAATTTACAGAGCGCCCCAGTCATACTACTTATTATGCTGGTATTTCTAAGCCTCCCTCTTTCCTCCTTAGTCCTTGACTTTAATTGCCTTGAACTCAGTTCAAAAGCCAAACACCGTGCTGCCTTTATTCTTTCTGGCCCGCCAAGCCACGGGGCCTGGTGGGGTTTGTGTAAGGGCTGGGAGAAGCCATCATTAGGGGGATTAGTATTAGAGAAATCCTCATCGTTAGCACATGACCCAAAGCGCACAATGAAGGAGATAAAGTTTCTGGCTTGGTTTCAGGAGGGCAAAACCATCCTCTTTATTGGACCCATGTGCTCCAGCCAAGCTTGTGACCTCAGACTTCCCAGGGAGTCAATAGATGCAGTGAGCTCTTCAGTCAAAGGCTCTTTGCAGACAGGCACGCATTGCTAACTACATCGCCCTCATGACTGCTCATGATGTGCAAGAGAGATCACCACGGGAGGTCACACAATTTCGAAAATAAAGAAATATTTATTTAGGGCTGGTGTACAATGAGTTGCTTTGTTTCAAAATTATGAATTCTCTTCCTTCCAAATAATCATTTGTTCTTCTCCTGTTCGGCACAAATAGGAAGCAGACTTTTTAAAACATTTACGTGATCTCTCCCACCTCGGAAATCCATGATGGCCATTATCTGGTTACAAGGAAGGCCAGGGAAGAATCGGGAGGGAAGGCTCCCAGGTGAATCTGCTCATTTATATTAAAGCAAGGCATCATCAAGCGCCAGTCTAGAAAGCACCTCCCCGGTGCTCCTGGAGGAGGCAAGCGAAGCACCAGAGGGACAGAGATGTCACCTATCAGAGCATCTAATACAGGACTGTATTAGTGCCCTAGGGTCTGTACAGACCGCTGACTGACACTGCCCTCAGTGTTCATAAGAACACTTTCTATCTGGACAGAAAGAGAACTGAGGTTAGATTTCAGAGCAAGTTCTGAAGGTAGGAAAAAAAAAGTTACAGGTATCCACCACCTGGATTCCATGTCCCTCACCATTGATATTGAGTTGTTGTGACTAATTAAATAGCAGTTCTCAGGTCAGGCTCAATGTCAATGCCTGCCTGAAGCTCAGTCCCACGGAATCATAATCTGAGCATCTTTATACGTTCTCTAGGCAATCCTACTCTACAGCCGAAGTTTCAGGCCACTGAGTGAGAACGAGGTACAGCCCCGAAGCCTGAGAGTAGTCCGTCTCCTCGGGCTCCTGTAACAGATGTTCACAAACTGGGTGGCTTAAAACCACAGAAATTTGTTTTCCCACAATTCTGGAGCCAGAAGTCTGCAACCCAGGTGTTGGCAACGGGCTGGTGTGTGTCAGCACCCTGCGTTCCCTCCAGCACCCTCGCCCCTTCCAGCTTCTGGTGGCTGCCCGAGGGCCTCGGCTTCCCTGGCTGGAGTCTGCAGCACTCTGATCTCAGGGCATCGCCTCCCCTGTCTGTGCCTCTCCTCTGGGTCTGTATCTCATAAGGGCACTTGTCACTGGATTTAGGGCCCTCTCGGATAACCCAGGATGGTCTCATCTTAAGAATCTTAATTACATCTGCAAAGGGGACTCTTTCCAAATAGGGCCACATTCACAGATTCTGGGACATGGACATATCCTTGGAGGGACCACCATTCAATTCATGATGTCAAGACTGGGAAAAAAAATGAACTTGAATGACACTAGAATCATGACATCTCAGAGTAGGAAGGATATTCTGGATCTCGCTCTGACGACTTCCTGCCGGTACTGAAACACTTCGGAATTTTATTTTACATTGTATGAAGCTTTGGAGTTCCAAAAAAGTGAGAATCAAATTTCTTGAATACTGACTGATAGAGGCAGCAACGTCACATCAGAATGCCCCACCCCCTTCAAGGTCTAGGTCCTGGGATCTCTCTTCTTTCATTATGACACATGCTAGATCACTCAGCTCATCTGAGGCTCTAAATGCAGGGTGTCATGACTCCCTCAAATTGCATCTCTGGCCTGACCTCAGATGTGAGCCCCAGATTTGTCTATCCAATTTCCTATTTGACCCTTTGGAGGTCTAGACATCTCTCATTTAGAATGTTCAAAGCAGGACTTTTTTTCCTCCTTCTGTTTGTCCTCCCTTGGTCTTCTCCATCTTAGTAAACATTTGAGTCAGCCCTTGAATCTTCGACTCTTACCTTACCCCCTTCCTCACATATGCTTTCCAACGTACTTACCATATGATCCAGGGTTCTTTCCATGCATTACTCTAATTGTGGTCTGTGGATCACATGAAGAGTGTGTTACTGGTCTGCATCAAATACAAGGAGGACCAAAAGTGAGAGCCAGCCTTTAGAAACTTCCATAGCGATTAGCGGCACACACTGAGCACATGATCCGTAGTCTTATTAAAGAGGGCAGAAGCCAGCTCGTGCGTGGTCAAATTTGCACAGTGATGATCATGTGGCATGAGCTGCAGATGGTCACGTGCATTTGGATTCCAGGTTGGTCTGTGATTAAAAATAGTTTTTTTTAAAAATTCCTTACCACAGACCGTTTGAGATCTGACTTACAAGATCCTCCGTGATCTGCCCCTTGCCCCTTCCTCTTGCTCTGCACTGGCAGAATAGTGCCATCACTCTGTTACTCAGATGCATCCCTCCTGTTTCCACCTTGACCTCTGTACTGCTGTTCCCTGTGCCTGGAATATTCCTGCTCAGAAGAAACCTCCTTGTCCTTCCTTGTTATTCGGGTTTCGCTCTTAAGCACAGCCTTCCCTTACAGCTCATCTAAACACATCTACACCTACATCTAACCACCCGCTTTCTTCCATGTTGCATTGTTTTATTTTTTGCATAACACCTATTTATTCATGTATTATGTTGATTTTACAGTTGAGGAAACCAAGGCTGCAAGACCTGAGTTAGCAAACTTAGAACAGTTTTTCCTGACCCCAAGGTCATGATCTTTTTACCCTGCAGCATTGCCTCATTCATGGTCCTGGCAAAGTCACCACAGTGCCTCAAAATAAGGAACTGAGGGAAACTTAAAATTCTTCATCTCCTACTCTATGCAATGTACAGGGATAAATTTCCTTCCTTGCCTTCCGTGATCTCATTTAAATTATAAGGAACTATTTAAATTTAAACGCTTCTAATTTAAATGAATTGTTTTAATATCACTACAGAAGCCCTCAGCAGATCAGAATATTACTAAGAAATCCTCATTTTGATAGACGAGATTGATGGTACTTGAGAGAGGGCGGGGTCCCTACGAGCCTGGCATTAACTGAATTACCTTTGGATATCAAGCCGTCAGCCTTTATGAAGGGTGAGAAAATATGTAAAGCTTGTAAGGTAATTTTTATGTCATCTTGTACACCTTTCAGTGGACAGGTTTCTCTCAGCACTCAGCATCCAGAAAAGCTGCATATCCTCATAGCAACCAGCTTGTCCTGAGCATTCAGGGATGTCAATCTCATGAGTTTCTTTCTTTGCCTTGGCCACTTAGGAGGTGTAATGCCAAACCAGCAGCCCCCACATCATGCAGTATTTCTGCTGATTTATGCAGTATTTAGTTGGATATTTTCCCTCCCTTGAGTTCCTGAGTTCTGGGATTCTTATTTTATCTTTTTGCAAATTTATGTATTTCTCCAGCTGTCTCAAATCCTTTGAGAAAGGAGGCAGAGTGTTACATACATGCACACTTATATTTCTATGTAAATCTAAAAATAATAAACATCCAGCCAAATCATTGTTGGTAAGCAAGACACAACTTAGAAAAGAATTCAAGGAGAATCCCTGAGAAATTGATGTACATAAACTCAGATCTAAGGACGTAAGCCAGGAAGATCCCAGATCATAGTTGTGGTTGCAATTAAGCATTGCCTTATTTACATGATGGAGACTCTGCTGGGAATTGAATAGCAGAATCCAAGAGGAGGTAGTTCAGGGTGTATTGAGACTTTTTGTTGCCAAGAAAAGCCATAAAATCAAGGATTGTTAGAAAGAATTTTGAAACCCAGTAAAGAAAGGCAACTGCATTTTATGGAACTAAATAAACTGAATAGAAAAGTACCCTTTTCACTATTCCTTTTACCCTCTCTTTTAAAAATTGAGGCAAGACTCTAAATGTTTAAAAAAAAAAAAAAAGATGTCCTGCACATTTTCATTTTGCATTTCAGCATGTAGCTCCGTCTTGCCCATAAGAAAGATTCAATGCATGTTGATGGAAAACGAATTGAATTAGGTACTTTAGAGAATTAAGAGTGGGTGAGGCAGGTTGGGCCTGCAAAACTTTGGAGCAGGATGACAACCCCCACCGTCCCTACATTCAAAGGAAGAAATGGCTCCAAACCTGGTGAGCTATTGAATCGGATGGTAAATGTCTTAGGGCCGTTGCTAAGATTAATATGAGAAAGCGTGCGCATCTTTCTTCTGCTTGACAGCAAGTCGCCTGCTCTTTTCTCCCATGCCTCTGAATGTGAAAATCCTCCCCATTTTTTAGCCCCCTGCTGGACTCTGTCAGATGCTTTTTGATCTATTCTCCGCTGCCACATCATGGGGAAATGAGATTATTTTTTTCCTGTGTCCAAATTGTTTTCTAAATGCTGGGCGTCTGTCCTGATAAGCTTTTGCTTTCTACATCTAAGAGCTTTTCTTTTCCTTGTGGTGTGAATTGTTCTTCAGGGGAATTAAGGGTTAGGAATGGGCTGTGTGGTTTCCGTTTTGTCAATCGAGTGCATTTTCTCCCTTTTGCATGACTTTATGGGTAGTGGGTCCTTCTGATTGTGTGTATACATCAAACACACCTTTAATTTCACATTTTGCATCGCTCGTCTTTGTATTCCTCTCAGTTCTTTGTTGAGCATACTTGTGCCCTCCAGTGCCCATTTTATCTTCTTGGTTTTTATCCTCCATCCTGGCACATGGGCATCCAGTTTGTATTTTTGTTATGTGTCCCCCTATAATTTAATGACTGCCTGGGATAAGTAATAGAGATGCTCCTCCTTCAGAATACGCATCTGTGGGAGGGAATAACTCCCCTTCCTGCCCACTTCTGGACAAGCCCAGCACCTATCACCTACACATTTGCAAGAGGCTATACCTGTCTCTCGACTTTGGTACTAACACAGATGCCAGGGATTCCAAGTGTGCCATTAAGATTGTCACAGGGCATGTGACTATGAGATCAAAATGCTAACATTTGCTGGTACAGAGAAGGGATGGGGAACATATCCATGTCTGTCTGTTGGTGCCTGTCTGCATGTGTAAATATAGAGAAGAAACACAAGAAATGTGTTGTGTGGCTGTTCCTGGGAAGAGGGCTTAAAGACGGGGAACAAGAAAGGAAGGGAAACATTTTTAATTCATGCTTTCATACTTTTTGGTTTTGAACCATGTTCGTATAGAAGTTACTCAAAAAATTAATAAAAGAAATTCAAGGACGGGGGCTGTAGCTTGCCTAGCACATGTGAGGCCCTGGGTTCGATTCTCGGAACCACATAAATAAATAAAGGTATTATGTCCATTTACAACTAAAAATATTTTTTTAAAATTTATGATGATGAGTATTTGTGAGGATAACATTACATAACTAGAGAAAGTTAATATAAGTGCTAAAAAGAGTATATTTCGATCGAAAACCCAAGACAAGGACAAATGCATCCTAAAGTTTATAAGGAGAGACAAATGACCTGGAGCCAAACTCATCCTCAGTTTCTTCATCTACAAACCCCAGAGTATGATCTCTGCTTCATAAAGCTTAATGGTAAGAATGAAATATGGCACCTTTTATGTTCTCCAGCTGAACGTGTGGCACAGTGGGACAGTCAGCACTGGCACCCAGCAAACGGGGACTGTAATTACTCTTATGGCCATACTCTATGGTAATAATCTGTTCAAGAGGCTACACCGGTCTCTAGATTTCTTAATAATCTATTCAGATTTCTGCACTGGTAAACCATTTTCTTACCCGTTTTTGTCCTATGGGAAACAATTAGACAACTGCCTCTTCAATGGGCAACCAGGAAGCGGGGAAATCTTACTAGCGTATCAAAAAACCCATCCCACTTCTACACACACACACACACACACACACACACTTATACACATCTCATCTTAGAATCTACTTGTAAGAACTTTTTATAATATTTTTCTTTCTGGAAGCTAAATCATTATTTCCAACTCCAGCATAATTCAAATATTCTTGCCCATAACATGGTACTTCTACACAGAAATGAAAGTAATCCTTCTTTCTTAGATTCTGCTGAATTAATTGAATGACAGTATGTTTACAAGGATGCTATTCTATTAGGCTTAGAACTTAGAAATTTCCACCAGTAATTATAACAAGTATCTGTGAGGACAAACTTTAAGTCAGTCACAGAGACTATGGGTAAACTACATATGAGACCAATCATTAATTTCAAGAGCTGACAAAAATGAATTCTATCATTAAAAAGAAGAGAAAATTTTCTTCAAAAAATTCTTGACCTGCATCTTATGCTTTTACACCAAGCTCATTATTTTATAACTGCTGTCAGAAAGCGTCTAACCATGGTGTCTGTCTGACATTGTCTTTGATAATGAGTCCTTATTTAATCTCATCTGCACTAATTCAGTTACTTTTAGTGGAGCATGCACGCACACACACACACACACACACAAGACAATTCTAAACTTTCAATTCATTTTATAAGCAGTAGAAAATATGTCCTTACAAATCATGGCAGACAGCTGCCTAGTAAATGCAAATACTGCTGTTTTGAAATTTTCATTTCTAAAAAGGATTCTAGTGAAAGAGAAAAACAAACCAAAAAAGTAGTAAGTACAAACCAAACTGAGATGATTTCTAGAAATTTTGATTTACCCTCAATTGAAATTTAGAATGATGTCATATTTTTATAGACATGAAATTAATTAAATTTATGAAAGTCCATTGTCTGTTTATATCATGGAAATGGATTTCACCTTGGGTTTGAAAAGTTAGTAGAGAGGTGCAGTCATCACGGAGGGGAGTCATCCTCTTGTGGAAATATTTAGTCCTTACCAAAGACCAGAGTGAATGTGAAGCTGTGGGTGAGTGAGTAAAGTCATGGTACTCTTGGGGACTGGGGACCACAGAGGGTGAAGAGTTAAAGAGTAAAGGAAAATGCCTACATTTTTAAAATAAATAAATAAGTCTCCCTACATGTCTTTGATAGACCTCACAGATGGTGTGTTAGTTTACTGGGCTGCCATAACAACGCACCCCACACTGAGCAGCTTGAAGGATAATCACTCATCATCTCACAGTTCTGGAGGCTACAAGTCCAAGATAAGAAGTTGGCAAGGCCATGCTCCTTCCGAAGGTGCTGAAGAAGTGTGTTCCAGCTCTCCCCCAGCTTCGGCTAGTTCCTTGGCTTGGAGAATCTTCACATGGCTTTCTTCCTGTGTTTGTATTTCTATCCAATTTTCTGTTTTATAAAGACACCAGTTTATTGGATGAGGAGACCATCCTGCTCCACAATTGCCTCATCTTAGCTAATTACATCCATAACAATGCTATTTCCAAATAAGATCATGTTCTGAGGTACTGGAGGTTTAAACTTCAATATATATATATATAACTTTGAGGGGGCACAATTCAGCCTGTAATGGATGATAAGTGGTAGAAATGGGCATCAAAGCTCATAAGCTCATTCTCTTCCGAATCATGTCACCCATAACACATCTGCAAATTTGGGGGTTTAGAAAAAGTGTTAGTATGGGTCACATTGATGAAGAAGAAAAACTGAGGAGACAGAAGAAAGTCTTAGCTGCTTTCTAATGACACAAGGAATTCTGCTAATCTTACTGAAATTCCAAAGGGTGAAGGGTTAGCATCTACTTCCGTAAAGGTTAACATTCTTCAGCCAGTACCAGGAGCCCCAAGTCAGCATTCTCCAGTAAGTATTATGCATGGTCCCTTTGAGCCATATCATCTCATAAATTTTACATCTAAAGGAGAAGCTAAAGATCATTTAGAGCATCACTCTTGGTTCAGAAAACCAAAGCCCATTTAACTTACTCAAGACCACAGAGCTAGTTCGTGATGGAGCCTCAATATCCATCAGTCAGCCAACCAGGGGCAAGTAAAATATGAACATCTCTTCCTTGATATAGACGTTATTTTTCCTTCTCACCTTTGTGTCAAGTATCTCATGTATGAAAGCCCCTCTTACCTAATTTTTCTGCCAACTCAGTAGTTAGGGGTGGACAGATAACAAGTATTCAACAATATCTATTGTATTAAATGAACTTGTACCTGAGAACAGAGAAGCTGTATGCCTTTAAGAATAAACTCTTCAACTGAATGTACAGGTAGGTGTACTAGGGATTTGCTTGCCCCTCCATCTCTGCAGAAAGGTCCAGAGAGATACTTTGCTTCCTTCTGAGTTGGAGGTGGGTTGGGTTCTTTCTAGTTAAACCTTCTCCTTCTTCTTTCTTAGATTCTTCCTTTGAACCAAACTCATGAGAGTCTCCTCATGTGGCATCTGCTCTTCTTGCAGGAAGTATGGACACCTCCTGGTCCCCCAGGACAGCATGATTGGTGGTAGCTGGGGACTGCATTCACCTCCTATTGTCCCTGTCCTTCTGGTGTTTCCCACTCCAGGTAAATAGAATTATTCATTCCTTCAATAGATTTTTTAATGTAAGCTTGCAATTATAATCTAGTTGTGTATCCCTTATTGGAAATGCTTGAAATCAGAAGCGTTTCAGATTTCTGATTTTTTTTTTAGATTTGATAAGACAGAGGGATGGAAGGGGGTTAGCAAGGATGGTGGAATATGATAGACATCATCATCCAAGGCACATGTATGAAGAACCAAATTGGTTTCAACATACTTTATATACAACCAGAGATATGAAAAATTGTGCTGTATACATGTAATAAGACTTGTAATGCATTCTGCTTAATTTAGTTTTTTAAAAAATCAATTAAAAAAAAAAAGAATGGACCCGCTCTCAGAGGGACCAAGTTTCAAGTTACTTAAAAAAAAAAAAAGAAGAAGAAGATTTGGGAACATTTGCATATGCACAATGAGATAACTGAGGATGAAACTTAAGTCTACACAATTTATCTTATACACCTTATACACAATACTTGAAGATAATTTTATACATTTTTAAATAATTTTGTGCCCCCACCAAAAAAAAATTCTTGGAGTGAAATTTTCCACTTTTCGGTATCATGTCAACACTCAAGAAGTTTCAGATTTGGAACACTTTAGATTTCAAATGTTCAGATTATGGGTGCTCATCATGTATGCATATTTTATAATCTAGTTTTAACTCACCATTTAATTATATACTTAAAGTGCATGTCCATAATTTGCAGCAAAGTTCAGAGCAAAGAAAATCTATAACCTGCACTCAATCAAAACCATAGCAGTCATATCAAAACACAGCCATCACAGAGGTGGCAGCATCCAAGGGGTGTATCATGCTTAGAGGTTCATTGTATCAAACTGTGAAAATGCTTCATGTCTGTACTCAGGAGAGTGGACACTCATTTGCATCATGACACTGGAGAAAATAACACTTTTGACTCTTTTCAGAATTAGTATACTTTATAAAGTGGTCTTTGATAACAGGATGAATCTCTGACTCTTTATTATTCATTACCATCCCAAGGAGATTTACCAACTTCTCCAAGTATATTCAATCTAGGGGAAATGCTTATGCTGAGTGAAAGATGGCAGACAAAAAGAATATATACCATATGATTCCACTGATATAAAACTCTAAAAAATGCAAATTAACCTCAAGTGACAGAAAGCTGGCAAGCGTTTGCCTGGGGAAAGGGTGGCAGGCAGGGCTGTGAGGAACGTGGTAGGTGTATTCATTATCTTGATTGTGGTGATGGTTTAACTTGTGTAATCCTATGTGAACAGTCACCAAGTTGTAGACTTGAAATGTGTGCAATTTGTTGTACATCAATTATGGGGGGACAAAAAGGAGCAAGAAGCAACCAAGCTATTCTTTACTAGACAAGTAAATAAACTGTGCTACATTCCTCCAGTGGAATGTTATGTCAGGATAAAAAGAAATGAGCTAACGCATGTGAAATGGCATGAAGGGATCTAAATGTATATTGCGACGCAAAAGAAGCCAGTCTGAAAAGGCTGGGTACCATATGATTCCAAGGACATCCTGGAAGTGTCACAACCATAGAGACAGTAGAGACCAGTAGCTTCCTGGGGACTGGTGGGGAGAATCAGGGGTGAGGGGAAGGAAAGGGTGGATAGGCAGAGCACAGGGGAGATTTAGGGCAGTGAAACCATTCTAAAAACCATGCATTCCACATAGCATCAGAGTGTACATTTTAGTGAGTATTGGCAGCACTTGTCAAAATATAAGGTGCAAAAATGTGAAGAGAAACTAAGAATAGAACACAGGTCCTTTTTGGAAGAGGTCATAGCACTAATTGTATAGACTTTCAGTTAAGAGTTCATTGTCACCCACTGTAACTCTGTAAATCACTCCACAATTGTAGATGACAGAGGATATTATAAGGGAGAAGGAGACAAGGTTTAACTGTATGAACCTTTCTGGAGCAGTGAGTGTAGCATATTTCAATTATGAGGTCTTTATTTTAAATCTGGTTATAAATAATTTGACATGGCACCATCTCAGAATTCCTGCAAAGATGACCCTGCAGGACCAGGGAAGCTGCATGTGAAGGCTGTTGTATGAATGACAGTCCAGGCTGGCCCTTCCCAGCAAGAAGCATTACACCTGCATGCCTCCAGTCACTGACAAGTGGTGCTTCTCTCTGCCTTTCCATACCCTATTCACTCTGCCATCAACATCCACTTATCTTCAGGGCACGTTGCTGTTACCCTACCCACTCTTCTGACCTCATTCTGAACCCTGTACTTTACAATCCAGATTAATCAACTCAGAGCTTAAAAGGAACTTTCTATACAAGTTGTTTTTGGAACAGATTCTGGCAGGTTACCAACATGTCCACCCATCTCAGAGACTTCACAGTGGCATGTTGATCTTCTTCAAATATGGGCTGATGGTAAGGCATATAATTTGGATGTGCTAAGGCAGAGAAACATGAGGTGTGGAGGAGAAAAGATATTTATGTGGGGTGTATTTTAGGCTCAATATGCTGAGCTTTCCCTTTTAACTGCTAAAGCACCAAGATTGCAAAATGTATGAATATCTGGTTGACAATTATCTATATAGAACCAAAGTCCTTCTGCTAAGCTAGGAAAAAAGTAGGGATCATCTACTGGCTTCTTTCTCAGGATTCAGCAGAGCTTTGTCCTGTTTTGATCACAATTTGGCTTTCTTCCTGGTTATTCATTTAACAAACATGTACTGAGAGTCTGCTATGGGCTACGCACTGTGTGAAGTCTGAGGACAGACCAAAACACACAAACACTACCAAAGTGAGATAGCAAAATCCTAAAGGAAAGGCACCTGGGAAAGTTCCATGGGAGCCCAGAGAAGAAGGTACTGACCTCCCTACATTTTCCATTCCTCTCTTCGTGTCTGTTTCCTGTTTGTGGAATATTTGTTTAGCTTGAAACAGTCTCTGTCAAAAGTGAATATTAGCCAGGCACAGTGGTGCACACCTGTAATCCCAGCAGCTCTGGAGGCTGAAGCAGGAGGATTGAGAGTCCAAAGCCAGCCTCAGCCACAGTGAGGTGCTAAGCAACTCAGGGAGACCCTGTCTCTAAATAAAATACAAAATAGGGCTGGGGATGTGGCTCAGTGGTTGAGTGCCCCTGAGTTCAATCCTTGGTATCCAAAAAAAAAAAAAAGGTGAACAATAAACCAGGTTAGTTGAGTAAAAATTACCGTCCCCTACTATAATCTGACATCTTAAGCTAGATTGATAAAATTTAGAATCAGAACATCATTTAGGAAGTTCTTATTTGGATTTTCTACACCTAGTCAGCTGAATTCCTTATCTATACCCATATAAAGTACAACATTTTCTTCCACAAGAAACGAAGGAGTTGGTCTTTTTTTAATGCATGTCTTGTGGCTTTATTTCTAAGACTGTCAAGTAATATACTATTGTTGTGAGGACGTGTTCCAGTCTCATGAAGCTCGGGGCTCTTGGAGTCCTTGACAAACAGCGCGTGGCTCTTGGCTGGGAGACACTCTTTTCCTCTATGTTGTTAGTCATGTGATTTCTATGCAGATTGTTTTCTTGAGCCCATCCCGGTGGTACTTCTACTCTTTGAGTTTGTGATGTTGAGGTTTTTCATTCTTCTTTCCATATGAAAAGCACAATTATTGAGGGACCCCAGTAAAATATCTAACCCTGAGATTGCAGATTGCTTTCCTCAATTTGGTGAGATTCTATTTTGGTTTCCCTGTAGCACCTTGAGGCAAATGCCACTCCCTTCAGACAACAATGTCCACTTTCCATAGCCCACTCCTGCCATAAGAGACCCTGTACCTCACATAAACACACAGGAGCCTCAGAAGCAGATCTGTGCATTGTGCAGACCTAGGGGGGCACTCGCCTGCATGTTCACTGCAGGAAACCCACAATAGCAGCTTGCAACCTGCTTCTGTACCAGGACCAGAACCAGGGGAGATGCACATCTCAGTGCTGCCACCATCGATACCCAAGGCCAGGGGCTCCTTTGGATCCACGAGGAACCTGTTGAGAATGGAACCAACTTGTGTCTCATAAATGCTCTTTAGTTGGACGTTGGGAAATCTTTCTCTTGACCCTGTGTCTTATCTCTGCCATTTTCATTTTACTTTACCATGGGGAAGGACAGGGATTGACTTCCTCCAACGAGTACTGTCATATCCCTCTCGCCCTTTCCCAGCCAGACTTCTTGAGAGAGTGTCTACACTCCCAGCCTCGGCTTCCTTTCCATTCACTCCTCAACCTCCTGCCTCTGGGCTCAGGCCTCCCTCCTCAACACTCAGCTGCCAGAGGCCGACACACTCATTGTGACTGAACACAGAGAACTTGGCCACCCTTAGCTTTGCAGTTTCTTGACCCTTCTTACCTTTCTTAATGTACCCTCCTTCCTGGGTCACTGGATACCTCGTTCTTCTCCCTTCCCCCTTCTGTTTTAATATTCCTCAGTCATCTTTATAGTCCTTTCTCATCTACCAACCCTTCGCTGTGTCTGTCCTTTCCTGTCCTCGCTGCACTGCCCCTAAACCTGAGTCCCAGCCCATCTCTGCTCTTGCAGACCAATGATCCAGCTTCCAGCGGTTGTTAACCAGCTGCCGCAAAGACCAGTTTCCTCAAATTCCCACTGCCATAGTGACCCAGTGAGACCTCCCAAAGGTAGGTTTACAGGAAGAAAAGCTTAGCTTAATGAATGAAAAGGTTGATTTATTGAAGACTTTTAAAAAACACTGAAGTGGGTCAAATAGTGTCCACCGAATAAATATGCCCAAGTCTTAAACCCTGGTCCCTGTGAATGTGACCTTATTTAGAAACAGGGTATTTATAGATGTAATTGAGGATCTTGAGATAATGGATATGGATGAGCCTAAAGCCAAAGACCAGCGTCCTTCAATGAGAAGAACAGAGGGCTGGGCGCGGTGGCGCATGCCTGTAATCCCAGTGGCTCTGGAGGCTGAGGCAGAGGATCATGAGTTCAAAGCCAGCCTCAGCAATTTAGCAAGGCTTTAAGCAACTCCGTGAAAGCCTATCTCTAAATAAAATACAAAATAGGGCTGGGGATGTGGCTCAGTGGCTGGGTGCCTCTGAGTTCAATCCCTGGTACCTTAAAAAAAAAAAAAAAAAAACAGAGGGACACAGGAAGAAGACCATGTGAAGACGGAGACTGAAGTGATGCTACCACAAGCCAACAAAAACATGGAGCCAGCAGAAACTGGAAGAAAGAAGGAAGGCAGTGAGGTCAGCCTGCACCTTGACTTCAGGCTTCTGACCTCCACTACGTGAGAGAAAAATTCTCATTGTTCTGAACCACGTAGTGTATGGTAATTTGCTACAGCAGTCCTAGGAAACGAACACAGATACAATCCATTATTCTCTTTTTAAAAAATTGTTCATATAATTATCAAGCAGAGGCCCTGGCTTTCAAAACAATTAGAGTTATTGATGAACAACCTGTTTGTTGTTTACCTATAAAATGAAATGTGTTGGTTGTGCATAAGTGAGGTAAACATTTTCTTCCTCTCTTGGTAATGGTCTTGGCTTGGTGAGCTCATTTATCATAGTCAAGGATAAAATAAACATTAGTCCATCCTAATCCAAAGCCAAATCTGCAAGATGAGAAATTAATAAGATGCTGCCGTAAAATGGCACAATCCTATTTTACAGAATGTGATGCTCATGTTTGGTATGCGAGATGTAATTAATCTTCAGCTAAAATCATATGTTCCAAATTTATGCTGTTTTCTGAATGCTTCAAAATGTTTGGAAAGCTGCATACTGCTTCTGTTTGCTTCTCAGGGTGAGCTCAGCAGCTTGACTGCAGGGAGATTCTTGCTGTCTGTGAGCACAGATAGAGCTTCTCAACCAATGCAGAGCCCTGCCTGGGCAGAGCTGGGGTATGGCTTTTGATCCAGCAAGGTACTTGCTCCTGGCATTCAACAGACAGGAGCCAGAATGGTCCCACCCAAAATGCCCCAGAGCACCACTGTGAAAAATAGTGGTAAGGCCTTCCATTGCAACATTTGTGACATGGCAAGGTGATACCATTTGCCACTGGGTGATTGAAAAACAATCGAAAGTGACTTGTAGGGCTGGGGTTGTGGCTCAGCAGTAGAGCGATGGCTTAGCACATGTGAGGGCCTGGGTTCAATCCTCAGCACCACATGAAAATAAATAAATAAAATAAAGGTATTGTGTCACCTATACTAAAAAATAAATATTAAAAACGTGACTTGTATTCTCTCTGTATCCGAGGCACCTTATGCGTAAGTCTCTTGTATCTTGTTTTCATCAGGATATGTGTGCTCATATGTGCATCTTCCCAGAGTCTCCATGCTATATTAGAACAGGGAAGACACTTCATTCGTTGTGGCATAGTGCAGGAACACAGTGTGAGCTCTATTAAGTTTGATGAGTGAAGGAAAACATGGTAAGCCAAGAAGTTTAGAAAATGTTCACACAAAATTATCCCTTTTGTTGTCCTGTGGGCTTTGGTCTACTCTTGCTGAGAGAACACAGGATTTGGTATCCTGGCCTAGGGTTCTTGACTTAGGTTCTATCATTATCTTACCAGGTCTTGGGTTCTTCATCTGGAAGGTGGAAGGAGTTAGGTTTTAAGCTGCATTATCCTAAGGTCTCTTTCAGCTTTGAAAATTCTACTTCCTTGAAAAACGGAAATAATATTACAACAAGATTTAGACATTATCACCCTATTGTCAAGTGCAAACAATTTCTGAATTCTCAATTAATGCCCTAACAGCAGTTATTATCTCATTCAAAATCAGAATCTAGAATTGGTCCAACATCAATCTGTGCAAGCTGCATTACAGAAAAATGCATGTACCTAACTCAAGAACATAAAGCTATGTGAGCTGTGCATCTTGGTTTCCATGGTAGCATATTTTTCTTGTTGGCTGTAGGAAGAACGTGAGGACAGCAAGGTCTGTTCTTATAATGAGAGTAGAAAGAGACTGGGCATGACAAAGAGTGGAAGAAGAGATGTCAGGGTGGAATGTCACTGTGATTTCTACAAAAAAAGGCTATGGTTTCTAGTTGCTAGCCAACTCTCTCTATTGCCTTCTAGGCTGGAACAATTTGACTTGTGGAAGAGACCCTTGTGGCAAAAATTGAGAGCAGAATTCAATTGTCAGCCAACAAGGAAATAAGACCCTCAGTCCAGTAGCCCAGAAGGAGCCAAACTTTTCCAACAGTCATGTGAGCTTGAAAGCAAACCATTCCCAATTGAGCCTTAAGATGATACAGCCCAGCCAACCTGACTGCTGCCTGTTAGACCCTGAAGTAGAGAATCCAGCTCAGCCATACTTGGATTCCTTGCTCATAGACACTGCGAGATCATGAATGTGTGGTGTTTTAAACTGCTAGATGTGGGGGTGCATTATTACACAGCAATAGATAACTAATACACTTGGTACTAAGAAATTCACAGACCATCTGTTATCTGCCACCACAGAGTCTAAACACAAGTGACTGCCTTTTGTCTCCCTTCTGGTGTTTACTTTATGGATTAAAACTCCATCTGGTCACCTAGCAGCCAAATCTTTATTTCCAAATTCCATCCTCCATTAAAACAAACCAGGGCTCTTAAGGAAATAGTTGAATCCAGGGTTAGTAAAAAAAAAAAAAAAAAGAGAGAGAGAGAGAGAGAGAAAGAGAAGAGCCTGCAACATTTTATGGTGTCAGAGAGTAAGGAAATGCTCCCCAAAATAAAGGGACAAGGCAAAAGGACACAGGAACCAACTTGAGGGAAACCCCAGTGGTCAAATCTGAAATAATTTCAGCAAGAAAATAAATAATGATAGTCAAAGATTATAACCCATCAGAATAAAATAAATAATTATGAGTCCATACTACCATTAAGAAATAACTAAATAGATAAGTAAGGGGGAGATCTGAGACTCCAAAATTTAATTAATAAACACACCATGCAAATAAAAAACAACCATTAGACAAATCCCACAGTTTTCATTTTTGCATGATGAAAGAGTGCTTTTGCATAGTTCCAAAATATTTTCTTAGAAGATACTTATTAATTACAAAGAGGGAAAACATTTCTAAAAAGTAGAAAAAACTGTAAGATACTACCTTGAGCAAGTGATTAAATTTAACATAACCAATGATAACACAGAATATACCAACATCACATATCTCCTGATATCATGTGCTAAGAGGAGCACAGCATCATTTTGGTAGTTAGTGTTTTTTGCAAAAATGCTTAACTTCTATCTTATGAAAAAAAAGAGATCAGATACACATTGAGTGTGCTACTATGATCTTAGTGTATGGGACTCTCTGAATCTTGGTTTCTTTACCTAGAAAAAAGTGGGGGTTGGACTGCCAGCATTCTTTAAAAGTGTCCAAGTCATGGAAGACAAAGAAAGATTAAGGACTGCAAGAATCAGAGGAGACTATGGAAACATGAAAATTCACTGTCATCTGGGATCAAAAGAGGGACATTGATGGAAAACTGGTAAAACTCAGGTAAGATCTCCAGATTAGCTTATATCATTGTATCAGTATAATTCCTAGCTTTGGTGATTATACTATGATCATGTAAAGTATTAACTGAAGTGGAAGCTATGGATGAAGAGTAGATAGGAAGTCTCTATATTTTTGTCACTATTCTGCAAGTCTAAAGTTATTAAAAATAAGAAAAATCTGGTATTCTAAAAATGGAATCCTGGTGGCCTTTAAACTTCACCTTTTCTTTGATGTAAGCTACAGAAAAGTCTCTCCTTAGTAGAGATCTATCAACCCATATCAAAGGACATCCTGCTTTAGAAAAACAGGTGGAGTTTGCATCTCTGCCATATTGACTACTTTTATTTACACTGCTGTAAGACATTAACTCAGTTGTAATTAATCCCTTCTAGTTTACAGAGTCAAGAATCTACAAGTTTCAGTGTCTGTCCTTCACATCCTAAGTGAAGGAATTGCTCATCTGAATCATAAACAAAGAATAAATGGGCTCATCAAGGGCCCTACTTCTCTTCAGTCACATTTTAATGTTTTCACATGACAGACAGTCAAACCTCACTTATCGGCAAATATGTCCATGGCATACAAAACATGCTGCAATTTGTGGCATTAGGAAAAAGTGATTACTGCTAATCATTATGTATTATCTTGGTGGTAAAAACTGTCTATTGTTGCCCTAATTATTTGTCGTAATAACTACAATGTTATTCTGACTACACACCTGGCACCAAGCAGAACACTTTATGGATTATTTATTTCATTCCTTCAATAGCTCTATGAAGAGATGAGTCAGCAAATGTATTCACTAGTACGATCTGGCTTCAGAGAAAGAGCTGAGTGGGTTCCATGGAACCCTGGGGAAGGTGAACAAGTAACCAACTTGTCTCAGCAATGTGGACACTATTGATCAATTCCATTCTATTATGTATTTGAAATCAGTTTATCCAGCATTGGGAGAAGAAGGTGGGAATGGAAGGAAGGGGGGAAAGGGGAGAAAGAAAAAAGCAAAGAAGGAATGAAATACCTTAAATTGAATCAAGAATCTCAGTGTTGTAACAAAAATGGAACAGCTTGATGTGTTTTAAATTAATTTCAAAATGGAGGAGAAAGACTCAGGAGAAACAAGAAGACTTTCTTCCAAACGAGAAGGGCTGTTAGAAGGGTGGGAGTTAGGATTGGGTGTTTTGAGAAGGAAGGCTGGAGACCACCAGGTGGAAGTTTACAGAGACACGATTCAGCTACCATTAAGAAACACTTCCTAATTTGGTGGCCCAGTTATGGAGTGACTGCCTGAGAGCTTGGGGAGATGCTGGTGCCCAGAGTGCTACAGGGGATACTGGAAGACCAGCTCTCAAAGCTGGGGATGAGTATTTAAATTGGATGACCTTGAAAGTCCCTTCTAGCTAGGATTGCCTATGAAGAATTCTTAGCTTCTGCTTTTCACTGCATCAGCCCTTCTGAGATGGCTCCTTCTTACTCTTACTCTTAAATAATGACTGGGGATTTGGATTAAGAGGGATTTGGGATTTGGGATTTGGGGAATTTGAGGATTTGGGCTGATTTAGACTATTGGTAAAGTTCTATCAAAGTCTTTCAGTGCCAAGAGACCTATATGAGGTCTAAAATTTGGAAGACTCTTACCTTTCTAAAATTTGCTCCCTGAAGATCCTGGCCAGTCCTTACCTATAAGTGAGAGGCCATGCAGTGTGATAGGTAATATAGCTCCAGAGTTAGTCATTCTGGGTACAAATCCTGGTTTCCCCTCTCCTGGATGTGGGGAAATCATTGGTGCTCTTCACCTAAATATTTCTGGAACTTTTCTTCTGCATGGTAGGCTTGGAGACACACACACACACATACATACACACACACACACACACACACACACACACACTCACAGGTAGCCATGTGATTCTCTCTGGCTAGTGAAATGAAAGAAGTAAAATCAGTATAATTTTCAACCTGGTCTCAAAATGAGGTTAATGCAGATCATAGCCCCTAGCAAGTATGATGGATGTACATCAGCAATAAGAAATAAATCTTGTTGTATTAAGCCACTTAAATTTGATCTGCATTGTTACATCAGCATAACTTAGCCTACCCTGACTGATATGCAGGCTCAAGCCAATTATTTAACTCTAAACCTTAGACTTCTCATCTATAAAATTGAATAATAGCAGCATTCATCTTGTAGACTGCTGTGAGAATCCAGTGAGAGAGTTCATTCATTCAAAATTAACACTGTGAGCATTTTTTCATGTACTTGTTGATTGATTGTATGTCCTCCTCTGAGAAGTGTCTGTTCAGGTCCTTGGCCCATTTATTGATTGGGTTATTTGTTATCTTATTGTCTAATTTTTTGAGTTCTTTGTATATTCTGGTTATTAGGGCTCTATCTGAAGTGTGTGGAGTAAAGATTTGTTCCCAGGATGTAGGCTCCCTGTTAATCTCTCTTATTGTTTCTTTTGCTGAGAAAAAACTTTTTAGTTTGAGTAAGTCCCATTTGTTGATTCTATTTGTTAACTCTAGCGCTATGGGTGTCCTATTGAGGAATTTGGAGCCCGACCCCACAGCATGTAGGTCGTAGCCAACTTTTTCTTCTATCAGATGCCATGTCTCTGATTTAATATCAAGCTCCTTGATCCATTTTGAGTTAACTTTTGTGCACGGCGAGAGATAGGGATTCAGATTCATTTTGGTGCAAATGGATTTCCAGTTTTCCCAGCACCATTTGTTGAAGATGCTATCTTTCCTCCATTGCATGCTTTTAGCCCCTTTATCAAAAATAAGATAGTTGTAGTTTTGTGGATTGGTTACTGTGTCCTCAATTCTGTACCATTGGTCCACCCGCCTGTTTTGGTACCAGTACCATGCTGTTTTTGTTACTATTGCTCTGTAGTATAGTTTGAAGTCTGGTATCGCTATACCGCCTGATTCACACTTCCTGCTTAGTATTGTTTTTGCTATTCTGGGTCTTTTATTATTCCATATGAATTTCATGATTCTTTTATCGATTTCTACAAGATATGCTGTTGGGATTTTGATTGGCATTGCATTGAACTTATATAGGACAGAGAAATGCAAATCAAAACTACCCTAAGATACCATCTCACTCCAGTAAGACTGGCAGCCATTAGGAAGTCAAACAACAATAAGTGCTGGAGAGGATGTGGGGAAAAGGGCACTCTTGTTCATTGCTGGTGGGACTGCAAATTGGTGCAGCCAATTTGGAAAGCAGTATGGAGATTTCTCGGAAAGCTGGGAATGGAACCACCATTCGACCCAGCTATTCCCCTTCTCGGTCTATTCCCTAAAGCCCTAACAAGAGCATGCTACAGGGACACTGCTACATCGATGTTCATAGCAGCTCAATTCACGATAGCAAGACTGTGGAACCAGCCTAGATGCCCTTCAATAGATGAATGGATAAAAAAAATGTGGCATTTATATACTATGGAGTATTATTCTGCATTAAAAAATGACAAAATCATAGAATTTGGAGGAAAATGGATGGCATTAGAGCAGATTATGCTAAGTGAAGCTAGTCAATCTTTAAAAAACAAATACCAAATGACTCCTTTGATATAAGGGGAGTAAACAAGGACAGGGTAGGGACGAAGAGCTTGAGAAGAAGATTTACATTAAACAGGGATGAGAGGTGGGAGGGAAAGGGAGTGAGAAGGGAAATTGCATGGAAATGGAAGGCGATCCTCAGGGTTATACAAAATGTCATATAAGAGGAAAGGAGGGGCAAGACAAGATAATACAAATGGAAGAAATGATTTACAGTAGAAGGGGTAGAGAAAGAAAAGGGGAGGGGAGGGGAGGGGAGGGGAGGGGAGGGGGGATAGTAGAGAATAGGACAGACAGCAGAATACATCAGACACTAGAAAGGCAATATGTCAAGCAATGGAAGGGAAACTGATATGATACAGCAATTTGTATATGGGGTAAAAGGGGGAGTTCATAATCCACGTGAATCAAACTGTGTAATATGATGTATTAAGAACTATGTAATGTTATGAACGACCAATAAAAAAAAAATTATTCAACTTAAAAAAAATAAAAAATAAAAAAAATAAAAAAAAAAACAAAATTAACACTGTGCCTAGCTTCTAAGGAAATGCTCAAAAATGTTATTGACTATTACCTCTACATCACAAGCTCCACTGTAGGTACTCAATAACAATTTGTGGGAAAAATAAATTTAGTTGTTCTTGAGAAGAACATTCCATGCTGGTGCCAAACCAATGAATAATATTCAGCGTAACCTTGCTGGTGGCAGCTTCCTCCTTGAAATTCCCCCTTGGAAATCACTCTTGACTGGCTTCCTCCTGGTTCTCTGAGCGCTCTTTGATCTCCTTTCCATTTTCTTTCTACCCATATAAAGACATTCTCCAGACTTAGATTCTCTGGCTCTCTTCACATTAGAATCACTGGGTGGCTTTGAAAAAATCCTAATGCATGGGTTTGATAGGACAGTTCTTCAGGTGGCCTTGGGCTAGGCTGTTCTCCCCACTTTCTTATGTGTAGTTCTCAGTAATATAACTGTAGAATGTTCTGGGAGCGGAATAACACAAGATGAGAAGGAACTGCCTAGAATAGCCAGGGCTTTGTTCCTATCCCTCCCAGGGAAGTAACATCTACTGTTAGGAAGAACCTGCCTGGGACACCCTGAGCTTTATTCCTCTCTCCCCTAGAATCAGGATGTCAAAGCTGTGCCCAGTAAACCCCACTGATCCTAAGATATACAGCCCAGGGAGGGCTGCCTTTCACAGTCCCTCAGCTGCAGTGCAAGTACCAAATGGCTCATTCACAGTCATGTTCCATCAGCCCTGGGCAGCTTTCTTGAGCCTTGTGGTACCAGGTCACAATGGATCTTAAGCTTTTTTGTCCCCTTCTACCTATCTGTAAGTAATAAGTCCACTTTGCATAAGTTGCTGTATGTAGTTGTGAGTTGTGTTCTCTCTCTCCAAACTCAGACAAACTAGTAACTGTCCACAGCGGACCTAAACAGTAGCCCAGGCTGCAATGGGCTTCTGTGTATGGACTCCTGTTTCTGAGGGTTAGCATATTGATGATCTTTGCTCTTCTTCACACAGGGGGCATCCTCTCTTGAATAGGTAATTAGCATACCTGCTTTGTAGGCCCCACCATAGGAATCCTGATATGATTAGACCAGAGGGCATCCTTAGCATCAGGAGAGTCAAAGGTTTCCCAGTGAAACCAAAGGGGAGAAGTATTGCTGTGCATCTGCTCTGTCCAGCACAGTGATCCCTGGACACATGAGGCCATTCTGTGCTAGCATTGTGGTAAGCCCAGATCAAGATGTGCTGAAGAATAAAATACAAACCTGCTTGCAAAGACTAGTATGAAAAAAAGCAAGTGGACTAATTTGTTCATAACTTTTATATTGAGCACACATTGAAATGATGATATTTTTGATATATTGAGTAAAATAAGATATCATTAAAACTAAGTTTCTCTATTTATTAGAGCTTTTTAAAAATGCAGTTCTTTAAAAACTACATGGCCTCTGTGGCTTGTATTACATTCCTACTAGCTGGAACTGCTACCATACTCCCAGAGTGACCCCGGCCTGCTCATGGCTTTTCCCACCCGTATACTGCTAACCCTTGAATAGTGTTTCTCCAGCACCTATTTCTGTTTTGAACTCCGGGTTCGTGTGTCCAAAACAAACATAACATCTTCACAAAATTGGGGTTTTTTTTTCCAACTCTAGTTGTCTGTGTAGCATTTGTGAACATCTACTGGTTCACAAATAAAAGCTTTCAATTCCCTCCTCTTCTCCAAACCATAGGGACTAACTCCTCCTCATTCTCCTTCCTAAATCTCTCTTGGACCCTACCCGCCCCCACTGCTCTCTGTTTACAGGATCTCTATCCCCACCTCCTTTTAATAGCCTCCCTAGCTCCTCTGTAATCTACTGCAGAGGAATGCAGATCTCCTCTGCTTAAAAATCTTTCCTCGCTCCCAGTGGCCTTGAAGATAAGTGCCAAAGTCCTAACTTGTCCATCAGGCCATGACAGGATGCTGCCCTCTCTCTCCCAGGCTGGACCTGGGAACTGTGCCTGTCCCTCCAGCTGATGGAGCTGCCCAGGCTTGCTTGGGGCTGAGGATCTTTGCCACACTGTGCTCCCTGCCTACTCCCCTGCAACTGCATGATTTCCTAATTCGGGACTCCCAGGTTCCTTCCTCCCTGTGAAGCCTGCCCCAACCAGGCAACCCTTCGCTCTGCATGGGTCCCCCCCACCCATGCTCTAATAGCTGCCTATGTCCCCTCCCATCACCCACCTCAAGGCGCAGCACTGTCACTGTCTTGTTGCTTGGTCTACTTTTCTCATCGACCATGAGTCTGGTGAAGGCAGTACCATTGCTGACCCATCTGTCTCCCTAGTGCCCTACCCAGTGCCAGATACATAGTAAGAGCAATGAAAAAAAAATGCTAAAATAACAGCAGGGATGGATTAATTACCACTTGTCAGAAACTGCACTCTGCTTCACAGCTATTGCCTGTTAATATAAACTTTATAAACATTTCCTAAAATAATAACATTAAAGCATGTGCCCACACTGTGCTAAATATCATGATACACTAAGGAGCATGTTCTCTAATCTAAAGGAATTGGAAATAACATCAAAAAACAGTAATAGTTTATGATTCTTCAAAATAATACTACCACCCAAAGAAAGACACCATTCATAAAAGACTTCAAATTTATTAAAGAAAGTGTTTCTCTTGGCATCTAAAAATAAAAACATATCAATGGGGTTTTAATTATTATGAACAGTTGAGAAACCAGAAGTAAGAAAAGGATGCAAACTATTCAGTGAAACCAAAACTTTCTCTATAGTATGGCTTCGTTCACCAAAATGCTAAATTGGCCTATGGGATGTTCCACCCAGTCTCACATAGTCCATGTTAATTTATCAATTCAAAAAAATTAGTTAGGGTTGGGGTTGTGGCTCAGGTAGAGCGCTCGCCTAGCATGTGCGAGGCCCTGGGTTCAATCCTCAACACCACATAAAAATAAACAAATAAAATAAAGGCATTGTGTCCAACTACAACTAAAAAAAATTTTCAAAAATTATGTAATATTCATAATAGAGAATGTGTGCAAGTCAGCTTTTCATATATATGTCATATGAGTATAGCCACACAGAGTAACAGCAAATAGGCACACATCCCTACACATGTATACACACTCAGCTATGTGTATATATGTGAAAATAAGCAGGAACTATAAAGAAACTCATGAGATGCTAAGACAACAAAGCCAAGCTAAGAAGCCCAGCCCATTGGAACGCCAGGATAGGAAGAGATCAGCATGGATCACTGTAACCTCATGCCCCTTCTCTGCAGGTAATGAGATTTGAAGAGAACAAGTGGGAGGTCAAATGTCCAGAAGATAGAAAGAAGGGCTTTGCAGACAGAGGAAACGGCATGAGCAAGATCCAGGAAGAGGCCGCAAGCATGTTCAGGAAACGTGCAGGTCTGTTAAGCTACTTCTTACCCAAGTCTTTAAAAACAACAAAGGGCTGGTTTCTTCATTCCTTCTGATTCTGGTCTGGATTCCTGGGTCACCTGTGAAAGAATGTGCCCCATGAATGTAAGTCCTGCCCAAGGCCACAGCTCCTTCCCACCTTCAGAGAGGAAACCAGTGGCATCACCTTCCTATCTCCATTGAGATGTCAACCAGCCACTTCCCAGTTCTCATTCCACACTGCGGTTGGCCGGTGGATTTATACACTGGGTCTGCCTGGGCACCTAACTTACTCTAACACTCAAGGAGCTTCATGGAGCACCTGAATTTATCACATTAAGGAATAACTACAGTTTGTTATGATTTTATTGGAGTCTGTGAAATAGTCCTGAGCTTAATATACAGTCAGCACACCCAGCAATCAATACAGTAACCTCCAATCATCTGTTGTTGTTTTTTTTTTTTCAGAAATACTACATAAAATGATGGGCAGCTCTCATTAAGAATGTGCTATATTTCTGAGATTGCTGGGGGTGTCCTGTTACAGGGAGACAAATCCACCTGGATGAAGACATTGTCTGACCCTAGACCCACCAACTGTGGGTAGGCTGGCCCTAAAAACTTTACCAAGGAGTCAGGCTGAAGGATGAACCAAGTTATGCCATCTCTCCTATTGACCAAGGATGGAAGACAGGACAACCAGGGTGCTGGGACAGAGACAAGAAATGGGACCAGAGACAAGAAAAAAAAAAGCCTACACTTACCTCTGAGGACTAGCCTCAAAGTCAAATCCCCACCTGCCTACAGAGCCATGTACTTCTACCATTTTCAGTTCTGAAGAAAAACCAGAAAGAAACCTGATGTGAAAAGTTTGCGAGTTGCCTGACAGAGGAGCAGGAGGTGCAAAACAGGATTTATATGACAAACTTGTGGTGCTCATACCAAACCTTCCTTGCAGGAGTGGTCCATGGGCTCAATACACTTGAGTTCAAGCCTACTTTCTGAACCACATCTTCTTGTTCCCCTTTGTTAGGTTTTAGATATAAGATGTCCCCCGAAAGCTCATGTGTGAGTCAAAAGGGTTTAGAGGTGAAATAATTGAGCTATGAGAGCCTTAACCTAATCAGTGTGTTAATCCACTGACAGGGATTAACTGGATGGTAGCTGAAGGCAGGTAGGGTGTGGCTGGAGGAGGTGGTCGTTGGGGACCTGTCTTTGGGGTTTATATTTTGTCCTTGTTGAGCAGAGCTTTATCTCTCTGCTTCCTGGTCTATGTTCCCAGCTCCTTTCCTCCATCACGTTTCCGCCATGATGTTTTCTGCCTCAGCTCAGGCCCTGAGGAATGAGGTTGGCTGTCTATGGACTGAGACCTCTGAAACCGTGAGCCCCCAAACACATTTTTTCTCTTCTAATTGTTCTTGTTAGGTCTTTTGACAACAGCAGCAGCCAAAAAGCTGACTAAAACACCCTTCTTCCCTCAGAAGGGTAACACTGCAGAGTCAGGAAGTCAGCAAAGTCAGTGGCTGGTGCCCTGGAGTCTGTGAGTTGGGACACCCTGGCTGAGCTGAGCAACCAGAAATTTCTGTGTTCGGGGCTGCAACAGCACAGGATGAAGCATGAGACCAGGCTTCAGGGTAGCCTTGGAGAGGCTATGCTCACTCTCAAAGGATAAATAGGAGTGGACCAGGCAGAGCATGGAGGACCTAGGCAGGGGAAGGTAATGCAGGAAGGCCAGAAGAGGAAACTTGAACCATGAATATGGTTGGACCTCAATTTGGGACCTCACTACGGGGTGAATAGAGACCTGGGAATATGCTAGATGGCCTTGTACGGCAAGCAAAGAAGACTGGAAGTTGGACTGAGACAGTGAGGAGCTTGTAGGATTTTAGGATAGGATGTAACATCATCAGAGTTGTATTTTAGAAAGATTAATCTGGTGACAGGGTAAAAAAATAAAATTGAGTTTGGTACAGACTGAGCGTGCCCACCCCACCTCACATCCCACCCAAATTAATCAGTTGGAGTCCTAAGCCCCCTGTAACAGTATCAGGAGGTGGAGCTTCCAGAAGCTAGCTAGGCCATGAGGATGGAGTCCTCAAGAATGGGAATAGTGCCCCACAAAAGGAAGCTCCCTCCACCTCTTTTGCCCACGTGAAGACACTCCAAGAGGATGTTATTCATGCCAGAACCTTTTTTCTCATCCCCTTGACCAATCTGTCACCAATTCCTGCTGACTTCACTATCTTGAGGTTTCTCAAAACCATTTCCACTTCCCCACTTTTTACCAATGCCTCGTTCAGCTCGCCATCTTCGATTGCCTGAGCTGAGGCAAAAGCCTCTGCATAGATCTCTGCTTCTAACCTTGACCCCCTTCATTTGGTTCGTTACTCGTGGCCAGAGTAATCATTAAAATACAAGTTTGACTGCTTTAGATTTCTGCTTAAAACTGAATATCCAAATAGATTCCAGTTCCTGATTGGAGAAATTTCCAATCCCAAGCACAGACTCCAGGCCCCCAGGATCTGGCCCAATTCCCTTAGAGCTTCATTCTTTCTGCCTTTATTTCAATGCTTAGATTACACCCGTTCTTTCTAGCTTCAGGGTCTTTGCCCGCACTCTTCTATTTGGATGAAATTATCTTTTTCTCCATCCCAACCAATGCTTCTTTATCTTTTAAGTTCCAGCATAAATGTCATTTTGTCAAGAAACCTTCCATGATCATCCTGATGAGGTCAGCTCTGCTAATTATGTTCTCCCAAAACCCCTGCATCAGCTGAAGATGTCTTTTTTTTCTAATTTGTACAAAGATGCAGTAGGGGCTGGTGGCTGACTGGATTCGCATCTCAAAGGCAGGGATACTTGATGATTTCAGTGATGCCCAAAGAAAACCAGCTAGTAGAAAAACCAAGAAAAAAACCATTGTTGGAGTCTATTGATCTGCTATGGAGCAACTCAACAGTTAACTGAGAGGGTGAACAGAAGAGAAGGTCTAAATACACAGTGAGTTCTGAGATGGTAATTAAGGACATCTAATGGAATCTTTAAGTGGTCCCTATCTGACTTTAAGATGTCTCTCTGAGGTCCAAAAGGGGCAAACGGAGCCTTAGAACATGAATCTTGCTATTTAACATTCCCAACGATCTCTGTGTTAACTCCTCAGTAGCTTTTGGATATTGTGTCATCTGCTGCAAAATTAAAATTAGAATCAATACAATGAATACTCAGTATGCAAAACAATTCAAGTCTCCATTTCAGTATGAAGTTTCATTTAAACTGCAGAATAAAAAGAAAAGACAACCCTTTGTTCTCTTCATTTCACAATCCTGCAAATGGCCTCTTAGCTAAAATAGCTCCTCTAATCTTTAAGTTTTAATTAGCTGCCCACAATTCATAAAATATCAGGAATTAAAATGCTGATACCTCATTCTCCTGAGAAACGGCACACAATTAACCTCTTTTTTCTGGTCAAAGGCAGAAATTGAGAAAGGGTAATGACAAAATTAATCTATTCTGGTGGCAAGGCCTGCCACGGGGCTGGGAACAGCATCTGACCCTGCGTCAAACGGGAAGGCGATGGCTGGCGTGCGGAGACACTGCGCATCCGCTGTGTCTTTTGTATTCACAGCCAGCTCTAACACAAATCCTGGGCCCCGGATATCTGATGAAAATGTTAAATGATTCCCTGGAACAATCATCCTAGCCCACTTCCCCCACCCGCTTGGAAACAAGTCTATACACAGGCTTTGAATAGAGTCAGAAGGCCTGACTTTCTGCTGAGGAGGTAAAGATATTTCCACACAGGTTCTCAAGGAAGACCCAAGGTAGACCTGGGTAATGGTTAGGATAGAGGCAGTGGGTCCATCTGCCTGGTCTCAAACCCTGACAGACAACTCACTAGCTATGTGATCTAGGGCAAGTTGTTTAACCTTTCTGAGATTATGCTGTGAACCTCTAAAATAAGAGCAAAAACCTGTTGTGAGAATGAAGCAGAGAGTGCTGGTGTTGCGCCTGGCTTTGTACCTAGCATGTCATGAGGGCTTGTTAAAGTTAGCCACAATGGGGGTTTGAACGTATGCCCCAAATCTATGGGTTGGAAACTAGATTTCCAATGCAGCAGGGTGGGGCCTGATGGGAGCTGTTTAGGTCATGAAGGCTCTACCCTCGTGAGCCTCAACAGGGCTTGAGGCTGCAAGTTCACCCTCTTGGCTCTCCTCTCTTAATGTCTCTTTGCCTTCCTACCATGTGATGCCCTCCACAGGATTGTGTGTTAAGAAGGCCCTTACTGAGACCAGAACCCCAGTCTTGGATTCCCAGCATCCAAAACTATGAGCCAAAAAAAATATTTCCATTCATTATAAATGACCCAGTCTTAGGTTTTATTATAGCAGCACAAAAATGGGCCAAGACCACTACCATTATTATCAAAAGAGGAATCCAAATATCTTTAATGAGTCTCAAAGAGAGAAAAAATACTATTTCATGTTGAAGAACACTTTGGTAATTATAATTGCTTTTTTCCTTTTCTGTCAGGAGAAAGGTAATGGCTTTATTGAGATGTCATTCATATGCCACACAATTCACTCCAAGTGTACACTTCAATGATTTTTAGTATACTCAGAGTTGTTTTAGAACATTTTAATTATTGCAAAAAGAAACTATACCCATTAGTTATAATTTCCCAGTCCCTCTATTCCTCCTGTAAGTAACTACTAGTCTACTTTCTGTCTCCACAGATTTACCTATTCTGGGCATTCAGATAAATGGCACCATATAACTTGTGGGGTTTTGTGACTGGCTTCTTTCACTTAGCCAATGTCTTCAAGCATGCATGTTACACATGTATCAGGACTTTATTCCTTTTTTTGGCTGAATAATATTCTCTTGTTTAGAAATACTACATTTTTACCTCTCCACGGCTCTTCTTTTTTGGTAGAGTAATTTTAAATCCAAATCGAATTAGTAAAAGAGTAATAACATGTGGTACAAATTGACATCAGTTTGGAACTGTTTTCTTTGAACATGAGTGATTTCATATACAATTCACAACAATCTTAAGTGGAGGTGTTTTACATTTTAAAGATGATGCCAGAGAAGTTAGGAGTCAGTGAAAGTTGCATTGCTATTTGGTTACCTGTAGACCTGGGACTCCAACTTAGACCTTCTGAGTTGAGTCCCTGTGTTTCGTAATACAGGTGAGCTGCAGTGACCATGACGCTGTCCACAGTTGAGTGTGGAGATCTGTGGTATTGGGGATGTGCTCTTTGTGTCTAGAGAAAGCTGAGAGTAGATAAGAACTTCATGACCTCCATTTGCCAGCAAAAATGCAGTCACCAGGAACTAGATAGCATGAGGAAGGGGACCTGATTTTCCAACCTCAAAGTGAATGTATCACAGCTTCTACTAGGGATGACTTACTTCTTGGAGAAGCAAAGCCTTCCTCTGTTAAATCTTCCCTCTTCATAGCCTCCTGGCTAAATCCCTGTGTGAGGTTTGACAACTATGCCATTTCTAAGCAGCACAACTGATCAGACAGACTCCTCCCTGGCTAATGGGGGAGAAACAGTTCCTTCTGCCTTTGAATCCCTCGTTGAAACCCCAACACTCGGCTGCAAATGTGTACAGAAGTGTGGTCCCTCCTGTGATTCAATGTCCTTGCACCCTGAGCTGAGGAGAAATGATCCAAAATTATTATACTTTCCAGTTTTTACCATATTGCATTATCTTCTAAGCCTAAAGCAAAAGAATTTGCTAACAGTAACCATTCATGTGCCCAACTCTAGGGTGTAAGGCATACAGACAAAATCTGGAAGCCACACTGGGAGTAGAAGAGGAAGAGGGCAAAAGGGTTCTATATTCCTCTGTGGATTTAAATTCAGCAAGTGAGTTAATATCCCCCTCTTTCTATCAGGACAAGACAAGTCCTTCCAGACTGCTCCATACAGGAAAACTGCTAAACTCAAACCCGTTGGGACTGGGATATGGAAGGTTGGCCTCTGGAACAAGAATTCCCGGTAGAATTCCACTTCTCTCAGAACCCAGCACCAATCTCCAAGGGCTGTGGTGCCTTGTGAGTGAATAGTAAGAGCACTGTCCCAGGCATGACAGGGACGCCAGGCAGTCTGCTGTGTGCACTGCCTGCTGTCTGCTCAGGATGAGGAGGTTCTCCATTCATGGAGAATCCTGAGCCAGGCCAGCCTTTGGCCATCATCAGTGGCCTGTCGGCTCTTAGCAGTGTGAGGGAAGCCCAGGCCCTCACTTTGCCACTGGCCTTGGTACCCTTCCAGCAGTTGGGCTCAGAGTCCCTGCAAGGAAGTGACAGCATGTAAGCAGAGTCTGTGTTAAGGTGCTGGCTGCTCTGTGACTCTGCTTTAGTGAAAAAAGAAATGTGTTCTATTTAGAGCTCATGTGCGACTCACTTGCTTTCTTCCCCTAGACATAATAGGATCCTTTCTTGGTCCAGCTTCAGGAGCTGTTTCTAGACAATGCCAGAACTGTGGCAGGGCCCATGAAATCAAGCAGAGCGTGAAGAACAGACCTGTGGAACACCCCCAGGCAGGTGAGTGTGGCATGCTTTCTGGTTGTTGAGGTCCTCAGTAAATAGTCGGGTCAAAAGTTAGAAAACTATTGACTTGTTCCCAGTACCATGACCCCATCTACACTCTCATGGGCATGGTATACTTCACACAAGCAGTAAAAATACACTGTATTTTAAATGACATAGCCCAGCCTATTTCCATCTTTAAGGAAAAACATCTCCTGACACCCAACAGAGACCTTCAGTGAGTGTGCTTGGGAGGTTTCCTTTGAAGAGTATAACGAAAGTCAACCCAGCTCCTCATCAAGCATCCCAAAGAGGATGGAAATAGCCAAACCCCGACTCAGCAAAAGAGTTGACTGTGCTTCCAAAATGGTCTCTAGAATCAGCTCAGAAGCCAGGAAACAACCCAAAAGTTCCAGATCTAGAAAAACTGAGCCCTCTCTTTAAGATCCAGCAGACAAAGGATTTGCTTAGAAACATGGCAGAAACCAGAGGCCAATGGTAGACACAGTCTAGGATCCAGGGTTGACAGATCCAAAGATTCCATGTGTCTAATGGCTGGGGCCTGATTATTTAACATAGACATTGGGCAGAACATTGTTCTGGGAGCTGCTGAGGCCTGTGGTGCCCAGCAGCTGCTCTTCAGAAGACAAACCTCCCCAGAACAGCTGCTGAAGACCAGCACCTGCACACCTAGCACTCCTACAAGAGCAACTCAATTAATAATTGGTGGATTAAGTCAAATGTTTCTATGTACACATTTCTATTTGTGTTGGGCTGTTTGGTTTCTTTATATTTCTCTGAACACAAAACTTTCATTTAGTTTTTAATCTCTCAGTTATATCTGAAAGCTTTTCAAAACACTGTTTATTTAGAAAGTTCTTTGGACCTTACTTTTAAAAATAGCAGTCAGAACATCTTAGGTAACTTGAAAAATGGAGAGAATTCTGTTGTGTCATTAAGGCATTAATTGACTGTCAACCGTACAATGTATGGCTATGATCCTGGTTTGTGGGTTTACAACCTAAATTAACCTGGGTTAGTGCCCTGGCAGATCATGGTCCCAAAAATGCCTCAACTTGTCTTCTGCTAGACCAAGACAATCCCATGATCTTGAGGCTCAGTTGAACTCTCAGTTACAAAAGCTCCCTCTTTATTACTATAGCATGCACAGTGGAGCATTCCTCCCTGAGGCCAAAAGCACCTCTGGGGAGATATAACATTTGGTCAATGAAAAAGAGAACACACCCAAAATGAAGTGTAAAACACAGGACAGGATCACAGGCCCATTGCAGAGTGGACAGGGATGCAATGTCCAGCATTCAGGGGGTCAAGGTGGGGAGGAATCAATATTAGCTTCAACTATAGTAAAACTTAAAAGATGAGGATGCAAAACTTGAAAGAACCTGAAAGATGGGTATGAATCGAGACACAAGAAAATAAGACATGCAATAAATGGGCATCTGCTTAAATTGTTTTATGAGCAGTTCACCAACTTGACATAGAAGATTCTTTTAAAAAGAAGTGTTCCTGTATTACGGCACACCTGGATTTCACCTGCACAGGCCATCGATGAGCCCATACAACTGATCAGCCCTTCCTTTTGTATAAGAAATAAACCAAATTTTCTTGAATTAATTGTTCCTGAAAAAATAGATCAGGGTATTAAAATTTAAATACAACTTATGGATTTCATATTCAATTCCTTCACAACATTATCTTTAGAATTTGATTCAAACAGAGTTGCTACTGGTTGAGATTACAGTTGAATACAAAATATGGTTAAAAGGGGTTTAAAATAGGTGGGGAAGGGAGAAAAAAAGGAAGTAGATGTTGTTAGTGTGAATAGAATGAACATCATTAGAAAAAAAAGCTTTACAACAGTGTGCACAAGTAAAGATGGAATTCATACATATATGAATGTATGCACATATACATATAAAAATTACAACAACACACCAGAAACAACAAAGGTTGTTTCTGCATAAGAGAACTTAGGCACAGAGTTAAAAGGGACACCTTTTTGTGGTTTTTTTTTTTTTCATTTTATACCATCTTTTCCAATTGAATATACTTCAAATAATAATTCTAAAAAAGGAAATGTAAAAATGGCCATTTTGACAATAGTAATTCTGCCTTTCCAAGAGCACTGTAGGTCTTTCCAGCTTCTAAGGTCTTTCTTCATTCGATTTCTCTCTTCAGTGTTCTATAATTTTCAACATAGCTGTCTTTCACCTCCTTGGTAAGATTTATTCCCAAGTGGATTTTGTTGTTGTTGAGGCTATTGTGAATGAAATTGTTTTTCAGCAGATTCATTATTGGGATACAGGAATGTTATTGGTTTTTGTATGTTTCTCTTGGGTGCTGCTATTTTGTTGATTTTATTATCAATTCTAGAAGTCTTTTGGTGGAGTATTTTAGGTCTTCTAAGAATGGAATCACGTCAACAGCAAAGAGAGATAGTTATAAGAGATTCAATGCTACCTCCATCAAAATACCAACGACGGTCTTCATGGAACTAGAAAAGGCAATCCTAAAATTTATATGGAAGAATAGAAGACCCAAAATAGCCAAAACAATACTGAGCAAGAAGAGCGATGCAAGAGGCATCACAATACCTGATCTCAAATTATACTGCAGAGCTATAGTAACAAAAACAGCATAATACAGGCATCAAAACAGACAGGAGGACCAATGGAATAGAAGACACAGAGACAAACCCACATAGATACAGTCATCTGATCCTCCTCAAAGGTACCAAAAACACATTGGGGAAAAAAGATAGCATTTTTAACAAATAGTGCTGGAAAACCTGGGCTGTCCATATGCACAAAAATGAAACTAGACCCCTATCTCTGACCCTGCACAAAAATCAACTCAAATTGTATCAGAGACCTTGAAATTAGATAAGAAACACTGCATTTGCTAGAAGAAAACATAGGGTCACCAGTCCAACATATTGGTACAGGCACCTACTTCCTTAATAAGACTCCTAAAGCCCAAGAAATAAAACCAAAAATCAAATGGGATGGCTTCTAATTAAAAAGATTCTGCATAGAAAAAAAAATTAAGAGCATGAAGAGAGAGCTTACAGAATGGGAGAACATTATTGCCCTTTGCTCCTCCGACCAGAATATATAAAGAACTCCAAAAACAATCAAAGACTCAATCAACAAATGGGCAAAAAACTAAAGAGACAGTTCTCAAAAGAAGAAATGTAAATGGCCAACAAATATATGAAAAAATGTTCAACATCCTTAGCAATCAGGGAAATGTAAATCAAAACTACACTGAGATTTCATCTCACTCTAGTTGGACTAGCAATCATAAAAATACAAATAATAAGCCAGGCATGGTGGTGCACATCTGTAATCCCAGCAACTTGGGAGGCTGAGACAGGAGAATGGCAAGTTCAAGGCAAGCCTCAGCAACTTAGTAAGAGCCTATTTCAAAATTAAAAAAATAAAATAGATGTAGCTCAGTGGTAAAGCACCACTGGTTAAATCTCCAGTAGCAAACTAATAATAATAATCATAAATGCTGGTAAGGATGTGGGGGAAAAGGTACACTTATCTATTGTTGGTGGGAGTGCAAATTATATCCACTGTGGAAAACAGTATGGAGAGTCTTCAAAAGACTAGGAATAGATCCACCGTATGAACCAACTACTCCACTCCTTGGTATTTAACCAAAAAAACTAAAATCAGCATACTATAGGGATACATGCACACCAATATTTATAGCTGCACAATTCACAATAAACAAGTTATGAAAGCAGCCTAGGTGTCCATCAATACACAATTGGGTAAGAAAATGTGGTATATATACACAATGAAATTTTACTCAACCATAAAGAAGAATGAAATCATGTCATTTGCTGGATGGAACTAGAGGGAAGCTATAGAGAAATAAAGAATTTAATAGCTGGATGGGGTGGGGGGAATCATACCTCATAAGATAGAAAGGAAGTCAGTGTGGAGCAGAGGAAGGAGATCCAGGGGGAAGCAGGAGGTATGGCAAAGGAGAGAAACAGCAGAGTGAAATTAACCAAACTATGCTCTGTGACATATCACGATGAATTCCATTTTAAAGTATAACTGTAATGCATTAATTAAAAAATAAATTAAGAATTGTATACCTTAAATATCTATAATTTTTATTTGTCAACTATCTTAATGAAGCTGGGAGGAAAATTTATACAAAGGAATATAAATATAGAAATTATGTTGGAGAAAATTAATAAATGACATATAATAATGATTAGGACCTATTTTTAATAAAACAATTTTTAAAAATAGCATGTGCATAAGATCTGCTTATTATATAATAATAAATACATTTACAATATTTTCTCTGGGTTGTGGGTAATAATTTTTTTACTTTTATTCTTTGTACTTTATATGTTATCTAAAATAAAAATGTGTTTTATAAAAAGAATTATTAATATGCATAGTGTGTATGTATATGTAAATATATGACTGTTTAATTAATGCCTTCTAGGTATTTATCCAGAACAAATTACCAGAGGTACTGAAAATTATCTGGCTTTGCTGATTTTTTATGATAAGATTATTCATAATAACCAAAATTTGAGTATATATTTAATCTAGAAATTTGTTACAAAATTATTTGTAATACATATTTTATGGAATGTTATACATCCATTAAAGTTCATATTCTTCTATAATTTCATGGCTTTGGAAAAATCCATGAAAACAATAAGTGAGAATAACAAATTTAAAAATAATAAAAAATTAAAATAATTTTTTGAATTTTCAATGCTTAAATGTGAGATTAGACTCTCTGGATTGGGAAAGAAAGATAAAAGAAGACAGAATGGGAGGAAGAAAAGGAGAAAGCGTGAAGCACGGCTGCTCGGCTCTGGGTACCAAGGGTTGTAAAAAGGAATCCTCTGTTCACTTGGTCCAAGTGTGGGAAAGACCCCTGCCCTGGGACTGGGCTGAGGAGCAGAGTCAACAACACACACACACACACACACACACACACACAGTATCTGTGAAAAGCAGAAATATCATAGGAGGATTCAAATTTCAAAGAGAACCACAGAACCGTGGAGGAAGGGCTCTGCCTGTCTTGCACGGGGCCATTGCAGCTGAACAGAGTCCAGAGGAGGGCTCTGGATTTTAGAAAACCGCTGCAGCTTCATTTGCCTTCTGGATGGTGAATGTGCACACCTGAATCAATAAGATGGAGTCCTGTTTGACCAATTTTCCCTCCAGGTAATCATAAATAATAACAGGGAAGAGACTAGCAACAGGTACGCCTCCCCTTCACTACGAAACAACATGCATTACTACCCACGCACTTTGAACATTGCCAGGTCTCCAAACCTACCAAGAATTCTCAAGGGTTTTTCTCCTCCCTCCCTTCCTTTCTACTGGGACAGAGGTGCTTTACTACTGAGCTACATCCCCAAACTCTTTTTTTTTTAATTTTTTGACACAGGGTCTTCCTACATTGCTCCAGGGTCTCACTAAATTGCTGAGCTGACCTTGAACTTGTGATCTTCCTGCCTCAGCCTCCTGAGTCACTGGGATAACAGGTGTGAGCCACTGTGCTTGGCAGCATTCCATCTTTAAATGCCTACTCTCTTCACTCAAGGTCACCAGCTATTATGAGATGGCACTATGTTTGTTTTTTTTTTTAATTTAAATCTGAACTCTCACACATACTGCTTCCTACCTCATCCATTCAATTCCCCTAGTTTCCATTTGCCTGAAACTCAATTGAAGATCCCAGATTTTTACTTTTCTACCACTGAGGCCATCTTTAAGCAGATATTTGGCATTGAGACCAGCTCTGGGAAATGCACTGAGCCGAGCAAAAAGTAACTCAGTTGCACACATGTTTAACAAGGGAGTCCAGTCCAGGCTTTTGAAAGACTAGTAAACACACAACAAAAACAATTAAGAACTTCTGAAATAAGCCAGAAAATCAAAACATGCCCACAACTACACACAGATGAACAATGTTACTTTGTCAACAGTGTTTCTGGTCAGAAAATAGCAATTCTGTCACAGCATTTTCTCTACAATGATCATCACTTATCTACAACACTGAATATGAATAAAATACTGATGCAGAATCAATCTCTTTCAGAAAAGACTTGTGGCTTCATTTTTTTTTTTTTGGGGGGGGGGCCCTAACCGGACAGGGAGATCCTATGGGAAGGTTTCTCTTGGTTAAAGCACGATGCAAAGTGCTTTTTTGTTTTGCTTTTTGTGCTTTTGTACCTCAATGAGGTACATGACTGTGAGGTGCACACTAATTCGCCACAGCCCTGGGAAAAGATGTCAGATTTGTTTCTGGGCATTGGTCATACATCACTAACTATAGAGATAAGATTTTAGGAATATATTGTTACATGATTTCATCATTGTGCCAGCATCACAGAGTTGGTGTAAATCAACTGAGATGACTGTAGCATCACTAAGGATCACTTTTACAGAGGCAGTCCATCGCTAACCAAAATGTTGTTACACAGCATACAGCAGTACTTAGTGCTAAGACACACAAGATAACAGGATTCACTTCAGTGAGACTATTGTGCAATCTCTGCCCCCACTGTCCACACACTATGCCATCCCATCTCCTTCCTTCCCGAACTATCAGTAGCAACAACACGAGAGAGAGAGAGAGAGAGAGAGAGAGAGAGAGAGAGAGAGAGGGAGAATTTTTTTTAATATTTATTTTTTAGTTTTCGGTGGACACAACATCTTTATTTTTATTTTTTTATGTGGTGCTGAGGATCAAACCAGCACCCCACGCATGCCAGGCAAGCGTGCTACCGCTTAGGCCACATCCCCAGCCCAACACAAAGATTTTTAAAAGTACCAAAAGTTGGCTAGAGGCCCTATACATTCAAATCCACTCAATGGCAATTTTCTCATTTACCCCAGGATAGAAACTATCCATCAGAAAACTAGATCAAATGTCCTATCATCCCAGCCAAGCATCTCCTGTCTTAATCTAACAAAAATCTCTCCAACTTTCATCCAAGTTCATTTATACTTGCACTATCTTCCTGAAAATTACCTACTCCTAAACAATAATTTGAAAACACTCATCAGTTTCCCCTTAGCTTCTTTTTTCTTAGTAAATCTACTTCATGCTCATTTATTGTTGTTCTTTAAAAATTAATCTCCTCTTCCTTAATTATGCTTTTATTTTTTGTTAACCCTCTTATAGCTAATCAAAATTAATCAAAACCTGAACAAAATGCTCTCCAGTGGATCTCACTTAAGCAGTGTATAAAAGAACTAGGACTTCAATGTCATGGCTCATACTTCATTTTAATACATCTCGGAATTGTGCTGGCTTTTCACAACAGCACTGGTGTGTAGCATGTTATTTTTAAATTTATATTCAACTCTGCTTCCTACCTGGTAAGGATATGGGATTATGTATGGAAAGTTGTTAGAACGTCTGGCCCATAAAGAGCACCCCATAAATGGTACCCATCATTATTCTTGATATTTTGGACATAGGATATATGGGGGACAGGGCTTGTTTGAGATATATTGTAAAATATATTTCAGCAGAAAAGAGTAGACTACCACTGAGCCCTGCTTTAAGATAATTCATTACATGAAAATTGAAATTTATGCAACTAATGACTTGGTGCTCCAGTCTGAGAAGCCTGGCCCTTACTCAGGGTATCTGGAATTATTCCCCAGGCTATCAGCTGGCCCTCTTCCAAATATTAAGCAGCACCTGCAAACACACCTCCCAGATCACCAGCTGGGGGCTGGAGTTGTAGATCACTGGTAGAGTGCTTACCTAGCATGTGTGAGGCACTGGGTTTGATTCTCAGCACTACATATAAATAAATAAATACAGTAAAGTTCCACCAGATCACCAGTTGGATTAGTGAGCAACCAGAAATGAGGCAATCTACCAGTACCACATATTAAGGATGATGGTGCAGAATTCATATACTCTTGGAATTTTTTTATTATTATTTTTTTAGTTATCGCTGGACCATTTATTTACATATTTATCTATATGTTGTGCTGAGAATCAAACCCAGTGCCTCACACATGCTAGGCAAGTGCTCTACCACTGAGCCACAACCACAGCCCTATTCCTGGAATCTGAGACAAATCCAAGTGGGAGTTGTATTTCTAGCTAAGTTTCTCATATCAAACAAATCTGAGATATGACAAATATTATAGCATGAAGGTAAATGACTCTAAACCATGATCCATTTTAAAGAGTAGAACTGTGATCCAAGACTAATAAAATGGGCATTAATGTATGTACAAATTATTACATGAAGGGCCTCAATGAATAATGAATTAATGTATGTACACATTATTACATGAAGGGCCTCATCTAGTTTTACTGTGTGTAACAATTATAATGGCTTCACTGTATCATAGCTCTGGCTTAAAGTACCCAGAATGATGAAGAAGGAAACATTTACTCAGGGATATGCTTGCATGTTGCCTTAGAAATTCTTTAGGTGAGCCAGATGTCCCAGGTTTCTTTCTAAAAAGCTTTGCAAGGAAATTTAAGGAGATTTCAACCCTCTTCAACCCTGGATAAACTGACCAAAGCAAGCGGAAGCAGTCACTACCCTCCTGCTGATAAACTAGCTGAGCTGAGCATTAACACCTATGAATGTTTAATGACAGTGGTGTTCTTTCCACTGAAAGCTTGTCTCTTCTAAAGTCAGAACTGACTCTACACTTCCACCCTTCACAGCTTCCTCAGTTGCAAAGCACTATGGCAGAGCTGCATGGCGTCAGTGGGGCTCCTGGGGGACATGTGACATTCTGTAACACAGGGTCCTATGAGCCCTGGAGGGTTCTTGTTTGCATGCACCTGAAGAATGAAGTACACAGACGACAGAGGGTGAGAATTCAGTAGCATATTTATTAGAAGCCAGCAAGGAAAGTACCTATCGAATGACAGAGGTCCCAAAGAGTTGGTGGCTGTCTGGATTTTTATACTGTTTGATGAGGAACTAACCTTTCATTGGAAAGTATATCTTGATTGTTTTCTTTTTCTGACTCAATTAAAAGTATGAAATTTTAATTTCTTATTTCCATAATGAGATGGTCTAATGTTAGCCAGAGTTTGTCCTATATTTGTTCCTTAAAACAAAGAATTGCTTGGGTTCAAAACAACTCTCTAGGGTTGAGTGTTAGGGTAGTCCAGGAAACCTGAGATGACAACAGAATTTATGGGCATCCAAGAGTGAGAGGGGCCCTCCAGTAAGACAGCCAAAATCAAACAATAAGACAGGCCTTAACCTAGGGTGTTGATCTGGGGTGGTGGGAGCCCATTCTCCAAGGTCCCCATTTCTGCTTAACTCCTGCCTCAGTTCCATCTTTTTTGATCCTTTCTTCTGAGAGGTGACAGTGTTTGATATCTACCAGCACAGGCCATACCACAGAAAAAGAAAAAAAAATTATCAGATTACATTTTTAGACATTACCTCTTCATAAAATATGTATTGAGAGACTGAGTATAGAAATGGGCCATGGTCACACTATAAAATAGTCTATAAAAATAGAACTCTGGCACAATCTAGAGCAGCCTGCTTAGGACACACACCACCATGCTGTATCTACAAAACCCAGCCCTGGAAGTCAGCCTTGCAGGGAGCCATGTTATCACCTCCAACAGTAATTCAGGAGGTGAAACAAAAGATTTCTGCAACAATTGGCCCCAAATGGACAGAATTAGATTAATAACCCACAGCTTTCCTAATTTCTGTTCCCACTTCCAATTCAGGACCAGTTAGAGAGAGCCAAATATGCTCTTCTAACCAATCAAAGAGGCTGCCCTGCTTCTACTAAGCCACCTCAGTTTCCCCAGGCCAAGAGCTTCCTGAAGTTGCCCCTTTTATACCTGTGCTCTCCCACTCTCCTGCCCACCTTTAAATCTTGCCAAATTCAAGTGATGGTGGCGGTCCCCATGCTACAGCCTTTAGGTCATGCTGTGACCCACTTAATCAGCAGTCTTTGCTTTTGTATTGCTTTGGTTGGTCTTCCTTTATTTTGCCTGTGTGTGTGTGATGCTAGCGACCTGCTTTCTGATCATTCATTCCTCCCTGTCAAATGGCCTTAAGAAACCCTTCACCTCCACTCTTCCCGTGGAGGCCTGCCTAACCACCTGCCTTCGCCCCTCCTCAGACTTCTAACGATAAAGATTCTCTCCTAAACACCAGTCAGGCTTCCCCACCAGGCCTCAACCTGGTCTTTAAACTACCCACTCTCAGAACAAATGATTTTGTCTACCGCCTTCCTCCTACATGAAAAGACTAATGTAGTTTCTAACAGCTCAAGGCCAAATCCCTAGGATGACCCTAACCCCTTACAGTGCCAGAAACCCAAGGTTGCTGGGAGGAAAACAAAAAATCGATCCAACATCGGAACTAGGCCCCAGATCATTTTCTCAGAGCTTTAACTAAAAAGGGCTTACAATTGTGAATCCTTCCTCTGTCCCTTTGAGATGTTTGCGTATCTGCACTACTCAGAGAATGTCTTTCTCAAGGACCTGAAAGCCATTCCTTTGAAATGTATCCTCCACAAGGATAGGACCTGTCTCTCTCAGTCTCTGTGGGAGGATTGAATCCTAACCTCAATAATTACCATCCAACAGACACAGCTGCCCTAATCAGCATTTACAGTGACCAACCCTTTGAAATTTTTCACTTCCCTGATTGCCTAAGCTTCCCCTAGTCCTTTCCCCTAATCCTTCATTCTCTCTTTTAAAAGGTGCTGTCACCTCTGTAAAAGTGGGAGTTCAGTTCCCTGCCAGACCCTCTTCTTTACTGCAATTATTATTGCTTATGTAATTATTATTATTACTGATTAAAAGCTGTCCTTTCAGATTAACTAGTGTCTGGCTTTGTTTATCTTTGACAAAACCAGGTGCATGCCTGCAGCCTTCCCCCATAACACCAGTAGCTAGTGCCTAGTCTTACTTAATCTCTCAGCCTGGGTGCTTAGGCCTGTTTGGTTGTCTGAAAGGAACAGGACCTGTCACCCTCAGCTCCCACAGTTAGACCCCTGGTAGCCAGCTGCATTCCAGTTAAGTTTTTCCATATTTAAGAAATCTTTCTCTATGTGAGAAGACCCACTAGTCAAGACCCATTCCCCCATAAAACCCTCTCTGATTAACCAAAGGCTTGTAGTCCTCTTGTGTAACTACCCTCAAATTGAAGCACACAGGCCTTAACTTCCCATTCCTACAACTAATTACATATGGAATCATTCAGGAGGTAGCAGCAATTAAGATGCCAGAAGTGTATTATGTTATGTTATGGATTGGAAATGAGAATGTTCCCCCAAGAAGTTCACATGTTAGTCAATGCAGTGAAAATTTCAGAAGTGAAAAGACTGAATCACGAGAGCTGTAATCTCCCCAGTGTATTAATCCATTTGATGGATTAATCATTGGAGTAGACTATTGTATGGTAACTATAGGCAGGTGGAGCAGGGTTGCAGGATATAGGTTACTGAGGATGTGTACTTGGGGGCTATCTGTTGTCCCTAGTTACTCACAAACTTTTCACCTGGCTATGTTGAGGTGAGCAGCTTTACTCTGCCACACCCTTCTGCCATGATGTTTCCAACCATGGATGGAACCTCTGAAACCATTAGCCAAAATAAACCTTTCCTCTTCTAAGTTGTTCTCATCAGAGCACAAAAAACTGATTAACACAGGTTTAATCCTTGCAGTTCCAGAATGGCTGTTATATGTACAATGAGGATGATGACAACTACTGCACAGGCTGGTAGTGACAGCAAATAATGCCCAGCACATATCTGGAGGTTGTGGCCAATTAGTGAGGGAATGAAAGGCAGAGAGCACAAGGTACTTCGTAAATCTTTCAAAATGACAAAACAGAAAATAAGCAGGTCCATTGCATAAATCCCATAACTGACTATCTTTCATCTGCATCTGCTCACCCAACACACACTAACCTGATTAGTTCATTTTCTAGTGATTCCAATAGATTGAAATTTCCTCTTCCTTTAATTCAAATCTACATCCCTGCAATTTCTGTCCTTGGATCCTGGCTCAGTTCCCGGGTCACACAACATAAAATTAAGAGCTACGCTTCCAGTTTACTTCTCAACTCCTGTTTTGGCCTGGGGTGTGGGCTCCTATGGGATAGCTGGGGAAGTTGATGCCCTCGTGTACCCTACCGGCTTCCCACACAATGTTAAAGGAAAAAGTGTGCATCCGAGTTTTATTTCACACTTGTAGCACAAAGGACAGCAAACGAAAATGCTAGTATAAAAAGGAAAGTGTGGATCTCAAACTTGAGCTACATGAGAACTCCCTAGTGAATTGGTTTGAACACCTGATGTTGGGTACAGGTTTAGTATGCCAGGTACGGGACCCAGATTTCACATTTCTAACTAGTTCCCAGGCGGTGCTGCTGCTGCTGCTGCTGCTCTTGCTGCTGCTGCTGCTGCTGCTGCTGCTGCTGCTGCTGCTGCTGCTCTTGCTGCTGCTGCTGCTGCTGCTGCTCTTGCTGCTGCTGCTGCTCACACTTTAAAGAATCACTGGTTCTGCTTAGTTTAAAAGGTCGGGGGCCGGGATTCGATCCTCAGGACCACATACAAACAAAGATGTTGTGTCCGCTTAAAACTAGAAAATAAATATAAAAAATATTCTCTCTCTCTCTCTCTTAAAAGGAGGGGGGAAAAAAGGTCAGGGGCTGTAGAGCTGCCACTCTTTTACCACTGGACAAGTAAATGTGGTTAGGCCACCAAAGCCAGAGCTCCTGGCCCTCTAGCCAGAATCGGGTTCCCTTCCTGGGCAAGGCCAGAAGGGCCTATTTGAGTGTGCGGGAGGGTTCGGCTGTTTCTTCAAAGGCAGATGCTTACAGGGAACGGAATGGAATGAAATTGGGGACGAAGCTGTCCTGCCGCCCCAGGCTACAGTGCAGACAGACTCACACTGACGGGGTTGCCTTCCTAGCACCGGCCAGCCCACCCCGTCCAGTCCGCCCCGTCGATCCACGCGTGCGCCGGAGGCCAGGGCCGGGCGGCGGCGGCGCGCGCCAGGGGGCGGGACGTGCCGGTCTCCCGAGCAGAGGGGCCGCCCTAACGGCGCTGGGGCTCCCCACCGCGCACGCGCGCCAGTGCCTCGGACGCCGCGAAGAGGGACCCGGAAGTGGCCGTGCCGAGGGGCTGCCGTTCCTCCCGGGTGAGGGCCGCGGTGTCTGTTCCTCTGCAGCCCTCTCGTCCTCATTCTTTCGCAGACTGGAATGAATCCACCAGGATACTCTGGACGTGGGGGTTTTATGAAATTTGAATCTTTCAGTTTAAAACTAAAAACCCGACTGCCGAAACCCGGGATCGAACCAGGGACCTTTAGATCTTCAGTCTAACGCTCTCCCAACTGAGCTATTTCGGCGCCTCCTGCAGGGTTCTTGGGCTGAGCTATTACTGAGCACTCCACGTCCCATTGTCACACTTGCCTTTTCTAATGAGCACTGGCAAAGTTCCGCGATTTCTTTGTCCTGCTCCACGGTCACCGCCCTCCCGCCCGCCATTCCCCAGCCCGGATCCGACGCGCTCCACCTCCGCGCCCGCAGGCCCGGCGATGGCTCCCGGGGACTGGAACTGGGGGTCCCAGGGAGCCGATTCCCTGCTACACGTGCGTCACCGTGCGGGAAAGTTCCAGGGTCCCCCCGACGAGCGATGTTGGCGCAAAACTATTGTATGGAGTGGACAGGGCCTTAGAGGCAAGAATAGGGGTCCGCCCGCCTCCGGTGCGGAGTTTGCACCCTCCGGTGCACCTGGGTGCGGGAGCGCCCGCCTTAATTATCATCTCTTTGAGTGGAGCCTGCTTGGCAAAAGCTAGGCCAGCTCAGGAAGGGCGAGTACTCAAATGTCAGTGCTACTTCTTAACGCAAGTCGCAAATATTCCTCAAGTACCCATTAAGTGCCAAGCTAGGACATTCTGCAACTCCCAACATCCTATTGTTATGTTCTGTTTTTCATCCTCTCCAATTAAATTGGATTTATCTCAAAGGCAAGGATCTTTCACTTTACCGCCCTTTTAACCTGCTCATTAGAGCTTTGCATTAAAGTGGAAGCTTCTCAACCAATTTGGATGAATGGATGGATGGATTCAAAGGGGAAAGAAAAAGTAAATTGGAAGCATCTGCAGTCTCCGTTGTTACCACCAGTTCTCCTCCCCTTCTGGAAAAGAGTCTCTCTGAGTTCCTTGGTTGTGCCACATCCAAACACAAAGAGCCTGAGATTTAGAAGTCAGTGGGTAAAGGCTGGAGAGACCCAAGAGAATTTGGAGCTAGAGAAGTTCAGAGGTTTAGGGAGCTTTAGAGTGGAAGAAGTCTGGGGTAGTCGCCTTAATATCCTACATTTAAAAGGAAGCCGAGAAAGAAGAGTTTTACAGGTTTTCTTACATGTTCACAATGTCCCCTTCACATTCTGAAAATACTGCAGGAAAGCCTTGAATTATTTTCAATGACTCTTTGGGTTCCCAGTTGGCGATTCTTTACTGTTAACTGCCTGCCTGGATTGAATCATGCGTCCCTGAACTTCTTAGATTTTATAATTCATGTCTTCAGGTTAACATCTAATCTAGGAAGTCTCTCCTGAAAATACATATTTTGGATGAATGTCAATGGACGGGGTCAATAATAGACATGAGATTCAGGTCATAGTGTTGCCCTTTCTTGATCTGCTAGCCACACAAGCAAACCAGTAGCTGGAAAATCAAACCCTAGGTAACTAAGAAAGTGGCAGGTAACTTTAGATGGGATTTGGGGTGGGAACAGGGGGTAAGAAAAAGTGCTTGGTCTGAGGGGAAATGGAGGAACAGGAGTAAGAGACACATGAAGAAGAAAGAGTGTAACCAATAACATTGTCTTTACAATTTAATAAGATCCTGTGGCAAATTATGAAACAATAGAAACTACATTGTAATAGGGATCATATGCTGAGTAAAGGTTGATTTCAGAATGTAAGGTTGTGATGCATGTCATGGGTAAGCTGGGTGCCACAGTGTCCTGGTTTTCCCAGGATATTCCTTATTACATATATTGTCCCAGAATCCCACTATGGTAGTACCCCTTTCACTGTTAAAAGTTTAAAATGCCCTGGAATGACCAGAACATAAATAGTATAGTGGGCTGATTTATAAACACTGTGGAAAAGAGCTTCAGTTTGCTATCATACAATGAACTACACAAGTTTCATGATCAGCTCAAAGATTTTTAATACCAAGCAAATATTTGCTGTTGTTATTTTACAAAGGAAACTGAAAGTTTCTGGGACTTAGCCCTGTGGGGCTGGGGATGTGGCTCAAGCGGTAGCATGCTCGCCTGCCATGCGCGCGGTGCTGGGTTCGATCCTCGGCCCACATACAAATAAAGATGTTGTGTCCACCGAAAACTAAAAAATAAATATCAAAAAATTATCTCTCTCTCTTTAAAAAAAAAAAGGTTTATTTTGGCAGACATTATTGGAGGTTTCAGTGCATGGTTGGTGGACTCATGGCTTTGGGAGTGGCAGTGCATTATGGTGGGAGCACATGAAGAGGAAGCGAATTTACCTCATGACCATGATGAAGAGGTGGGTTTCACTATTCTCTTAAAGGGTTGGTTGCCAATGACCAGAAGACCTCTCTCTAGGCCCTGCCTCTTATAGGTCTATCACTTCCCAATAGCTCCATTTTGGGGAACAAGCCTTTAACACATGTGTCTTTGGGGGATACCATAGGTTGAAACTATAGCAGTTCTCAAACTATTTAGCCATGTGTCCTGGATTACTGCAGTAAATCCACAGGGATTCTACAGAATACCTTACAAAAACAGCCATATTCAACACCTTGGGGACACTGCAAAGTTTCAGGCAATTGATAGCTTCAGCAATCGGTCACTCTACATTTCTTTGAGGGATGCCATCTCTTTGCAAAAGCTAGGCTGTCTACAGTCATGATAAAGAGCAAGTGCCCATGAAAACCAATGGGAATTAGGAAATTCAAGTTGAGGTAGCAAATCTTCTTCCTTGAGAAATTGTGAAATTGGCCTGAGAAGTTTTGCACCCAAGGTGCACACACATCCCAATGATAAGTAATTGTGGTTAAGAATTGAATGAAAATACAACATTTCTTTCAATTTATGTGTATAATTTTTTTTTTCAAGAGGCTACATAGCTGTGGGACATAAATACTTATTAAGCTGTTTGAGCCCAAGTTCTTAATAAAAGGAAGTGTTGGGTATTTCTTTTGGCCTGGGGGCATTAGGAAAAATACCAAGACACTAAGAACATTGTGAGCACAGAAAGTTCGTGAATGAAAATTGTTAGAGTTGGGGAGAAAACTTTGCTTTACTCAGTTGCAGAGGCAAGAAGAGCTACCTACCAGAGCATCTGTGGAGACCAAGTATCACACGCTAAGTGAAGCAAAAATGTGGGCACATGTGTCACAGTAAGAAGGGTCAGATGATAAAGTTGTTGGCATTCAAAATAAGGGTAAGAATATTGAAGAAGACGCCAAGTTGAAGGAAAAAAAAAAAAACTTTCTGTAAGCTGCAGTTCTATCTTCCCAATTAGCCCAAGGATTTTGGCCAGCTCCAACCTAATTACCTATGATAACTATGAAAACTAATTATGAGAACTAACTATGTAGATCTAATAAAAGTAAAGAGAGTACATTGTATATGGGTAAAACATCTGATCAACTTTTGAACTGCTGTCAACTTATTATCTGCCCTTAACTTTGCTCCTGGGACCCCATAGCATGTAGACACACAGAGCACTTATTTTTATTTGTCTCTGCTATTAATTATTCAGTATTTCTCAAAAGGGTTAAAAATATGATGTAGGTATATGAAAAGGACAAAGAGTCAGTTTAAATGGCTCCTGTGGGCCCAAACTGGGACTTTCTGAACATCACAATAAACAAGGATAATAAAGGGATTAAGTAAAATGAGAATCAACCCATGAGTACAAGTGCAATATCTAGGAAGGGAGGTGAGGGCCAAGTGAGGGCTTTTGCTTGTACCTGACTGAGTTGGGTCAAATGATAAATGTGGAGGGAGTGGTGGCTCTGGAAATCACCATTTTCCAAACACCAGTAAAGATTGATTCATCCAAGAATCATCAGTGGATGTTAAGTCTGGGGTAGGAAGTTTTTATGAGGCCATCAGCTCATGGCTCCAAGGTGTCTCTCCATAGTTTGCTTAATAACTACAAGGGGGAGTCATGGTGGCTCATGCCTGTATCCCAGTGGCTCTGGAGGCTGAGGCGGGAGGATTGCAAGCTCAAAGCCAGCCTCAGCAATTTGGCCAGACCCTAAGAACTTTAGCAGGACCCTGTCTCAAAAAACAAACAAACAAACAAACAAAAAAAAAAAACAGCAAGTGGTGCATACCTGTAATCCCAGTGGCTGTGGAGGCTGAGACAGGAGGATTGCAAGTTCAAAGCCAGCCTCAGCAACAGTGAGGCACTGTCTCTAAATAAAATACAAAATAGGGCTGGGGATGTGGCTCAGTGTTTGAGTGCCCCTGAATTCAAACTCCAATATCCACCTCGCCAAAAAAAAAAGGACTGGGGTTGAAAAAAAAAAAAAAACCTTCAAGGGAGGAAATAGCAGCTGTACAGTAGAGAAACTCCACAATGCCTTAATTTGGTCATCAAAATTAACATCACCAACAAAGGGACAAATAGCATGCACTTCCTAATGTGATGCCCTAAAAAGGACATACACTTAAGAGTATCCAGCCAGGGGTACAAAAGCTGAATTTAATCAGGAGGTAACATCAAACAAAACCCAAATAAAGGTCATTTTAGCCTGTATTCACCAAAAAGTATTAAGATCGTGAAAGCAAAGCTGAGGACCTGCCCCCTCTGAAAGCTGGCTAAAGAGACATGACAGCCCATTGCAGTGTCTCAACCTGTACTGGTTTTACTCCAGAGGGAGATGTCTTAAAGGATATTATTGGGACAATTCTTGAAACTGGAGCATGGGTTGTAGATCAGATAAATGTTATATCATTGTTAAGTTGCATGAAGTTGGCAGCCATGGGCAAAAAACTGTCTTTTTTTAGGAAATACTAAAGTATTCAAGGATAATCAACTCTTAAATGGTTCAGAAAATAAATAAATGTGTGCATAATATATGTAAATACATACACAGAGAAAGAAAATATGAAACAACAAATAGGGAAAATATTAAAAGTTGATGAATCTGGGTAAAATCTGTATTGAACTTCTTTATCTTTGCCATCTTGTAACTTTTCTGAGAATTTGAAACTCAAGTTTAAAAAAAAAATACAAATATTTTTGACTGTCTTCTGAAGCCAAAACTATTTCAGTTAGAGCATGAAGAAAACTTAGGCTTATTTAGCCTGATCCACAAGTTTTACATATTAGGATATGGAGGTCCAGAAACACTGAGTAACTTGCTGCAATTTACTGTATTAGTCTGCTTGAGCTGCCATAACAAAATATCATAGACTAAAATTGACAATCAGAAGTTAATATTTTCACAGTTCAGAAGTTAGGAATTCCAAGATGAAGGAGCCGGATGATTGGGTTTCTGGTGTGGGCTCTCTTCCTGACTTGCCAACAGTGCCTTCTCTCCTTCCATGCATGTGTGAGAACATGCATTCCTACTGGATCAGTACCCCACTTTTACCACCTCTTTAACCTTAATTACCTCCTAAAGCCCTATCTTCCAAAAATAATCACATTGAGGGTTGAGATATATGCATTGGGCATGTAGGGGACACAATCCAATCTATAGTAGTTACACAATTTGATACACAACTGACTGCTCACCCATAAAACATACTCTTCACCTTTCATCAAATTCCTTTCTTCTTTTTTTTTTTTTTAAATAAAACAGACTCTATTTCAATTGATAATTGGCATGAGAGTCTAACTCTCAAATTGGAATCTGGGGCTGGGGCCCAGCCTTTTTTATAGATGCTTTTTTTTTTATGTGCATGACTATGCATTTTGAAGTTCTCTGCATGTAGAAAACAATACCTTTGCTTGATGGATGTAAAATGATTTCTCCAAAGTTACATATTAAAGTTGTGTCTTAGGGGAAAAGTATTATAAAAAAGTTAATAGATTGCAAATATCATCAGTGTGCTGAATTGATCCAAAAGAAGTTAATTTATTTAAAGCTATTAAACCACAAGTCGATGAAGATCTTATTGTTTTTTGTTTTTGTTGAATCACATGCATCAATATAAAGCCTCTGGGTATACTTACCAGGCCAGAAACAATTAAGTAAATTATACTCAAGAACAACTTACCAAGCTTTTTTTATGTTCTAATCCAATCCTCCCACGTCCATCTACCAAACGCCTAACTAACCATGTAGATTTTGCTCAATGCCCTAAAGGCCAGAAAACTTGGATTCCAGAACTTAAATTTCAGAGACTCAGTGCTCTTTAAACACTGCTTAGTTTAATTGCTTGTCTCTCCCTTTTGATGCAGTGGGCCAGGCTCCCAACTGTATTCCTCCAACTGTCCTCATCCCCCCATCTGCCCACCCTCATCCAGTGACTAAGGATAAGGCCTGATTATTCACCCAATGAAATCAAATGAAATAAACTTAATGTAGAAGTTTCCTAAATCCCTTGATTTTTTTTAAATGGTAGAAACTACAAATAAATCAGTATTTTCTTTTGCCCCAGTGAAGGTGGGGCAAGATGGTATTCAATTGTTACAGACCTGGGGCCTTCAGAGAACCTGAGGCAACGCAATGTCCCCCTGTCATACCCCAATTCTTGCAACCATGTCAGAAAAATTTCAGACATGTCGCTCAGAGGTAGAGGTGGACGTTTATTGAAGGAATAGGAAAAGGGGAAGGGGTCATGCTCAAGGGAAAGAGTGGGTCGTCTCAGAAAAGAGAGGGACAATGTGCCTCCCCTGCACTTCAGTTTTATTGGGCATCCTGGGGAAGTTTGCAGAGGGTCCCACCCAGGTCCACCTCTTGACTTTTGACTGACAGCAAGATGACATGGGACTTTCAAATACCCACTGCCATGGCAACTCTTGGTCACCTTGGCCCATGCTAACTGGTTCTAATTGGATTCTTAACCATACATTCTTTACAGATTCTGTTGTTAGGAGAAATTATTCTTATCTCTCTGAGTTTCAGAATCTGGTCACAAAAGTCTCCTGGGTTCCTTCTGTTGATATTATCTCAAGCCTGCAATTTCTCCTGCAGTTAACTGGTATTTTGCTGAAAAACGTGACATAATCCTGTTCGCTTCTTGGGAATTTAAAAAAAAAAAAAAAGCTTATGGGCATCAGCACAGTGGGCCCATTTTATGGAATTACTCTATTAACCACGTGTTCACACTATTTACATCTGTCGGTTCCCTAACACATTGGCTGGAAGCTCAGAAAAGGAAACTCTGTTTCCCTTTTGACCTTACAGGTGCCTCACATTCTTGACTTGTAGGGTCTCACAACCCTAAAATGGTCCAAAAATTACTTAAAACTAACCACGTTTGAAATACAATGAATGCAGAAAGAAACCTTTTCTGAGCTTCCCTTAATAGCCTCCCAAGAAGTAAAGCTGCCCTAAGTCTCCTCTCTGGGGAACTTCCAGCAAGAAAGGAGACTAAGAGCAGCTGGGTAAGAAATTGCATCAACCAAATGGTAGTACTTCTCATTTATTCACCTAAAAGCTGTTTGTTTTTCTTCCTGTCTCCTTATTAAGTTCGTGCACAAACTTTTGTCCTTAGCTGTTCAGCCGTTCTCTACATTTGAATGATCCTACATGCATGTGAATTACAATTTTCTCCATTAATCCATGTATTGTGAGTTAATTTGCAACCTCCACCACTGGACCCTAAATTAGTAGGAGGAAAATTCTCGCAACAACACTTTCCACTACTTTCATTTTCTTCTCCAGGTTTATCTTTCTGTATCCTTATTCCCCAACTCCATCTCCTCCCATTAGCCAATGCTTAAACTTATGCCTGCACTCAGAATGTAGAATTTGTTATAAAAAAAAAAGAACAGAGACAAGCCAGCTCTTCCCTACCCTTGCACACATAGCCAGGGTTTATCAAGGGGATGTGAGTGGGTGGGTGGGATGGGTGAGAGCAAGGAAGGGCGAAGCTTTTCTGCTTCCTGTGGTCAGGACTTTTGCAGGACTGCAGGGTGAGGCGGGAGCCTCACAGATCCACTTTCCTTCTGAAGTTGGAGAGGTCAGGACACTGGCCCAGAGCTTTCCCAGATTAGGGGGTTAGAAAGCAGGGCCCTAACCTCAGATTCCCCCCTTCACATTCCAGCCCGGTACAAACATTAATAATTGAAAAAGTTAGCTTACATTTTTTCCCAATCACAAAAAGTTGCATACATTTCCAAAGGGAATAAACCTGCAGCCCAGCCCCATCATTCTGTTTTTCCCATGGACGACGCAAGGTCTGATCCTTTCCTGGCAGGCAGGTCATGCCACAGACAAGAGCCCCTCTTCTGACAACACATTCTGCCCTCCCTGATGGCAGTAAGTGTCTAGATAGTTGGATAAAGAGCAATGCTTCCGTCTGAAAATAATGGATACTTTCTTGTTTGTTCCATAAGGAATACAACAAGCAAAATCAAAGTGCTATTCTTTACGTCACTAAAATAAATACACACACACACACACACACACACAATCAAGTATTGGTGCTAGAGTAATATTTATAAAACATAAGGGAGCTTAGATCAGCTGAGACAGGACTTCTACCCTAACTGGGAATCCATGAAAGCCCAGAGAAATGAATGATTCCCAGTAACACAGTTTTTGGTGACAGAGGTAGGGCTAGAACTAGGTCTCAGGTCCCAGGTCAAAGCTGCTATAATGCACCATGCCTTTCCCTATCTGAGACCAGCCTTGTCAGAATACAGGTTTGCTTAAATCTCTGATCAATAGACATTTCAGGAATAGTCGGGTTTCATTTCCTTGAATTCAACCAACCACAGATTGAAAATTTTTTTAAAAGCCTGTCTATGCTGAACATGTACATTTTCTTGTCATTTGTCCATAAATGTTACAGTATGATAACTATTTACACAGCATTTACATTGTATTACAAATAATCTAGAGATGATTTAAAGTATACAATGTATATCAGCTGTATTCAGTGTAACATTTTACATCAGAGACCTAAGTAGCCTCAGATCCTCAGAGGTCCTGGAACCCATGCCCCTCAGCTGCCATCCGGGTGAGGTCTTGAGGCAGTTGTCATGACCTTACTCTGTCCTCAAGTCTTGCTACTTACACTAAACTGGCAAAGTCCCTGAGCCCCTAAATGACTTCTATGCCAACTTTGGGAATGTTGAGGCCTAACTGCTTTCAAATGAAAGTCTGGCCCTAAAAAGGGACCTGCTAAGAATGGTTTATATGTCAGTATGAGTAGAAGTCCTTCACACTGACTCTGTGGGCCTCTGGAGGTGTTCTCATAACACGCCCAGTGCCACCTATGAAGGGTTCTGGTTGAAAATGTTTGACCTGAAGCCACTTGAGCCTCCAGGTAGACCCGACTTCCAACTGGCAAGAAATTTAGAAAATGGAGAAATGAGATTGATGAAACCATGATGAAATGACCAGATATACCCAGAATATGACATTCTCTAAGATCCCTGGCCTATTTGTCTACAAAACATCAAGGTTGGGTTGGGAGTGTGGCTTGGTGGTAGAGTGCTTGCCCAGCATGTGTGAAGCCCTAGGTCCCATCCCCAGCACAGCCAAAACTTAAAAAAAAAAAAAAAAAAAGTCAATGTCATGGAAAAAAACTAAAACATCAAAAAAATGGAAAGATAGTTTTTATATTTAATTGTCTAAAAGACATCACCTACTGTAAGGTGTGGATCATTATTGGATAATGTGTAGGGGGAAAAAAACCAAATGAGAGACTTTGGGGGGAATATGGGGAGATTTGAACCTGTGTATTGAATAGCAGGAAATGATTTAATTTCTTAAGAATGAAAATGACATGGTCATTATTTATTTATTGTTTCTAGAGGATTTTGCTGAAGTGTTTTGAGTTCAACTGTCACATCTATCACTTACTTTCAAATCACTCTCTCATATATAGAGATAAAAGTCAATACAGCAAAATGTCAATGTTGTTGCGTCTAGGTGGAAACTATATCTCCCAATTTTTCTGTATGTTTTAAATTTGTCATAATAAAATTTGAGAAAAGAGCCAAGTGTGGAAGTTCATACCCATAATGCCAGCTACTGGGAAGGCTGAGGCAAGACTTCAAGTTTGAGTCTAGCCTGGGCAAATTAGCAAGATCAAAAATTTTAAAAATTCTTTTCAAAGGGCTGGGCATGTAACTCAGTGATAGAGCACTTGCCTAGTACATGCAAGGTCCTGAGTTCAGTCCCCAGCACTACCAAAAATATGTTTTTTGAAAAAAGACAAATATTAAAATATTAGTCATATCTTACAGATCCTAGCAATATAGAAAAATTGGGAGATATAGTTTCCAGCTAGATACAACAACGTTGACATTTTGCTATATTGACTTTTATCTCTATATAGGAGAGAGTGATTTGAAAGTGATAGATGTGATAGTTCAACTCAAACACTTCAGCAAAATCCTCTAGAAACAATAACATAACATCCAGGAATTTTTTAAAAAATGTTCTTAGTTATAGAAGGACACATACCTTCAGTTTATTTATTTTTAATGTGGTGCTGAGATGTGAATCCAGTGCCTCACATGAGCTAGTCAAGGACTCTACCACTAAGCTACAATCATAGTCTCTGGAAATTTCTGAATTTTAATACTATTTTTCATTAAAGACTGACGAACACTGTTTCCTATTAATAGGATTTTAGGCACAGGAAGGTAACCAGGGATTTTGTAAGAGTTCTTTCCTAAAATAGTCAGTCTTGGTAGCCTCTTTATAAATTTATTGCTAAGATTTGGTATGTACATAACAAGCCATATTTTTTAAATCATCAGATCAGAATGACAAAAAATTTCTTGCTTCTGTTTTTACTTTGAAAATCTTACAAAAGCATAAAATAAAAATGTATACATAGCTTTTAATACAAAATGAATCATCTTTCTTGAAAAATAACACAATTTAATGACATACTGTCTCAAGGATTTGGAAACAGAGTTTCCATACTTTGTAGTCAACTCCAATGTAATTTATAGTGAAATATTTAACTTTACAAGGTCAACATAATAATCTATCATGACATATGTTGGGTATAAAAATGTCTTGTCTTTTATTCTTAACTATTAATTTCCTATTTGAATCAAGCATTCAGTTTTGACCTTCACAATTACTAAGGGAAATCAGATTGCAGTAATTAGAATATTGCAGTAACATCATCTAAAACTATGGTTTGATTAGTCCATTAACTAAAGCAACCACAATCCCAACTCCTGAGAATTTTAAACTGATTTAATTTTAGCTGTGCAGTACACTATTCTTTTTTATGATAACTGAAATATTTGCAGTTAGTCAGAGGTAGTATACTTATTTAGAATGTTACAAGGACAATAGGAAAATCTGCAGAATAGTATATTAACTTAAGGGAAATGTACATTTTGCTTGGAATTTTCATTTGATATGTAATAACCAGATAGCTCAAATAAACATTTTGCTTTGGAGGGTATTTTTTTCTGGGTAAAGAAAAATTGCTTTGTATTTTCACCTAATTTTATTTTTTAAAAATGTGGATGAAACTACAGAGTCGATGATTCAAGTTTATATTTTTTCTAGAAATACATGTTTCTCAAGGGCTTATATAATATTTATTTAATACCTCTATTATTTTTATTCAGCAGTTTAATCTGGAAATGGGCTTTCCCTCCCCTTACACCCATATATTTATATTTCTCACAACCATCTTCATTAAGAGAGCAATGTTTTCATTCCAAATCAATAGATGAGGGACTAAGCAACGTGCAGAACTGTTACGAAACATTGATTTGGAAGGCTTTCCAGTATTTTAGAGTCAAAGGAAAGAAACCAAGAATTAAAATTGCTTCTCGCACGGCTGTGGCTGCTGCTCAGCAGTAGCGCACTTGCCTGGCATGTGTGAAGCACTGGGTTTGATTCTCAGCACCACATATAAACAAATAAAAAAAGGTCTATCGACAACTGAAAAAAAAAATTGCTTCTTGGGCTCCTCTAAATTGACTTAAGTCAAGAAGATGAAAGGGGGCTTCCTGCTTTCCGAATTTAGGAAAGAAAGGTTACGTTGGTCAAAGAGAAATCTTCTGTCATTGAGAAAACCCCTTTTTAAAACTGTCAGTTAGAACATAGCAAGTTTAGCTATGAACACAGCAGTATTAGAAATACAAAAAGGTAAGAAAGGATCAAATAAGAATCACTCAAAGAAGTTTATACAAAGAAGCCCCAAAGGGAGAACAGTCTTTCTAAATAATAAAAAACAAATAGACCTAAATGAAATCAGAAGCAAGCATAAGACTTGCTAAACTGGTTGATCTCCTTCATGAAATGAAAGGTTTAAGGAAGAAACTGAGCTTTGTGTACACAGTGGTGTGTAGAAAAGCAAAGGCCTCTGCCTGTGGTAGGGTTATTTGGGGAGATGAGCTTATTAGGAGCAAGGATAAAGAAAGAGGCAGAGAGAAACCTAGACAGATAACAACAAAGACTTTACAAACCTACACATGAATTGAGATGCTGCGCATCCAGGCCTAGGGATGCAGAGATGATTACACTCCCAAGTCTAACAGGGCATACAAATTATAAGCACACAAATCATACTCATAAAGTAAGGTTAATACAGATGGTAGAACCTCAACATCTGCATGTGAGGCCAAATATTTTAATCTGTTTTCTGTTGCTATAACAAAATACCTGAGGCCAGACATCTTATAAAGCAGAGATTTATTTAGCTCACAGTTATAGGGGTTAAAAGTCAAAGAGAAGATAACTGTGTGTTTGGGCCTCTGTTAAGGGCCTTGTGGCAGATGTCATCACAATGGCAGGCATGTGTGCAGATCATATGGTGAGACAAAAAGCCAGAGAGAGGATTCAGGGAGCACTTTCAGAGGCTTACTCTTTTTATAACAACTCACTATTGTGGAAACCAACCAGATTACCATGAGGGTGTACCCCTCATTACCTAACGGCCTCCCACTAGGTCTTGTCTCTTAAAGGTTCCACCCTTGGGTGTTGATAAACCATTTAACTCCCAAATATATATATATATATCTCAACCCTTGCCCAGATTGAGCTTGATTCCTATATTTGACACTTGGATGTCCCACAGACCCCTCAGACTAAACATTTTCCAAAGCTCAGCATCTTCTAAACTTACCATTCTTCACTCTTTCCAATTCAACATTCAAAATCTTAAAATACCACCCAAGTCAAGAAACATCACCTCCATGTACCATCAATCACTAAGTTTTTTAATCTAAAAGTTCTCACATCTGTCCCCAGCTCTATCCCCATTTGTAGTGCTGCGCTTTAGGCCTTATCATGGCTAGCTTGATTTACTGCAATGGCTTCATAAGTTGGATCCCTGCAGGAGTTCAATCTTTTCTTCCTTAAATTCATCTTCCATACTGTTCCCAGAATAAGCTATCAAAATATAATTCTGCAGTCAATAAAAATGGCAAAAGTTCTTATAACATGTAAAAATGTTCATGATGTATTGCTAAGGGAAAAAAAGGCAGGTTCCAAACCAGTATGTCTACAATGATCCATATGGGGTTTTTTAAAATGTGCACAAATGCACTGAAAAATGAAATGGAGTACACCAAAATAATCACAGAGGTTACCTTCCAGGGGTAGATTAAGGATGACTGTGTTAGTTAGCAGTCGGCTTTTCATCACTGACCAAAATACCTGACAAAACAACTTCAGAGTAGGAAAGACCTATTCTAGGTCATGATTTTAGAGGCTCAGTCCACGGTCAGCTGGCTCCATTGCTTTGGGCCTGCCTGAGGTGAGGCTGGACACCATGGCCGAAGTGTGTAGCAGAGGGGGGCTGCTCAGCTCAGGCACTCAGGAAGCAAAGAGAGGGGAAGGAAGGAGTCAGAGACAAGATGTAGTCCCTCAGACTCCCCCCAAAGACATACTTCCTGCAACTATGCCCACTTGCCTACAGTTACCATCTAGTAATCCTTTCAAAAGGTTAGAGCCCTTAGGACCCACGCCTAAAAGTCCCACCTCTGGACATTAATTACTGCACTGGAGACCATGTCTTCAACCCATGAAATCTGGGGGACGTTACAGGTCCAAACCATTACAATGGCTTTCAGATTTTTGTTTAATTTTCCAAGATTTCTGCAAGAAGCACAGGCTAATTAGAAAAAAGATAAATCCACAAATCTGACAATGTCAGTTTCTTCCTTAAAATCCAGAATCGGCTCCTCACTGGCAAGATAAAGTCCAAGCATCTTACCAGCCTTTTCTCCCCATCTTACATCACAGAGCAGAGGCTCTCAAACATCATGCATCTCGGTTACCAAGCCCTACCTCCAGAGGTTCTGATTGTCTAAGGTGTGGCCCAAGAATTTGCCTTCCTAATTGGTTCCCTGGAGATGCAGGTGATTTTGGTTTGGGAACACATTCTTTACAATTATTACTGTGGTAAAATGTATATGATGTAAAATTTACCATTTTAACCACTTTTAAGTGTATAATTCAGTGGCATTAAATGCCTTCACAAAATTGTACAAACATCACCATTTTCCACTTTTAGAACTTTTTTTTTTCATTTTCCCTAGCAAAACCTCTGTACACATTAAGCAATCCCCCATTTCTCCCTCTGAGCCCTAGTAAACTCGTATCATATTCTCTGTCTCTATGCATTTGCTTACTCTAGGTAGCTCATAGGAGAGGAATCATACTGTATTGCTCTTTGGGTCTGGCTTATGAATAATGTTCATAAGTTGCTCATAGTTCCTCCATGTTTTTGCATGTGTAGAAATTCCAGGTTGAATAATATTCCCTTTGTCTCTATATACTACATTTTATTTATCCATTCTATCTATCCTTGGACACTTGTGTGGTTTCCACATTGTAACTAATTGTGAGTGACAATGTTATAACCCCCGTGCACATGTGTATTTGGGTCTCTGTTTTCAATTCTTTTGGATATAGACCATCATGGCCGAAGGGTGTAGGGGGGCTGCTCAGCTCATGGCACTCAGGAAGCAAACAGGGGAAGAAAGGAGTCAGAGATAAGATATAGTCCCCCACGGTCCCCACAATGACATACTTCCTTCAACCATGCCAAGTGAAATTGCAAGAGGATGTGGTAATTCAGCTTAACTTTTTGGGAACTACAGCATGATTTTCCATGGTGGCTACATCACTTGACCTTCCCACCAGCAGTACATCGGGGTTCTAATTTCTTATGTCCTTACTGCCAAGAATGCAGTTCGCTGTCCTTATGGGTGTGAAGTGCTATATTTTCAATTTGCATTTCCTAATGACCTGGGGACACATTCTGAGAATGACTGCTAGAGTAACAGTGAGGATCCACCATCCCCTCAACAGTATTATTCACTACTTAACACTTTCACTCTGCCAATCCCTCTGCCTCGACTCACCCTCAGCTTCCTCTACTAACTTCCTTCCATCCGTTAAGATCCACTTTGAATTTCATCTCCAGAAAACCTTCTGGGAACCTCTAGATTAGGCTAGTAACCTAACAGAATGCCAGAGAAGCTCAGGAGAGTAAGGGATTGGACTAAAGGCAGTGGTTTAGTTGAAAATCTGTACTGAGAGCAATTAAATCCCAAGACCCCCTTCGCTACTGTAAACAGACAGGTGGCAATTATGCAGGATTCCCTTGGAGAGAGCTTGTCACTCCACTGCCAAGAACGAAGTTGGCTAACAGCCTCACCTTGCAATGCCTTCTGGATTCCCCTTGGCAGTTGCTGAGCTCACTGGGCCATGAATGAGCACATCCAGGAGCCTGGCCCTTTCTGCCCAGTGGGGAGATTCTCCTATAAGTGATCTTACTCTGGAGCCCCCTGTTGGGTTAGCTGACATCCTGTCAGATCCGCACCACAGCTTAAGGCTTTCTCTACCAGCCCTCTTCCTCTCCCTTCTCTTTACAGCTGTTAGGTCTGTACTGTACCTCACAATTTCTCCTGCCCATTAAACATTCCCCCCTAAACTTCTTGTGCCCCTCTGTCTCAGTCCCTGCTTTCCAGAGGATCCAAATGACATAGTTGGTTCTGAGAGTGATCCAGCAGGGCAGCTGGTAAGACAGATTTGGAACTGAAACACTTCCTGCCTTGCTGGTCATGAGTACCATCCAGGTTGTGGGGCACGAACAGTCCCTTATGCAAAGCAGTCATCTCATCACTAAACTCCCATGTATGGTGACTAGGGAGGATGTCCTGCCATGCCTGTACAATAATTTGGGATTTTGAAAAGCTCAGGTGAACAAGTCATACAAGGATAATGGCACTGATTTGTCTTTAATATGCTGTACTAGTACCTACAGAAGGGAAAGGAAGGGAAGGAAAGGAAAAACTGAATGTAATTAACAAACAAGTGACAATTAAATGAGTACCTTATCACCTGAGGTAGAGGAAAGACGAAGTCCAAGACCAAACTCAGGACTTAATAGTTAAAAACTTCAGAGTCAAATCTTTAAAGATATCCACCCAGATATTTCCGTGCACAAGTCAGGGTCCTAAGTTTTCACAATCAGTGCCCTGACCTTGACAGCCTTGCCCCAACTGGCCACTCCGCTGGCCAAGATAGTAAATCAATAACAAAATTATATCTTGGAGATGATGAGGATGAGGTCACCCTTGAGGCTCTCAAGGATGCAGAGGTGGGTCCCCACCACATCTCTATTTAACTCATTTATCTGGTCCCCAATGAAAGTGGGTAGCCTGGAGAGCAACTGCAGACAACTGCCGGCTGAAACAAGCAGCAAATCCCCGGGTGGCTGTGGTGCCCACAGGGCATCTTCTTAGTGAGGATTCATGGTATTCCACCAACGATTTTGTGAATGTGTACATTTCCATCTTGATCACAAAAGATAAGGAGACAGCTGCACTCAGCTTCACCTAAGGGCTGCATGAACTAGTTCTGTTTTCCTGGGAGACTTGAATTTTCTGAACATCCTGTAGAGTGTGACATGGATCTATCACATTGATGGCATCAGGCTGACCAGGCAAGATTAAGAGGAAGAGGAGAGCACACTGGTGGCATTGATAATTCTCTTTCACCCTGATGATGATTCGGAGGCTTGCTATTTCAATAAAGTTTTTAGGAGTCTGATGATCAGGGTGTGCCAGGACATGCCCTCCAAAGTAAAAGTCAAATTGCGGTTTCTGACATCCTCTTCCACAAAGAAGAAAGTGGTGCCCCATAGTCTCTGAGGTTCTAGCAACAATACAATCTACATAGAGGGAAACTGCTCCAGCCCGTATCTCCAGTGACCCAAGGCGACAAGCTTTGAAATCTGTATTCTTGATAATCAGAGGGGTAAACCAGCTTTCTCTCACTTTCTCAGCCCAGTGTCCAGTCAGTTACTTTTCAAATCAACTTACAGTCTTTAGGACAGAGTGATTAAATAATACATAATCAAGTACTTTTAAAATTTCCTCTAGAGCAAAATAAAAATATACATTACTTAAAATGTCTCATTCTACATTAAATATATTAAAATACTGGTAATTTTATAAATAAAATAATTATAAACAGTAAACATGTGATAAAAGTCCTCTGATACAGGTTATATAGGGGTCAACAACTGATTTTGAAAATATAAAAACTTTAAATTCTGTTTTAAAAAAGCATTTTACAAAATTATCCAAAGTTAAAAAGTGCTAGATATGCATTCATCTTGTTCCATTTTTAAAGCACAATATCATACCTTGAAAAAAAAGCTGAATTACAGCATAATACTCATCCTACTTCTCCTATAAATAAAAACTTAAAAGACTTCTATGCACTGGTAAAGGCTGGGAAGCCAACTGAGTTCCAAGCCAGCCAAGGCTGCAATCCACCCAGCGCTGTTCAGGAGATTCTTTCCTGGCCCACCCCTAGATATATCTGTCTATGCCTACTACTTCCTAATTTCCAGAAGATGTTTTCTGAAAGAATTCTGACATTTAAATCCTATGCCAATTGACAATCTTCCAAAGACTGAGGCACTTTGTATTTGAATTTAATACAAAAAGTGATGAATCTAATTCCAAATGAAAAGAGAGCACTTCATTTGGTCACTTGATTTCATACCATTTGTTGAGGTAGGACAATTTTCTTCTTCTCTGAAAAACAATGCCAAGTATATGAATGCTGGCTACACAGGAAAGGGTTCTAGTGCCTTTTCTGCATTCTTCCAGTTGTGAAAATTCTCTCTGTACCACTCAACTGGTAGGAAAAACAAAAGACAAAAATGAAAAATGAAAAACTAAACATCAATTAATCAACAAACAACTGAGTTCCTGCTATGTAAGAAGTTTTGCTCATCAGCTGAGCAACAGACAAAGGCTGTATGTACACTGACATAAGCTGATTTTGAACTTAATGAAGTTAGAAGACATTTTATTGGCTGAAAATATGAGAATTTAAAATCAATCCTTCATTTTCTTTTCTTTTTTTTTTTTCTTTAAAAAGCCCTACAATACTGAACCTGCTGACAACAATTGTTTAAGACATTTTAATTTTAAGGAATTTGAGGTGAGGGGGACAGGTCATTTGTACTGGTTTTACAAGTTATTTTATAAAAAAGTGTACTCTTTGTTCATATAAATATGGTAATACTGCATCAGAGGCAGAGTGAGATCAGTGAGCTTCCTTCTATTAATATATGAAATTATTTCATGCCATACTATCACAAGAAGCATTTTTTAAAGTTAAAAGAAATCTAATAGTTTAAAGTTTTCTTTGATTTTTGCTTTTTAATATTCAATTCAAGTTTGTTACATTTCAATTTTTGTTGTTGTTGTTGTTCTTGTTGTTTTTACTAGGGATTGACCACGGACACTCTCTATCACTGACTTACATTCCCAATCCTTTATATTTTATGTTGAGACAGGGTCTTGCTTAGTTGTCCAGGCTGGCCTTGAACCTGCTATCCTCTTACCTCAGCCTATGGGAACTGGAGTTATAGGTGTGTACCACCATGCCTTGCTATTTGCTATTTTTAAAAAATTTATTTGTTCTTTTTAGTCCATAACAGTACAATGTATTTTAACATATCATACATATATGGAGTATAACTTCCCATTCTTGTGGTTATATATGAAGTGGAGTTACACTGGTCATGTATTTATGTATGAACATAGGATCACATTCTTTTTTTAAAAATTTTTTTAGTTGTAGATGGACATGATACCTTTATTTAATTTATTTTTATGTGGTGCTGAGGATTGAACCCAGGGCTTCACACATGCAAGGCGGGCACTCTACCACTGAGCCACAACCCCAGCCCAGGATCATGTTCTTAATAAAGACTTTTTTCTACATTTGGATAGATCTTTTCTCATGAGTATATTTCTAAATAGACTTTTAACACATACAGATTTTCTATTTATTTTAATAGATTTTTCTGCATATCTGAATTTGTTTTGTATTTGTTTGTTTCAAATATTACTAAGAGAAAGAAAGCTGCAATAATAATCATAAAACATCAGCAATTATAAAACAAATACCTATCACAGATATGAAGAAAGAAAAAATGTGTATTTCAGAATCAATTAAATAGGTATTTGATTAATGATAAGAGAAAGAAAGACTTATAAGTTAATTATGAAATTCAAAATGCTCAGGGAACAGTAGTGTTGTTAGAGAAGTATATTAAATGCTACAATTTGAAGAGTGCATACGATCTATCACGATATTCTGCTGAATTTGTATGGTGTTCTAAAAATGCATCACTTTTCCTTTTAATTTTTCTGAATTGCCCCCCAAATATCCAGTTATGACATACTTGTTTTCTTTATTCCTTCATTCCAAGGCACTTTAGGTTTCCATCCTAATCCATGAATTTTTTCTGACTTCATTGGATACCTCATATCATTGGTAGGTCTTAGAAAAACAAAAGAGATTTAAAATAACACTGTAGCTAAATATTTACAAATTTAAATATTAAGAGAGATAATATGTTTTCATGCATCTTTACCATAATTAAAGTTTAGAATAATTCCCTCTAATGATATGCTTATTGTAGAAAATTTGTTATTAAAAAAACCATAATCCCCAACACTTAACCCTCTCTGTGGTTTAGACTTTTTGTGATTTATTTCAGTCACAATTTAATTCCAGTGCCTAGCACACAGAAGGAACTTATGAAACGTGTGATGAATGAAAAAATAAATGCATACATTTATGTGCCAGGCTCTAATCCAAGTATTTTATATACATAATTAAACCTTAAAATACCATTATAAGTAAGATAATATTATCCCTATTTCACAATGAAGGACACCTCAGACTTGGATAACTTCTTTAAGTCACATAGCTAGTAACAGTGCTGTGCCTAATCTGTGTAACACTTAAAATTAGGAAAAAAATATTTTACCAGAAAATTCAAAACAGATAAACTAGTTCTCAGTTAAGCCCATATAATTTATAATACCTAAGATTTCACAACCTTTTCCCAATGTTTTAACTTGTTACTCACCTATCATTAACATAATCAACCCAATTTTCCATTTCAGACTCTGAATTGGTCTCTTTGATCTGTCAAAATGCAGAAGGCTATTGAGTCAAGTTATAAAATGAGACTAGAGAATAACAATGGTATTTAATAGCTGATTAAAAAGACAAGAAAAACAATTGCCCAAAGTAGGGGAGACAGCAAAAATACTTTTTATACTTTACATATGCTTCCTATACTTCATAACCTAAACTTTACCTGAAGTTCAAAAATAATACACATTGTATAAACCATGGGAGAAAACAAACTTTCCTGACCTTTAGTTATTACTTGGTATTACTTGGTTCCCCTTTCTACTAAACTCTATAATTTATAATTGATATTGCCTCACATATATGTATATTCATAACCATAGTTATTTTACATATCAGTATTCTTTGGTTCTAAGACACAGTCTATATTTACAAAATTGAGGTATCTTACAATTAGGGCAGGTACATTTAATGAATTATCTTTTTTTCAAAAAATGTTACTAAATGAATGCTAGAGCTTCAAGTGAAGACATATATGGGATACCTATAATTATGAATTTCATTTTCCATTTACTCACTTTAAAATTAAATCAACTGTAAACTAAATTAGTGATTAGTTACAGTTGTGTAAACACCACCTTTTTACAAAAGATACGTACCAGTTGTATTAGTTCTTTGGCGAGCTGGACAACTGACATTTCAAAATTGGTTCCAATGTTGTAAATTTCACCTGGTTTTCCCTTTTTGAGGACAGTAAGAAATGCTTCTACTACATCAGTAGCATAAAGGAAATTTCTTGTTTGAAGCCCTGATCCATGAATGCAGCTGAACAGATTAAATGAAGCAGAATCATCAAATGTAAAAATGTAAGCGCTCCTAAACAGGATAAAACACTGGGTACAAGTAAAGAGAAGACAATTCCCACAGAGAGCCTGGAAACCTTTTACTGAAAACACAAAAATATGAATAGCTCTTTAAAAATATTTTTCTAGTAGATGGACACAATGCCTTTATTTTATTTTTAGGTAGTGCCGGGGATCGAACCCAGTGCCTCACATATGCCAGGCAAGCACTCTGCCAACTGAGCCACAATCCAAGCCCAGCTCTTTTAAATTTTAACCTTAGTTCTTCAATGATGTCCAAAGCATCTGAGGTTATTCAATAAAAAATCAGCAAACATGGGCCCATGATAAATATTTGTCAATTTTATACCACAAGTTCATTTTAAAGAAATGTCTACAGTTCTATATAAATTAATCCTTTGAAAAAGTAAAATTATGTAAAGACAGATACCAAGTCTTAATGCTATGGCTCAAAGATCTATAATAAGCCATTTAAAAACAAATTATTTTAGTAAATAATGGAAATGAATTATAGCTTATAATTATTCAAAAAACTACCACACTAAATGAAGAAGGAACTCTTAAATTTGGTGGGACATTCAACTCATGGCCTCCAACTCTAAGACTGATTTTCAAGAGAGACTGTTACCAAATACTATCAACATATCAGAAAAGCATACAGGTACAAAGGTAAACAACATACCATTTTCTGTTGTGTTGCAGTAGAGATATAAATTTTGGAATAACCTAAAAGAATATTTAAGATTCATTTTAAACATCAAATATTTACTCATTAACATGAATCTGAACTCATGATATATTAAAAATCATTATTAGAAAACTATACATATGGAAAAAATTGAATTCTTTTTACCAGGAACTCATGAAAAAAACCTAAATACTCAATAAGTGAGAGAACTCCGAGATAGCTTGCTATTTCACAAAAAGCAGTTCTCTGAAGATAAAATTATTTCAACAGTGGAGGAACTCAGAGAAAGTCTTCATGGACGGTTTTCTGTCATCACAAAGCTCACTTCTGTGTTGATTTCTAAAGAGCAGGAATTGAATCTTATTTATCACTTTACATGTAACCACTCACTCAATAAGTGCTTGTGGGATTTATAAAAAATTACAGTACCCTTGAATTAAAAAAAAAAAAAACTTATGTTAAACGTGGCAAGCAAGAAATTACTAAATTTATATTAAACTTATAAGGATACTCCAAAAATTAAGCAATATGAATACGAACACCAGCACACCATGAAATGGCCCTTTTCTTTGGGCAAACAGATCAAAACAACCAGCTTGGAAGTGAGAAAACCCAGACTCCAAATTTAGGCATAGCAGGCAACAGTTACCTAAAAGCAGGCTTACTGACACAGAACCAACTGCACAGGGATTCCCAGCCATCTAGCACATTTCTTTATTCACTACTTATTACTTTCTGGAAGACATTCAGGCACATCACAATCAAAAAGAGTTGGGAGCTGGGCACAGTGGTGCTCACCACTTGTGATCACAGCACTGCCCAGAAGGCTGAGGCAGGATGGCATGTTCAAGGCCAGCCTGGGACAGTTAGTGAGACCCTGTCTCAAAATTAAAAATAAAATGGTCTAGGGATATAGCACAGATGGTAAAGGGGCCTGGGTTCAATACTCAGTTCTGGAAAGAAAAAAAAAAAAGAGCTGGGGCACAGTTAACCCAATGATATAATACAAATTTACCTACAAGCTTCCTGCATCAATAATTAGCTTTCAACTTTCCATACATCCTGACATAATGGGGTGATTGCAAACTGAGAGCCTTAACTGCAGCATGGTGGCTGCAGTGGGAAAATTCTGTAGTACTTCAGAGTCCTAGGAAGTACAGGGTATTTTCATATATATCACCTGAATCCTTCAAAATCCTAAGCATTTTCATTATCCCTCAATTTAAAGACAATGCTCAAAGAGCCTTAGGTCATGGCAGCTGGAGAGCATCAAGTTGGTACTTAAATTCAAGTCTTCAAACTCAAGTCTGAGAAGATTTGCGTAATTCTATGGCCTGTGCAGAATAATTATGTATAATTACAGCATAAATTTTTTGGACAAAGAAATGATGAGAAGATATTTTAAACAAAGAAAAATTACAATCACTAAAACAACCACCATGAATTCGGAATAAAATTACCTTTTCTGGATATTGATGTGGTCCATAAACATTACTGCTCCTTGTGATGACAACTGGAAACTTAAAGAATATTCAACATTAAGGCAATTATAATAGTGATTATTAGAAAGCTACACAGAATTTTTAAAAAGAAGCACCTTTGCTTAAATAATTCCACATGTCATGAAGACAGAACGAAGAGACTGTTTCTAAGGTACGGTTCTTAGAAAGGCAGGAGAGGATGAGGTTCCAATAAGAGCAAAGGGTCCAAAAGGGGGATGAAGACAATTCTCCTCACTGGGACAGGGGAGAATGGGCATAGATAGAGGCGGGTTTGTAATTCTGCCAGCAGAATACTGAGGACTCTTCCATCTGACCATTTCAAGAACCAACTCTAGGACTCTAAGCTTAGCTAGATGGTAACCAAGTTGGCTCTCTCCACTGTATCAACCCTTTAGAGCTACCACAAAAGGGAAGAGGACCAATGCTACTAAAACATAAAAAGCAAGAGGATCTTGAATGCCTTTCTGATCTAGTCCCTAACAACTCAAAGATCAGTGTGAAGTCAAAGATACGGGCCTCAAGATGATGATCCTACTGGCTAAGGCTCCTACAGCAACACTGTCAGAGCACCAGGGGAAGGTCTATCTCCCATTCATGAGAAACCAAGAGTGCTGAACCAAGCAGAGAAGTATGTGGCAGGGAAGGGAATCTGTCCTCCCTCTCTCTGTCTTCCTCTACTCATGGGCTTCCAACAGGGCCTTCACTATACCTGTAACACTCTACCTATTACTGAAATAGGAAAAAATATGTATTTAAACTATTCCTTTAATAATGAACTGAACAAGAAAAGTTAAGTCATATCTTGGCCACACAATATAAAAATCAATTAATCTTGGGCTGGGGATATAGCTCAGTCGGTTGAGTGCTTGCCTAGCATGCACAAGGTCCTGGTTTCAATCCCCAGCACCACACACACACACACACACAAATCAATTATCTTACATTCCTTAGTACTACATTTTTTCAAGCTGTCTTCTACCCGATCACTAAAATGCTGCTAGAGTTGAGTTGGAATTTTAACACTTAAGTCCAAAATAAAATGGTACAAGAGTTTCAGCAATCAGTTCTTACCTTGTATCGTTCCCAGTAAGACTGTACAAAACACTCAGCAGCTGCTTTGGATGATGCGTAAGGATTTGTAGGTTGTTTGGGTGATGATTCATCAAATTCCTAATGTTAAAAAAATATATTATGATAAAAAATAAGTACTACATATATTTTCTAAGAAGAAAACATATTACAAACTTGAACTTGAATTGTTTACTATAGCATTTTAAAAAACCCCACTGTTTCTTGAACACTGTGTATCTGAATCTTTACATGCACCCACAGTAACTTCTTTAGTGATCACAAAAACCTTGTAAGGCAGGCAGAGAGAAGAACAAGTACAAAAGCTTTAAGACAGAAGAATGTCCAAAGGACCTGCAGGAAAGCTGCTGTTCAGGAAGAGATGGGAGATGAGCTCAGAGAGCTGGACGGAGGGCAGAATAGTACCCTGAACCCTGGAAGGTCACTGTGAAAACACTGACAGATTTTGAACAGAATAATGCCATGACCTGATTTCTATTTTAAGAATCATTCTGGCTACTGTGCCAGATCTGATAGAGAGTGGAAAGGGAATTAGAAGGAAGAAGTTTGATAAAAACTGCAGAGAGTTGAAAGTGGCTACTTCTTAGAGGACTAGGGATCCACAAGTGGTCAGGGTCTCCTTTTTCTCACTAGAGGTCTGCTTGGTGGAGAAGTCACTGCCTCTAGAAATCTTGGTGTAGCTGAACTGATAGTAACTGTTGGGACATTCTGCAGTTCACCAGCGTAAGGGTCACCCAAGCAAAATCAGAGAATTATTTGGTGGTAAAAAGGATTGTGGGCACATCCTATGCAATATATCTAAATTAAATAATGGCACTAGATAAGTGACTTATGGGAATGATGTTTTTGTCTCCTCCATTATAATGTATAATCAACAAATAATTTAAGTCTCTTGAATGAAATGACAACATTTGGAACTGGAAGAGATTTGGACATTCCTTACCCCCTATCCAGATAATGCTGAATCCTTCTATCACAATGCAAGTTCAAAGCTCTGCCAGAGTAGAAACCAGTAGCAGTCTGATGACCCCTCACAGGTCTAAAGATTAGAAGCATCTGAGAGACCTTTTTTAAAATGACAAGTACTAGTAAAAAATTCAACTAACATAAAAATAGGCTTACCATAAAGGAAAACTACAGTTTTTACTGGGTAAGGTTAGGTGGGTCTTTAGAGGTCTATAGGTCAGCCACAGTAGTTATTTGGAGATTAAAACTATAGAAATATGAGGAACTACATTTTTTCCACATAATTTCATGTTACCTGTATTTTCTTTAAATATGGCACAAGATCACACAACCATCCTCAAGTGTCAATTGTACAGAGAATGACCTTTAAAAGAGTTAATAACCCTTAACAGTTAATATCCAATAATTGTTACTTGTACATATTCTTTTGAGATTTCCCTTTAGTACCTTCCTAATTTCAGTGCCACGGTATCTAGTAGCATAGATATTTATCTCCCAAAAAAACAAGAGAAAAGAAAAAATATATAAATTGTGAAGAATGGAGTCATCTTTTGGTGCAAAAAAGTATAATATTTAGAAATGATAAAAAATAGATTCCACTTTCTACAATGATTTCACACTTGCCCCTGGATATTCCAATGTGTTTGCCGATTGGCAGAGAATGGTACATAGGAACCTGCTGCAGCCTATCATACTCCTGCTTCCGTCTGTCCACTCTGAAGCCATCTTGGTAAACTTACATGTTTGTGAGGTTGAGACAAAAAATGTTATATTTGCTGCTGTCTTGTAAACTGTCAGGCAAATTATGAATAAATCTATAGGAGACTAGGCTGTTCTCCATTTAGGATGGTATTTGATTTGAACAGAAGAGACCATGGCATAAAATTCTGGAGAGTGAGGATGAGAAGAGGGCAGGACAGGTTTAATAAGACGGATCTGCATCATGGTACATGATAAGTAAACAGGTGTTGTAGATTTTCTAAGGTAAACTTAGAAAAGGTAAATTATTTACCTTATCGAGACTGCCTCCATATACTTCATCTGTGCTGACGTAAATAAACTTCTCCACTCTGGCTTCATGAGCAGCACTTACCAAAACATGAGTGCCATAAACATTAACGTAGGTAAACTCAAAGGCCCGGACAAATGACAAATCTAAAAGAACAGAAAAAAACTAGAACAATTTCACCCAAGGACAAAACAAATACCAAACAATCAATTCCAGTTTGTTTGTTTTTTAAATTTTTTTATTTTAGTTGTAGATGAACACAAACCTTTATTTTACTTATTTATTTTTATATAATGCTGAGGATGGAACCCAGTGTTTCACACGTGCTAGGCAAGCCCTCTACCACTGAGCTACATCCCCAGTCCCTCAATTCTAGTTTTAAGAGAGTACTATTCCCTTCTCTTTACTCATCATAATTAAATAGTTTTGGAAATAACATATATATGCATTGATATTTATTTCTGTAAGCCTATATTATATAGTATGTATAAATATTTTAGAAGCTAGAAAACAATCTGTTAAATTTTCAAAAAACATTTTATCCTAAAAAGAAGGAAACACAAAATGATGCATCTAAATTTAAAAATTCAAGTATTCAAATTTTAAAAATTTTTGAAACTTCCAGTTTCTACAATTTGAGGGCTATGCATTTCAGAGCAACTTGTTACTGATAAAAATAATAAATGCTGAATAAAATAATAAATGTTGAATAAATCAATAAATGTTGAATAAATCATCTGCTTTACCAGGGAATAGGGTAACTTCCCTAACTATGACTCACAATTCACATACAAAAAAGGAAGAGATTAATAAATTTTACCTTATAAAAAAATCTTTCATTGTCAACCCCTGCCCCCTCCAAAAAAAAAAAAAAAAACTAGACTAGAAACAAAATTAAAAAGACAAACTGGGAAAAACATTTGAACTTATTAGAGACAAAACATTAATATATTCAACCTATAAATACCTTGTAGAACTAAATAAGAACAATCCTACAGTAAAATGGATACAAAACAGTTTAGATATAAAAATATAAATAGTCCTTAAGCTTATGATGCTCGACCTCATTTATAAGGAAAACCCAAGTTTCAAACTCAGAGAATGCCACTTATAATTTATCACAATGACAAAAAATAAAAAATTTAACAAAATGTTTTGTTGCTGAGGCTTTGTGGCTTGTGGGGGACTTAATTCTGCACACTGGGAATGAGTATGCAAAATGCTTATAACCCTAAGGAAGGAAATTTGGCATTTTCTAACCAAATTAATATGCATTTATCCCCCAACCCAAAGATATAAACTGAACTGTTACATAAAATGTATAGTGACACCTGACCTCCCTATACCTGGCCAGTATTTCAGAATGTGAGCATATTTGGAGTTAGGGCCCTTAAAGATGTGATTAAGTTAAAATGAGGCCTTGAAGGTGAACCCCAGTCCAATCTACCTAGTGTAGAGGAATCTGCACCTAAAAAGAGATGCCAGGAATGCACACAGAGGAAAGGTCCTGTGAGCACAGAGTAAATGCAAAGGAGCTGTAAGCCCAGCAGGTGGCCTCAGAGGAAATTAAGCCTGGCAACACCTTGACCTTGGACTACCAGGCCCCAGAATGCAAATAAATTTGTTCTCTAAGCCCTCAGTCTGTGGTACTTTGTTCTGGCAATTCTAGAAGATTAATGCCCCCAGCAATTCAACTTCTAGGCATATCTTCCCAACATCAGTTAAAAATATACAAAAAGAAAGTACAAAACCATCTACTCCAGCATCATTTAAAACAGTGGGAAGTAAACTTAACCACTGTACATATAGACTGATGTCCTAGATATACTGTCAAATAAAAAAGGCAAGAGGGAGAGAGCTGTATGTTCGAGATTATCACTTCTCTAAGAGGGGCACAGGATATCTATTCTTTTAAAAGAAAGAATAAACTAAAATGTATATAAAGTGTTCTACAGGGGAGAGTAGAACACAGAAGAAGAGCAGGGGCCAAAGACAGACTTATAAATATTCCTTATATGGTAGATTTGACTTTGGAACTATTTTATATTTTTCATAACTGAAAAACAATTAAAAAGAAAGTAATTCTAAAACTCAAAAGCAAGATGGAAAATATGAATCAAACAATGAATTTACTTAGTTATATAACCATGCTTTGAGTACCTATAAAACAAAATAATTTGACTGTAGACCTAGTGGGAAACTACTAAGAACAAAACAAAAAAACCCTTGTCATTTCAGATAATGTTGCTATTGTTATTCTTATTTTGTTGTGTTATGGGATTTTAAAAAAATGACAAATGAATGCAGTGTTAAGACAGCTGCACTCCCAGAGACTCTGGAGGCTGAGGCAGGAGGACTGCAAATTGAAGACCAGCTTCAGCAACATTAGAGATCCTGCTTCAAAATATAAAATAAAAATGGCCTGGGATGTAGCTCAGGGATAAAGCATCCCTAGGTTCAATCCCCAGTACCAAGAAATGGGAAATAGAAAAGAAAATGAGAAATTATTATGGTGCTATTGAGAACCAAGGTATTCAGGATAAGGGAAAGAAAATATAAGACCCATGGGGTTAATAACAACTTTGAGTTAGACACTCATGTATTGTGAACTCATGATGTATTTTATCTTAAATAGGCAAATAAATAAATATTTCTTAGCTCTGAAGTTAACTGAAAAAGCCTAGAAACAATGTCCAATTGGTAACAGTGAACATACCCAGACTGAGGCCTGTAACTACTATTCACACTAAAAGGAACCTCAGTCCTTAGAAGAAGGGTTGCTTCCAGATCCTTGGAAGAACCCTTGAAGATAAACCTAGAACATCCTGCTACACCAGAGAATAAGATGGCAACAAAGACTACTAAGGACCCAGGAAGCAACTCTGGCTCTCTGTGGCTAGTAGTGGGTCAATTTGAATATAAACTGAAATTGATTCAAACAAACAAACAAAGAATCAAAAGTGTTCAACTCTATGAATTCATAATTATACAAAAAAAAAAAAGAAAAGAAAAGAAAAAAGAAAGTAAGAGAGTGGTAGAAAACCAAGTCAAATAGGGCTGGGGATATGGCTCAAACGGTAGCGCGCCCGCCTGCCATGCGTGCGGCCTGGGTTCGATCCTCAGCACCACATACAGACAAAGATGTTGTGTCTGCCAAATGCTAAAAAATAAATATTAAAAAAAGAATTCTCTCTATCTCTCCCTCTCTCTCATTCTCTCTCACTCTTGAAAAAAAAAATTAAAGTATATAAAAAAAAAAGAAAACCAAGTCAAATAAAGCTTACCACATAAACAAAAGGTATCAAGCAGTTAACCTGGCTTTTCAGTATCACTTAAATCATCCTAATAATTTATGTGGAAAACCTACTTGTATGAAGACATTCCATATATAAGTGAAAAATAAATGACATAATTTGAATATTATCTACAAGCCTCTAAAAATGAATATTGATAAAACAAAATAGTAATACTGACTACACAAAATAGTAGGAATAAATATGTAATGGGATTGAAAAATAAGATAGACTTAAAATTCTAGATAAATACAGTTGGGAATAAATAAATGGTGTTAAAATGCATACCTGGGAGGAGGGCAAAGATTTTATGGACTTTACACTTAAATAAGCTAATTATACATGTGTAATTCCTAAGGTAACCACTTAAAGAATACAAAGAATATATATCTTCCAAAGTAGTAGAGGGAGAAAAAGAGAACAATTTCTTAGTTAAGTCCTTTAAAAAGCAAGCAAGAGAATGAATATCAAGGATGTTCAAAGTAATTAAAATAAAAACCATGATCCAAATACACATTGTTTTTAAGAAACAGATAAGCCATAAAGCCAGAAGGGTTGAAAAAAAAGAGAATGGAAAAAGACATGTGATGTATAACTATAATGCACTAATAAAAAAAGATACACAAGAAAGTGATACAGTCACATCAATGTCAAATGAAATGGACTTCAAAATGTATACATCATTTAAGAAAATGACTTCCTAAATAAATGGTTCAGGGGCGGGGGTGTAGCTCAGTGGTAGAGCACCTGCCTCCCATGTGAGGCACTGCGTTCGATCCTCAGCAAAACATAAAAATAAATAAATAAAGATATTGTGTCCATCTACAACTAAAAAAAAAATATTAAAAAAAAAAGATAAATGGTTCAACCACCCAAAATGATTACTAATTCTGGAAACATCTTTTTCGATGAGGAAAAAGATAAACCACAAAATTAAAAACTGGACAAAAGATTTCAACAGCATTTCACAGAAGAAATCCTAATTACCAAAAAACATTAAAAATACTCAAATTTATTAGCAATTAGGGAAAATACAAATTTAAAATATGATAAAAGACAAATCACACATTGCTGAGGTTGGAAATAATGGAAAAATCTGACAAAACTAAATTTTGGTGAGATCTAGAGCAACAGGAAGTTACATATTACTGGAGGAGTAGAAATTAATATACTCTGGAAAACATATTGATATTTTTATGTTGAAACAGACAAATCTTATGATCCTAATTATGTATCAGAATGTGTACGTATGTGTACCATGACATATGCGTAAGAATGCTCACAGTAGTATTGTTCAAAATTGCCCTAAAGCATAAACAACCCAAATTTCCGCCAGGAGTGAAATATCTAAGTAAACTGTGCCAATTCTTAAATTAGAATGTTATACAGTACTGAAAACGAACAAACTGTACCTATACCCAAATGGATAGATGAATCTAAATGGATTTTTAAAAAGAAAGACAAAAAAATCTACATACCACCTTATATGTTTTTTAAATAAAATTTAAAAAGCCAAAACTTATAATGCTTAGGGAAAAGAATATAAATAGAAAAACTACAGAGAAAAGCAAAGGAAATAAATCAGACAGCAGGCAATAGCAGTGCACTTCCAAAGAGGATCTGACAACACTCTGATTTTTGTTTGGATGATGGCTACATGGGTGTTCACATTACCATTATTTATTTCACTTCTAAATTCTTTTGAATATATGTTGTATTCACTGTAACAATATCAGAAAATTATTAGAAAATATCTCAAATGCATAAAACAGTACAGATAACAACATAATATTCATCTGTGTATCCACCACCCAATTTAAGAAAAACAACATAAAAATTACAGCTGAAGACCCATTTCCTCATTCCTACCTTTCACAAGTAATCACCAGTTTGAATTTGGTTCGACTCAAAGTTTTAAGATCTATTCAGGGTTATATTTCAACCCACACTAATAAAAGTGATCTAAAAAGTGCCAAATATATCAATGACATAGCAAAAGTCTTGTTTTTCTGGTGTAACATGTATATCCTCTTTCAAAGATGTGTATTAGATAACCATTTATTTAGTTCTACTTCTGGACTCTGGATTTAGTCTAGTTAGCCACAAGAGGAAAACGAAATGCCAGTCACAACTAGAGCATAAGACAATGCTTACCTACATGTGTTTGTGCAGCAAAATGTAGTACTATATCTATTTTCTCTGTTTCAAAAAGCAGTTTCACAAAGTGAGAATCACAAATGTCACCCTATATGAGAAAGCAAACATGAAAACACTAGGTTTCTCTGAGCACTGTCATCATCAAAACCATTTTTGCTATAACACACCCCATCTCCCACTTCCCAGTTCAATAGAGAATATCTTGAACATTCAACCACATGGTCAGACAAGTACAGTAATGATATATTTCTCCAGATATTCGATTCAAAGCATTTTTTGCAAATAAGTATAAAACAATATTTTATTGACCACCCAACTACTTCTACATTTTTTCATTATATTCTTGACAATCTAAGATTAGTATATTAAAAAGGAAAATAGTATTAAAAATTTTGAAAGAACCATTACTGAAATATATCTAAAGCAAGTATAACAACTGGAATGAACATTGGAAAATAATAGTAAAGTTATGGTTTAATTCTTCTGAAAAAACACATTCTCAAAAAACCTTTAGTAACTGAAGAAAATACTTTTACACAGAACAGAATTATGAACTAATTGCTCAATATATTTTTGTGATTTTGTGGTTAAAAGAGAGTTTGTAAAATCACTTTTTTAAAAAAATATTTATTTTTTAGTCATAGTTGGACACAAAATCTTTATTTATTTATTTTATGTGGTACTGAGGATCGAACCCAGGGCCTCGCCCATGTTAGGTGAGCGCTCTACCCTGAGCCACAACCTCAGCCCCTGTAAAATCATTTTTAAAAGAAAAGAACATAAAATCACAACATAGTTTCATTGGAAAGTAACATTTCCCTTTGCAAATAAAGGATCTGCTCTGGTTTATACTTGGGACTTGTTGAAGAGTGGTGAGTTAAGAATCAGCCTTCCAGAGGCCATGTGCCCTCATGGGGAGAGACTATCTCGTGTGCTTCATGGTCTGGCTAGCCTTTCAGGAGGACACCACACTTCACACCAACCACTCTGAATCCCAGGTAGGCACTATTAAACAGACTAGTGAGGACTTAAAATTAAAAACCACACAAATTCATCCAGCTACTCATAGATTTTCTAAGGTATCAAAAATTACATGCAATTTTTTATGTGGTATATCTAAAAGTAGAATTCTCTAGAGCATGTGGTACTTCTGGAAATTAACTATTTGGTCTTTTAAAAGGCCTTTAGTAAGTGTGCCTGCCAAGCCCTTTATACAGAAGCTTGTAAGTAGGAAGCTATTATAATCTCTATATGACTAAAGAGGCACAGTTCAATAATTATAAGAAGACTTCCATACCTTTATGAATTTGTAGTTTTGTTTGTTAGAAATGGTTTCAAGATTCTTTAAGCTTGCACAGTAATCCAGCTTAAAAAAAGAGAGGATGGCCAGGGGCAACACAAAAAGTGATAATATTAGCTCTTCCTATAAAATACCAATTTATTTTTAAAACTATAGATGTTAATGATTGTAATACAAGAACATACTCTCTTCAAGTGTGTTTCCTCTATGCTTTTACACATTCTATGCTTCTGACATACATTGATTGAGGTGCTAGAGAACCAAATCCTAGGCCTTATGCATGATGCATGCTAGGAAAGCACTTTACAACTAATCCCCATCCCAGCTTCTGACATCTTACAAGTAAAAACTAAACAAAAAACAAACAAACAAAAACAAGTAATTGTGATACTTTTTCAAAATACTGGACTCCAAAAAAAAAGCCTTTTTATAAATGTGTACTTTAAAATATGTTCCTACCCAAATTTGCCTGTGGCCACTGGTGTTTAAAAAAGTTTACTACTCCTGACAGAAAAGTTACTAGTCATCAAAAATGATGCCTGTTTTATACATACATGTTCATTATACCTGGTCCTGAGTTCCTGAGTTAACTGTTGGTAAGTCAGTGTACAGATGAGGGAAAAAAGAATTCTTGTTCACTAGTAATGCAGTAAAAAAAAAATCCTAAGAGTTAAGGGTTATTCTTTATCTGTACTTCTTAACTATTGTGTTTTAGGAAATTAAGGTAACCATTTGTATCTGTGCCATTTGTATTTGCTCAGATTAAAAATAATCTATGATTTCCAACTAGGGCTTTCAGATTCTTTAAGGAAACTCCAATTATTACTGCAGAATTCTCAACAAAACCAAATTAATTTAACTAAATTTTATTTTATAAAATAAACATGTACAATTTTCTAGGTGATGATAATTATAAAACTAAATAGTTAAATAATTAAATCAAATAAAGCATGTCAACACCAAGAAAAAACTGGTAGTCACATTTTACTAAATACTGAATTTAGAAAGAGTGAAAGTTTTCTTCTGGTAAAAATACTGCACATAAGGGCTGAGAATGTGGCTCAGTGATAGAGCACTTGCCTAGCATGCATGGGGTTCTTGGGTTTGATCCCAAGAACTTTATGGCTTAGTATAATAAGTAAAAGTTTCCAAAGATTCTGCATAAGATTTAACGCAGCATGAGCACATGACCATGCAGACCCCCAAGTAGCTAAAGACTAAATAAAAAACTAACAGGATTCTGGTACTTTAAAAAAAATGTAGTTAAATTGAACTGTAATTTGAGTGCATGAAGCTTATTTTTATGAAACTCACCTTGTCTAGATTTATGATCATATAATTTGGATAATCTTCTACTAAAGAGACAATCACATGTGATGCTCTGTAAGGAAAAAAAAAAAACATCTTGTGAGTGGAAAATTTCAACCCCTTTAGACTCTTGAATATTTTCTTATGCTGTTGACTATTATGAAAATAATCAAAGATAACTTTAAATGTTTTCAAGAAAACAGAAACAACATCAATATACACACATGTACACTTTTCACCAACAACATCTATAAACTAACTCTTATGTTCCCTTTATGCTATGTAGAATAGAGAATTTAGTGTTTCTGGATATAAAGAAAAAAAATCAGTTCAACAAATTATACTGTCCATGCATCTTTTAGAGTGTGAAAGTTAATGCTGGATGAAAAACATAATGGTGCTACTCAGAGTGACTACACTGAAATTATAATGTGCCTGTTCAGGAACTGTAGATGTGATTACATAAAAATTAAATCAATATGAGCAGTCATTTGTCTGTTTTCAGTAACTTCTGCAATTCCTGTGTCTTGGTACAAGAGTTTGGTGTTATAAGCCACAATTCTCAAGGGGGTCCCTGAAAAAAATGTAGGTTTCCCAGGCTAATAACAATTGAAACCAACCTCTGTTTGCCTCTGGGCTTCAGAGGGCCCTGCAGTAGAACCTGAGGCATATTTCAGTGGAAGATCTATCCAATTTTATAACACTTAAAATGCTGGGGCCTCCGGAACAGCGGCAAGCATTGACCAAATTATAAAATCAAGATGTGCACTGGTAGTTCTTTCACAGCATTTTCTAGGTCATACCATTCCTGGACCAGCACTCTCACATGTTCATACTCTTTTCATAAGTGAAATTTGCATGCCTGGTACTCTCTACCAAGTGACCATCAGATTAGAAGGGATGATTAATATGCTAATAGGCAATAAATAAGAATCAATCCCCATATTTCCTCTTCTTCCACTAGACACTGAGTTTCTTGAGGGTAGGAGTTTCCTGTTCGTTATTCTTGCATTCATCCATTCAACAATCACTGAAGACCTTCAGAAAATGGGTCAGATATTCTGCCAAGTGCTTAGTGAACAGTAGTCTCTGTCCTCATGGAGCTTACATTCTAGAATGGGGATGCAGGCAATAATCAAGGAAACACAAATATGCAATAAAATATCAGGCAGGATAAGTATGTTAGTTGGGAAACGGGTTATTTTAGATAGTGTGGTCAGTCAAGAACTCTTTGAGGAAGTGATATCCAAGTAAAACCAAAATTGAGTGATACAGGCAGCTGAAATGAAGGAGAAGCAAGTGCAAACGCCTCAAGACAAAAGGGGGCACCAGCCTGGTGTGCTCCAAGAATCGTAAGAGGGTAAGCATGCCAGGAATAGAAAAGCAAGAGATCAGGTTGGAAAAGTAAGGCTTGGCCAAATAAGCTTGTAGATATGGTAATAAGTTTTTACTTTAAAGTGGGCAGGAACCATTGGAGTAAAATTCTATGCACTAACATGATCTGACTTAGTGAAACACTGACCTCTGCGTGAGGAACACTCTAAGGGAACAAGAGCCGAAGCAGTAAAAGCAATCAAGAGTAGTCTAGGCAAAAGGTGGGGGGGGGGGAGCGGGTAATGAGGACTAGGGTGGAAGGCGGGGAGTGTAAGAAGTGGTCACATTGAGGACACACTTTGGAATTAGGAGAAAGGACCTGATCAAACATCTAGTGCAGGTCAGCAGCAACCAAGGACTTTTAGAAGTTTGCACAATAAATAAGTCCTATCATAATCCCCAATCATTTTGGAGGCGCCTGTACGTAAAGGCCTGTGCTTCGTGGTGATGGAAGTTGGGGTCAGGCTGGGGGTGCGCATGGGAAGCCGTGGGCGACTGCTTAACTAACTTGTGCACACTTGAGGCAGTGACAGGAGGTCCATCTCAGACAAGGCAGAAGCGGGGACATTACTACAGTACTCTTGCTTCGGGAGGCAGGCGTTTGGTAGAAGTCACAGTTTCAAAAGACCCACGTCCTCACAGGCCAGGGAAAGAGGAAAGGGTAGGATGCTCCCGGGGGTGCATTAGGACCTCCCCCATAGGAGACCCACCCAAAGCTGGGCTCAAATTGCCAACGGCAAGCAGAGTCGCAGGAAAAGGTTGGGGTTTCCGGGGAGAAACTGACGGCGCTGTTACCTACATGAAACCAGCACCCCCGGTCACCAGGACCCGCTTCGCAAAGCTGCCGGGAGCACCCCGGGGTTCCGCCCTGCCCTCCGCCGACATCTCCCAGCGCGGCAGAGCCTAGCACCGTAAAGCGCCGGGGTCTGAAGACCAGAGGAAAGTATCACCGCGACTTTTTGCGACACACCTAGTTCCACTGACACGTTACAGAGAAGTCGGCGCAGCTTCCGGAGAGGCCGCGTAGGGCTACCGCGCAGGCGCAGGTCCTCTGGATCAAAGCCAGACCTACTGCGAGTAATTGAGGGAGTTGGGGCAGAGCAGTGTGTGTAACCGTCTTCCATGCAACTGTTGCTAGCCCGAGTTATGCTTTACTTAAAACAAGGAAGTTCAGAGTGTTGAAGAAGTGCCTTCTTTTAGCTCTTGCACTTCACCCATCTTCAGAGATTACGCACCAGTTAAGCTGAGAACTCCAGAGTTCTCTTTTTGCAATGTGGAAATAGGAGGTTGCAACTGCAAATTTATTTTTTATCGTTATTATTAATAAGATAGATAGGAGACGACTTGCAGTCATGGTAAAGATGTTCCCTAGGCCTTATTCTTAGGTATTATCCTAATATTCTCCCCCTCTTGCTTACTCCACCCCAGCCTGAATGCACTTTCCTCCAATCTGTGCCTAGTTTTTATTTCTTTATTTCTTAGCTCGAATGTCATCCTATTAGAGTCCTTTTCCTGACCACCCCAATTAAAATAGCAAGCTCTATCCTAGCCCTATAGAACCATCTTACTCTGTTTTATTTTATTTATTTTTAAAATTTTGATTTGTTATATATGACACCAGAATGCATTACAACTTATATTACATGTATAGAGCACAATTTTTCATATCTCTGGTTGTACACAAAGTAGAGTCACATCCTTCGGGTCGTCTTATGTGTACTTAGGGTAATGATGACCATGCATTCCACGGTCTTTCCTACCCCTATACACACTCTCTTCCCTTCCCTCCCCTCCCCTTTTCCCTTTTGCCCTATTTAGAGTTCATTTAATCCTCCCACTCCGCCCGCCCCCTCCCACCAGCATACTATGGATCAGCATCCTTAAATCAGAGAAATCATTTGGCATTTGGTTTTTTGGGATTGGTTAATTTCACTTATCATTATCTTCTCCAATGCCATCCATTTACCTGCAAGTGCCATGATTTTATTCTCTTTTATTTCGGAATAATATTCCATTGTGTATATATACCACATTTTCTTTATCCATTCATCTACTGAAGGACATCTAAGTTGGTTCCACAGTTTAGCTATTGTGAATTGTGCTGCTATACCAGTCATCAACACATACTTCCATGAATTGTTCATTGCTTCTTCTCCATGAGGGTAGGGCCTTTTTGTTTACTGTGATAATTCCAAATCTCTAAGACCAGGCCTGACATAAAATAAACAATTAGTAAATATTGTCAAATAGGAAATGTCTTTTTTTCCCCCTACATGGTTTTTTAGCAAAAACAACAACAGCAACAAAAGAGCATTCACTGTCTATGGAAGTGTTATTTGCTACAAACTTTTTGTTTTGAGGGCAAAGTGGTAATATAAATGAAAATCTTAAGTGTACATAGTCTGTGCCCCCCAAATTTCATGATGTATAATATAGATAATTGTTCATTGCTGTATTGTTTAATAAGGAAAAACGGACACAATCTGTAAGATTGCCTAACTTTTTAAATACAGTGGACTGCTACACAGACTTTAAAAAGATATCATGGAATATATGATATAATTGAAAATATTGACCAAAATATATTGAAGTGAATACTTATAGTTTTTTCTGACCTAAATACCTTGCCCTTTATGATTTCCACGAGTTGATCCACTGCCAAAGGATGGGGATCTGACTCATCTTAGGCCAATTGAAGCCTCTTCCTGGGATGTCAAATTGCACTAAGGTTCTACAATAGTCTGGTTGTTCATGAATTCTGAGGACCTACAAATTTGGGACTTATTAGTGGCCATATTCTTTCAAATGAACTGAGGAACCAGAAAACCTGCCTTCAGAGGGAGAGAAAAAACAAAGCTGATCAAGAAGGGAAGAAAATAAGAGACAAAAAGAGAAGTCCCCCAGGGTTGGGATTGTGGCTCAGCTGTGGAGCACTTGCCTAACACATTCAGGGCCCTGGGTTTGATCCTCATCACCACATGAGGATAAATAAAATAAAGGTGTTGTGTCCGGCTATAACTATATTAAAAGAGAGAGAGAGAGAGATTGAGAGAGAGAGAGAGAGAGAGAAAAGTCCCCCAGCATTCAAGGCCCAGGTTCGGCTTCTCCTTTGGCACCAATTGTATCCCTGTCTTTGACTTACAAGTTACACTATTAAAAGACAATTCAGACAAATTTAGCAGCGTATATTTGAACAGAGAATGATTCATGAGTTGGGCAGACTCAGAAGAAAGAAAGGTTCAGAGAGTTTAGCTCTACCCAGCAACATGGGCAGGAAATATTTAAAGACGAAGTTCGCAAAGGAGAAGGAAGTGATATTCAGAAACAGCTTAATTGGTTACATCTCCAATTTTGCCTTATCAGGACTTGATATGACAACACATCAGCCAGATATGGTTGTCTTCTGATCAGTTGGCAGCCTGCGTTTGGCTGAATCCCCCCTGCAATAATTGACTGAGACTCAGTTACTTGTTAGAAGACTATACTTCTGCTTAAGTTGCTGTTCATTTATATACTAAATTAAGTTGCAAGTCTCCATGTATTAACTCAAAGATTGAAGGTAGCTTCAGGTCTAATTTAATTTAATTTAACACCATATTATTTATAACAACTGGTCTAAAAGGATCCACCCTAAACTACTAACAAGGGTAATCTTTGGGTATTGGATATGGGAGGGGAAAGGAGGAAATAGAAACTTTAAGTTTTACTTTAATTTTACCGTGAATTTTTCTAAGCTGCATGAATTTCTTTTATAATAAAAAAAAAACTAGTGCAGTTTTTAAAATACCCAAATATTAATACCTCCAGTTTATTCCTGGTCAGCCAGAGATACTGAAAATGCTATGTATACCATAGTAGGTATTACCATAGTTTCTTTTCTAAATTGTGAGATGTGTTGTGAGAACTTATTTATACGTTTTTAAAGTGTGTTTTGGAATGAGAATAATTTATATGCACTTATTCATGAAACAATATTTGAGTTCCTACTTTCACTAAGACAGGAATAGTCTCTGACCCACTGGACCTAACAATGTAGTGAGGGATTCAGATAAGTCAAGTCATACACCATATACTGTAGTAAGTTCCCTGATAAGGAAGTGAGGGATTTCAGACCTAGGGACAACTAACACAGAGGCTTCTTAAACTGACAGGGTTGGGAGGTGAGGGGGATATATATAGTAGGTGAGACATAGGGTTGAGTGGTAGGATAAGCAGAATTATTCCAGTCAAAGGGATTTGCAAATGACAAAGGTCTAGAGGGGAGAAATTGAGGTGTTTGTAGACTGACAATGATAAAGATGGAGATCAGTAGAAAGACTAAAATTTGAGTTGACTAGAGAGCCATATTCTAAAGAGTTTGTATTGTGTACTAAAGGCAGCTGAGAGCCTTTGAAGAAAGTGATTCAATCATATTGTTTCCTAGTTTTCTGTGGTTCTAAGGAAGAGGTGGACTGTAGCCTGTTAGAGAAGAGTGGAGGAAGGTCCGCTGCCATAGGCTGCTGCTTCCTACTATCACCAGAAGAGATTTGCAATTGAATTCATGGGATATGAGGGAGTAAAGAGAGCTCCATTTCTCAGCCCTCTGGCATGCTAAGTGATGATATAATTAAAGAGGAAACCTAGGGATGAAAAATCAGTTGGGTGCCAGACTCATGTTTTATACTTTAGACATGTAAGTGTCTTTGAAACATTAAAGTGGACATGCTCAGTAAATTATATAGGCATGGAAGAGAAAAAGAACATGGTTCCAAATATAAGGGAGTTTTCTTTTTTTGACGGGAATGCTCTTGTCGTGTTTTATTAGCAATTTCCTAATCCCATGAGCCGCTCCAAGGTGCCTTCGACCTGCGCAGCGCGCGCATGCGCATTGACAACATGCGCTGGGGCACCGAGGGCAAAAGCTTTCAGTAACCCGAAGCAACATCCTCCAAATTCTCCATTAAAAAAAGGCGGGAACTAGCCAAAAGCCTGGGGAGTGATGGGACGCACGGATCTGCACGCCCTGCCCACTTCTGCCTCTGATTGGTGAATATGCTTGGCTCGTGGCGAAAACCTCACCTCATTGGCTGTTGGTCTCCAGAGGGGCGGGCTCGCTGCCCTGGCCCCACCCATCCTCCGGCTGCCGACGTGGGGCTGACGGCCGCAGGCGGTTAGGGCCCCGGGTGCCCGGGTGCGGGTGCCGAACGGGAGGCGAGGATGGGGGGTTTGCGGCTGCTGGCAGTGGCCCTGACGTGCTGCTGGTGGCCGCAGGGCAGCCAGGGTAAAACCCTGCGGGGCAGCTTCAGCAGCGCCGCGGCCCGAGACACTCAGGGCCAGAGCATCGGCCACTTCGAGTTCCACGGTAGGTCCCGGGGGCGGGGAGTGGGATGGAGGCGCGCGGGCCATCGCTCCAGCAGGGCTCGCAGACCGCTCCTCCCCGCCTCTGGGGGTAGGCCGAGGGCGGGCGGTACCTAGCCCCTCCCTGCCACGTTGGGCCAGCCGGGCGACTTCGCCAGCCTCACCTGCACTTCACCGTCGCCGTGGCCCTGCCCCCTCCGCAACTAGCCGGGATCTCGGCAGGCATTGGCAGCCCCGCAGTTGCTGTCCCAAGCTTGTCTGCAGCCTCCGGCGAATAGAGGTTGTGTTCTGCACCTGAAAGCCCGTGTCCATTTCCTAGCCCTCCCCTTGCAAAAGAATACACAAATGACTGATCTGATCGCTATATCTTTTTGAGATCCTTCCCCTAAAAAAGCATCTTTTGTCCATTCCCGACTGGGCCTGATTACATTCATTTGGGCCTTATTAAGGGTGAATGTAAGCCCAGGAACTTAGATTTCTTTCTTTTTTTTTTTTTTTTCCTTTATTCTTTGATTTTTAAAGACCAGTGTGGTAAAGCCTCTTGGAGCAGAGGGGTTGTAATCTAATTACCATTACTGCCAGAACAGTTTGGTTACTTGGGTGATTTACTATGGATCTTAAGGCCTAGAGTTAATTCAATGGAAACTTCATAGTGTATAGTGTCCCGGAAATTTCATTATTGATATTCTCTTTGGCCCATCTGAAATCAGAGTTGCCTTTGATTTGTACAGTCTGGTCTCCCTCAAAAATCAGTAATCATCCCTATAATGAGTTGACTCTAATTTTTGTTGCATTTACTTGTACCCTCAAAATTTCAGATATTTTCTTGAAACTCTTTATTTCTCTAGTATTGTTATTTCAAATAATCTGTCCTTGGTGAACTTATGATCTTTGGTCTAAATAACTTTTAGTTGCATTAAAAGATACAACTATGGAGATCAGAATATTGGCCTAAAAAGGATTCTTAGGAAGAAGATAATAGAAATGAAAAGTGGTTTTGGTGTGGGAAAGGAATTTAAAGTCTTGAGAGATTAAAGAATTGGTGATATAAAGGCAGGGAAACCTGATTTTAAAAAATCTATAGTTTTTGAACCTAGCTGAGAAAGGAAAAAATCCAATATGAATATATACCTTTGGTGAATAAAGGAGAAACAGTTTAATTAAATAGTTTTTAATTAAATAGTTTTATTATTATTTTGTCAGATTTTCATTTTTTAACTCACTGTAACAATACTTTGAGTATTAATAGTGATAGTAATATCACTATAATAAATGGCACAACTGAACAGTGCTGAAAAATCTAGAGTGCATGGATGCTGTACCAGCAGACTTGCAGACTTAGAACAACCTGGTTTTTACCTGGTAAACATGGGAGAGAAACATACTTAAAACAGTCTAAATTTCTTAAGACAGATTGGATATAGGGTGTTCCAAATACATTTTCTCCTTCTAAATGTGTGTGTGTGTGTGTATACATATACACATATAAAAATATGTAATTATATTCTCAAATATATTTTGTTATTACCAATTTTTCATTGAATTACACTTCAGTAAAATGATAATAAAAATATATTGAAAAAACAGCCTATAACTCAGAATGCAATTTAAGGTGTTAGCAGGGCTTTATAGTCAGTTTTATGATTTGACAATTTATAAGGTAACCAATTTATGCAAGAGACTTAGACATTCATTATGTATACTACACACAAATATATATTATAATCAAAATGATATATTGTCAAAATGATAATTCTAATCACAATTTTTTAAAGAAGATTTTAAGGTGAAAAATAGTCTCCTGCTGTACCTCTCGTCACCTAGTGTCCCCATTCTTAGAATCAACTACTTTTTGCCATTTCTGTTCCAGGTCTTCACTGTTGTTATTGTGTGCAACCAGGCTCATTCGATTATTAATGACTTAACATATATTGTTATGAAAGTTTTTTTTTTGTAAAAGTCTGATATGTAAAATTTTGTCTTAGATGTAAAATATATACTTCAAAACACATTTCTTTAATCTTTCTTGCTATTTCCTAGGCTTATTTTTTTACATTAAGAATAAATTGAAATATTAAACCCATGTTAAAAAACAAAAGAAATTTTGGCAGGAAATTTCTATTGATTATGAACAATATAAAAGATGTATAGTGATTGTAAAGTGAGGCAAAAAAATGTTAAAAATTGTTTTTGAAATATGTTTTTAAATATAAAAAATTGTGTTTTTTTTAAGTGAAAGTATTCAATTGTCCTATTATCTCAGTTTCATATAAGCCCAAATGAGTTGATCATTTTTGTTTTAATATTAAGGTGACCATGCTCTTCTGTGTGTCAGAATCAACAACATAGCAGTAGCTATTGGAAAAGAAGCTAAACTCTACCTGTTCCAAGCCCAGGAATGGCTAAAACTGCAGGAAAGCAGTCATGGTTATAGCTGTAGTGAAAAATTATCCAGAGCTCAGTTGACAAGTGAGTATATCCTTTTTTCTTTGACCATTAGATATTGTGTTTTTTTTCCTTATGTTTGAAGTATATAAGATATTTCATGTTTGCCTATATCACACTGTGATAACACTTTGGTACATTTTAAGCTGAATTTTAAGGAAAATAACCTTTTCCTTGTTTAAAATATGTAATGCCTCTCCCTGCCTTTATCATTCAAATTTTTTTTAAAAATCCAGATAATTTATAAAGGAGTCCTTTCATTCAGACTCTTTACTATTCATATAATTTATGTTAATATGACAGATATATTTTTACCCAGTGTCAGCATGGAACCAATGATAGTATTTTTTGAATGCATATTTCTGCCAGCACTGAGATAACACACTAACATGTATGTTAGTTAATTATAAAACTTAGCCCAAGTAATGCCATTTCATGTCATTGACTTAGTCAAATGGTGACAAAATACTTAACTTTGGGAGGTACCAGCACCAAGTCATTGTAAAACCCAGGGTTTGCCTCTAGTGAGGCTTGATTTCCCTTATCCTTATCTAGTGGCTTGAATCCTTGCTCTCATCCATTTTCCTCAAGATTGTGTCGTGGTTGTGGTGATAGCCATCCAGAGCAAGTGAAAGCTTTTATAATTTAGAAATGAAGCACATGTGCCTCCCCTTGGAAGTTAACCGACTGTAGGAGATGAGAAATGTGAATCATCCCTGAGAAAAAGTAGGAATTACCTTCTTCCCTCTTTATCCACCTATTATTCAGAGACTCATCCATATGTAGGGATGTGGTAGATTCTTCTTTTTGTCTAGGCAAGTAAAACACTCCCCTTTCTAAACATCCATTCCTATTAGCCATCTGGTTCCCTCATAAGGCAGCCAGTCAGGATAGGGATAAAAGTAAAGGTCCCCAGACTGCCATCCATTGCGGCAGTGCCGTAGTCCTTTGCCTGTACTGTTGAAATTGCCTCCCACCTGGCCACTCTGTAGCCATGATGGTCCCCCTTCTGTAACCAGAGTGCTCTTTCTAAATAGCAGATTTGAACCACTTTTTGTTTTGGGCACCGCAAAGACTTCTTTCTCTCTCTAGTAAAAATTTATCAGGCTTCCAGGAAGAGGACAAGGAGCCAGTTATGAACCATGTAATACCCTGTATTTAAAGTTGAGGAACATATTATCTTGGAGTTTAGTTGAATTATGTTATTAACCATTTGGGTTTCCCTTATGCTAATAGTTTATTTATTACCTTGTCCATTTGGAATTATTTTGCTTTTTATTATTGATTAGTAAGAATTCTTCATGTATTTTGGACACAAATCTGAATAGATTTTTTTCCCCAGTCTCTGGTTTCTCTTTTAATGTTGTTTATGGTATTTATTTATTGTCTGTCTATACATAATTTTAAATTGGTTAGTTTAAAATATGGTTAAATTTAATTATTTAAAAGCTTTTTATATCTGTTTTAAGTTTTTTTTTTAACCTAAAAATATAAACTAGCTATTAAAGACGTTTTTCTACAATTTTTTTCCTTAAAAACAAAACAAACTTTGTTAGGCAGTTTAAAGCTTTGGGCTATAAGAATACCAATTTATTTTCTTGTTATCACATGGTCAGTATTATGCCATGTATGATATACTCTTAAAAAACATCATTTTCGTGATTCATATTCCTGCATTCCCAGACCTTCTATACACAGGGAGAAAGTATAATGCAATAGGAAATCCACGACACTGGGAATCCCTGCTAGTAACTTATAAAAGGGCTTGTTTTGAGCCTCACTTATGTGTTCTACAAATAAGTTGGACTGTTTCTAGGGTCCTGACCATCCTAAGATGCTGCAACTCTAAAGGTTACTCCAGGATACAGTTATATGTAGGAGTATAACTTAAGGAAGCCTTTTGCTGCTGTGTCTTTTCCTATTTTCTTTTTCTCTATTCTGTGAAGTACAAAAGTATTCTTTGTAATTATGGAACGGAAGATATCGGGAAACAGGAATTTTAGAACAATGAAAATTGTTTTTGTTAATATTTGTGCCTGAAATAAATTAAGTACTTAATATATATTGATATAAATAGATAACAGATTTATAGATTTTATTAATTCTTTTCCCAGTAACAAAATCCAAATATTAAGAAAATCTGTCTTGAACTTTTATATACTACTTGTCATATTTGTAGTATATTATTATATAGGTGCTTGGGTACATTGAAACCAAAGCATATTCTTAAATTTATGACACTGTAATAGTACCACATACTTAAAAATAATCTTTTAGGAAGTGGATTTCCTATCAATAAGACTTTTAGGAATTAATAGCCTTTCACCTATTTGGAATGAACTCATTAATGATGTCCAACTCCTATGTAAAACCTTTCTGCTGCTACTCATTGTGAAGAGACTAGTAGATTTGAAAAATCTCTAGGTACTGAATGTTGCTTGATTCACTCAGATTAATGTTTGAGAAATTATTTTTTCAGTCTTCTTTGTTCTTGAATTTCATAGCACATCAGATTTCTTTCTTTCTTTCTTTTTTTTTCTTTTGTGCGTATGTGTGAATGGTGGTAGGGATCAAATCCAGGGCCTTGTGCATACAAGGCAAGTGCCCTACACTGAGTTGTGTCTCCAGGCCAGATTTTTTTTTTTTTTTTTTAATGACAAGAACTATTTTGGTTTTAAAGCAAGCAAACTGAACACCTACAAGCACAGAAAATGGTGAGTTTTCCTTTCTATCTAAAAGAAATCTAGTGAGATTCAGGATAATTTGCTGTTAGATTATAAGAGCTACATATATTGTATGTAAAACATTTTGATATTTTATTTTTTGTGCGTATTTGGTGTATTAAAATCATTTAAATATATTAGTATTTTATTCTGTGTATTTTGGTTAATAATATTCATTTTCTTTTATAATATGACTAGGCAATTAGCCATTCAGCACCATTCACTGCAATTCAGTTTTTGTTAATATTTGAGGTACTAATTATACCAGCATAGAATATGCATGCTGTGCTTTAGTCTTTTGTCTCACAAACAATAAACATACAGTTTTGTCAAGAGGCTCACTTACCAGGCTTGCTGAAAAGAGACAGACAAAAACTAAAGGCCAGTATCACTTTATGAAGCACATTTTTGTCTCTGTAGATCCATGTAATTTAAAATGAAACACCAAAAAGTATATTGATGAAAATATAATAATGAGTTTTTGTATTGTCTTATCTAAGAGAAAAAGTGCAAGTGATAGAGACACAGCAGAACCTTTATATAATGAGGTCCAGATTATATAATTGCAAGCCTCACATTTAAACAGTCTCATTCCTGAACTATTGATTGACTATATTTTTACTAAAGGTCTTCAAAAATTTAACAGAAACTAAAATCTTAGCTGCATTTTTTTAGCGACTGTATAATTTAAAAAAAGAAGTAATATAAAGTCTGCTAATCTACAATAGCCAAAAAAGCAATGCTGTGTTGTTGTGAATCAAATCCTCTTGTTCATTTTAATTCATAATAGGTAGAATTTCCAGTTGTAAATTCAAGGTCCTTAAAATTTGAATCTTGACTAGGTACATCTGTATCTCATTTATCAAGCCATCCTATACATAACATTTCCTCAATTTTCTATTAGGAAAAATTTCCAGTGTACAGAAAAGTTCAAAGTAAAGTGTGACCAACAATGTAATTTTATGTGTTAAGAATACTCTACTTTGTATAAAATCATATATCTTAATATAGGATTTTTCATGTGTCTCATTTGTCCTCTGAAGAATTCTGAGCTAGATAGGGCAGGTATCTTCCATTATACTGTTGAAGAAGCAAATTTATAAAATGTAATTTATTTGCTGAATTACACAAAGCCAAGGCTTGCTCTGCTAACTCCACTGTTTGGAATGGTGTCTGGAGTCTGAGACACCATTTTCCCACAGCTTCCCCACAGCTTCAAGTAGCATTATTTAATGCCTCTTAGGGCAGAATCACGGTCTTAGATCTGGAAAAGATCATAGACATTATTTTGTACTTCTCAAAAGAGGGTACTGTGGCATTTTAGGGAGGAACAGTTTTTTGCTATGTGACTTTACCTAGCTTACATGAGATTTAGCACAGCTTCCCTCCAAGTTTTTCACAGCTACTATGACAACAAAATTGTCCCCACACATTTCCAAAATGCCCTAAAGGGAAGCAGGATTACCCTGATTTGAGAACTGTGATTAGTATAAAACCTTGTATTAAAGAAAGGAGAAGGAAAATTAATTTGTTGAGCAACTACTTTGACAAATACCATGCCGGGTGACTCATATAAGTTAGTCCTTGCATCAGTTCTTTGCTATAGGTATTATCTTCATTTTACAAATGAAGAAAGTGAGTGTTATTGTATATATACAGATCCGTTTGATGCCAACTTTCATGAGTTTTCCCCCACTATGTCATATTACCTTATATGGACCTGAACCAGTGTAACTTTCATCTTCTGTATTCCTTTTTTTATTGATTTTTTTTTTAAAAATAAATGACAGCAGAATGCATTACAATTCTTATTACACATATACAGCACAATATTTCATATCTCTGGTTGTATACAAAGTATGTTGACACCAATTCATATCTTCATATATGTACTTTGGATGATGATGTCTATTACATTCCACCATCCTTGCTAACCCCCTTCCCCCTCCATTCCTCTCCAACCCCTCTGCCCTATCTAGAGATTGTCTATTTTTCCCATATTCCCCCTCCCTACCCCACTATGAATCAGCTTCCTTATATCAGAGAAAACATTCGGCATTTGTTTTTTTGGAATTGTCTAACTTCACTTAGCATTATATCTCCAATGCCATCCATTTACCTGTAAATGCCATGATTTTATTCTCTTTTATTGCTGAGTAATATTCCATTGTGTATATATGCCACACTTTTTTTTATCCATTCATCTACAGAAGGGCATCTAGGTTGGCTCCACATCTTCTGTATTTCTTTTTTTCTTTTTTTTTTTTTTTTTTTTACTTTTAAGTGCCTTTTGATGTTTTTGTTTGTTTGTTTTGTTTTGATATGGGTGCTAGGAATCAGTCCCAGGGCCCAAGCAAGCACTATCTCATGGAGCTGTACCTTTAGCCCAGTACTGCTTTTAAGAATGACCAGTCAGAAAAATGTTTTGGAAAAATTTTTTGAAAAACTATTTGTCAGTCATAATTTTTAGATATAATAATGATTTTCTTAATTAGTTGAATGCTCCATTTAAAATTTAACTCAAGTAACTTAAAAATGTCAAATGTCACAGCAGTTACTGCACAGCATTGTGAATGTGCTTAGTGACGTGGACTGTTCTCTTAAAAGTGGTTAAAATGATAAAATTGTGTATCTTTTTTTCTTATCACAGTAAATTCAAAGTTTCAGTGAAACCATTTTCATTTGTGGTATTTCAGTATTTTAATAGTGATTTCTTGGTATAAAATGCATCATTTTAATCTGCTTTATACTTTACATACTTTATTCCAGTACTACACCCAGGCCTGAGTTTTTGAGGCAAAAAAAAAGGATTCTAATCCCTAGATTGATTATACAACTAAAACAGTGAGCATATTTAAAAGTTTTGATTTGGCTACACCAATTTGCAGTCCTACCAGCAGCGTATGAGTGTACCTTTTCCCCACATCCTCACCAATTTCTTGGAAAATTGGGAATGGAACCACCATTTGACGCAGCTATCCCTCTCCTCACTCCATACCCAAAGGTCTTAAAAACAGCATGCTACAGGGACACAGCCACATCAATGTTTATAGCAGCACAATTCACAATAGCTAAACTATGGAACCAACCTAGATGTCCTTCAGTAGATGAATGGATAAAAAAAATGTGGCATACACACACACACACACACACACACACACACACACACTGGAATATTACTCAGCAATAAAAGAGAATAAAATCATGGCATTTGCAGGTAAATGGATGGAGTTAGAGAAGATGATACTAAGTAAAGTTAGCCAATCCCAAAAAACCAAATGCCAAATGTTTCCTTTGATATAAGGAGGCTTTTCATAGTGGGATATGGAAAGGGAGCATGGGAGGAATAGAGGATCTCTAGACAGGACAGAGGGGTTGGAGAGGACAGGAAGGGGCATGGGGTTATTAATGATGATGGAATGTGATGATCATTATTATCCAAAGTACATGTATGAAGACACAAAATGGAGTGAATATAATTTATATACATCCAGAGATATGAAAAATTGTGCTGTATATGTGTAATAAGAATTGTAATGCATTCCATTGTCACATATAAATAATTAAAAAAGAGTTTTGCTTTGAAAGGTGTTGTTTTCTTTCTCTTTAAAGTGACAATGAACCAGACTGAACATAATCTGACAGTGTCCCAGATTCCATCTCCACAAACATGGCACGTGTTTTATGCAGACAAGTATACATGCAGAGATGACAAGGAGAATTCTCAGGTAGAAGATATCCCCTTTGAAATGGTGTTACTAAACCCAGACGCTGAAGGAAATCCATTTGACCATTTTAGTGCTAGAGAATCTGGTAAGAATACCTATTTAAATATATCCTAAATACAAAAAAAAAAAAAAAAAAAGACATAAAAAACACCTTCATGTTGTGTTTTTAGAATATTAAAAATTTAAAGTCATCTATGTGTTTAGCATTTGGGATATGGCTGAATGAATCTTTTGATAACATTTTGATAGCTATAATATTAAGTTTAAAAGGCAGAACACTGAATTTTATATTGCATGACTTCAAGTGTATTTGAAAATGCAGAGAATGAATTTTTAAAAATCACAAAAATAATAGGTTTCTTATTCTGAATGGTAGAGATGTATAGTGTTTAGTCTGCTGTGTGTGGTCTACCTCTTTTTATTGTTTTATGACATCTTAGAATTATATTTATAAACAAAAATGTTAATAAAGCAATTTAAATTGATATTTCAGCATTTTAGCTTAGAAACTGAATTATTTTCCAAGGCTATCCTTTCGCTAGGTTGTTTGAACAGATATAGGGACTGCCTTTATTGGTACATAGGAATGATCAGAATCTATAATGCTTTCTGGAGTCAAATTTACTTCCATAAAGACACATTTTTACCAAATTTTAGGTGACTGTGCCCGGCCCTATTGAAGTGAGATTCCTAGCTTCAACAAAAATTAAGGGATTCTTGTGATTTCGATAAACCCAGTATGAAGTAGAATAGACTTGTTGGAGTAACATGTCAGAGTTATAAAAGGATTTATGTAGGCCATCTGTCAAAGAAAAGTGATGACTTCATGAGTTATTTGCCCATTTGAAAAAGTCAGTCTACTTAGAGAAGAATTTAATTCCATTGCATCTCATCGGCCATAAAGAGGATGGGTAGAGGGTGGGACAAAAATGAGGCCGTGTTAGACTTAACCAATGTTTAGTTCAAAGTGTAAGTTTGCCACAGCTAGAAAAGCAAGTCAAAGAGCATTGGTAATAGGTCACAAATGAATGTATAAAGAATGAGTATATTATAATATCCATTGGTTTGAAAAAGTTTATAGAGTCAGTGGGATGCTAATGTTTTAAAATAGATAGTTTTAAAAGTTCTTTCTGTGAGGGAAATGAGAGTCTAAGCCACTCAGGTTGTTTTTGAATGCAGATGAACTTAAAGGTCAGATTTTACTAATGATAACCTTAGAACAGTGTGGATCATTATTGAAAGCTAGTCTTGTCATTTGTTTTATCTTTATAAAAGATGTTGACATTTATTTTCCATATTTTGAAAAGGCATTGGTGAAATCCAAATCTGATAGCATTGGTTGACTGATTTGGACTAAATTACTTTTTTTTTTAGAGAGGGAATTTTTTAATATTTATTTTTCAGTTTTCGGTGGACACAACATCTTTATTTTATTTTATGTGATGCTGAGGATCGAACCCAGCACCCCGCGCATGTATGTTACCGCTTGAGCCACATCCCCAGCCCTGGACTAAATTACTTTTAAGATCCATTTCAACAGCACCATGAAAATGGAAGGGAGATCAGTGGGGTGGGGGTGTGGTTTGAAAGGGACAGGGGAGGGAAGGGAAGGGAAAGGAATAGCAGAATGATGTTGACCAAATTATGCTGTGTGCATGTGTGAATGTACCATGGTAAATTCCACCTTTATGTATATCTATGAAGTACCAATTTATAAGAGCAATAATAGAGATGGGGGAGAACAACGGAGTAGAGGAGGAGATGGACACTGAAATGGAATAAATTATATTCCATGCATGTGTTATGTCAAAATGAACCTCACTATTATGTATAGCTATAATCCACTAATAAAGACACTTTTAAAAAGTTGATAGTTGCTTGGAGTTGAGAGTAGGTATGAGAATTACTGCAAACAGGAACCAAGGGCTTTTGGAAGAAGTGGAAATGTTTTAGAACTGAATTGTGGGCTGGGACTATAGCTCAGTGGGGAACACTTGCCTAGCATATTCAAGGCCCTGAGTTCAATCCCCAGTACTACCAAAAGAAAAAAACTGAATTGTGGTTGTTGCACAACTGTATAACTATACCAAAAATTATCGTATACTAACCTTGAGTGCGTTTTATGATATACATCAGTTATGCCTCCTTAGTAAAGCTGTTTTAAAAAGATATGGGAAAGATAGATCACTTTACTGTATGATTTCATTATTTCATTTAACACCAATTTTTAGGGCCAGGAAAGGGCTTACTAGGAAGTAATCCTTTATATGCCAGCCCCACTGCCTCTAGTGGAGTCCAGATGCGCTGTCCTTTCCCCTCCTGCCTTCTAGGCAGTAGACCTTTGGCTCAAGAGGTTGTCTTATTTATTGTGTGGCTCTCTGGGACTTGAGACTCCAGATATGCTTTTTTCTTGCCTCCTTTTCCAGGCTTCCATTTCTGCTCTCTTCCCTCATTCCAATTTCACATCTGAACTTTGAACCCACACCTTTATGCAATTACATCTCTTCTGCCCTGTGCTGTGTGCTTGGGCCAATGAATGCCACCCACACCCACCTGCCTTGTCCTGAACCTTGCCCATATCCTCTAGTGTTTTCCTTAACATCTGGAGTTATGGCTAGCTTTTTAGGATTTACATTCTGCTTTGCTTCTTAGTTCTGACTCATTCTAACTTTTCTTAATGTTGTCACTGATGTTGGTTTGATGCTCACTCTGATATCTTAAAGTTCTTTCTTATTCTAAAATGTGTAGTTACATTGGTTATGTAGCTGACAATGTTTAAACAAGGAGCAAAACCTCACTGTAATGTGTATTTTCATTAAGCATGATTCTGTGCAGGACTAACCTTCAGGGATTGATTATTAAAAAGTGCCAAAAGTACCCAAAAGTACTCAACCTTAATTTTTGACTAGTTTAATTCCTAAAGATCATATCATTGTATTGATTAAAATGCCTGCAATTTTTTGTCATTCTAGTCCAAATTGATGGTTTGCAGCCTATTACTGTGTTTATAGCTAGAGAAGCTATTTTTAAAAATCCAGATTGGTTCAGAGCTCTGAAGTTGATTCTGTTTGTTGTCAGGACCACTGACCTAAAAGTCTCTACTCCACATTGTTTTGGTGATGTGTTAGTTTTTTTAAAGTAAAGGCTTAAGAGGGATTCTTTTATTCTCAGGTATTTGTTTTCAGGGAATAATCTCCAATTAGTTCATTTCAGAAACTTGGTCACTTATCTCGTTATCTGCTCCAAGTAAGGAGAATTGATTTGCTATGGCTTTATTTATTAAGAATTGACTATTTCCGTATGTCTGGGAGGTTTGAATTAGAATAACCTGCTGATAATTGCTGCAATTAATGTTACATGTTAATCTGGTTAAATTTTATAATTTGTTTTCTTTCAAAACAATTAGTGTTTTTATATCTAACAGACTTTGGTCAATCCTCTATTCTGTATAGTCTAATTTTACAAAATGAACTGAGGCAAGTTTGATGCCACTGGACAGTGTAAATAGGAGCATAATGCTTTAAGGTAGAATCAAATGAAACTGCTTTGTAAAAATATTAAAATCCTTGTTAACTGTATTCGTGCTCTTGTTAGAGACGAAAAGAAGCACCTAGGATGCCAAGAGCGTTATTACCTAAGGCAGATAGACTGGTTTTCATTGGAATATCACAGGCTCTCACATCTGCCATCTCACTGTATTTAATTTTAGCATACATGTTCATGCTTTTCTGTTTTCCCTTTTTTTCCTCTCTGTTCCAAAAGATAATGGGTTAGATCTTAATGTTGCACTGGTAACATGTTTTATTAGTAAATGTTTTAAGCTTAAAGTAATAGAAAACCCTAAGGCAAGTGGTATACTTAATTATCTTAAACAAGAAAAGGATCTAAGGCTTTTCCAGAGTGGATTATTTAGTGTCTCTCTGCCCTGGTATCCTCTGTCACCTTTGTCTTTAGGTTGGCTCCCCATAGGTTTAGCTATAGTTGTTCTGGACATCCCATCTAGGTATTGGCAAATTTTGGTATCTCTTCTTAATAGCAAGGGAATCTTTCCCAGAAGCTCCCATCACATTTCATTGGCTAGAACTAGGTCAAATATCTTTGCATTATAAGAGAAATGTTAGTTTCCATACCAGAAAGATGATAAAGGTAAAAAAATCTGTTGAAGGGGCTAGGTTTACCTCCTGCTGGCAAGGGTATTGGAATTTCTGATTGCTGTTGGGGCATAGGAGGGAGGGTACATATTGGGACCAAGACAGGAAGGATGGTGGACAGGCAGGCAGATCTGCTGCAAGTGATGCCCCATGGCTCAAGGATTCTTTCTGCTTTTCTTAACCTCTGCTCTCCCATCATTTAGGTGGGGCTGAAGTTATAGAAGCTCTTCTCTAAGTTTTCTTCCTACTTGATTTTGCCAGTTCTTCATTTGAACTTGCCTTACAACCTATACATTTCCTTATAACCTGTGTCACCACAGTTACATGTTCATTTAAGAATGTGTTTCTTCCTTAGTGAATGTTGTTTTAAGTAGGACAAGTAACACTTTGTATTCATCTGTTTTTAGATTTTAATTTCAGTGTGAACAAACACAGATTGTTTTGGTCTTGTGAAGCTTGGTGGCATAAAAAAAGTATAATTGGTAACTGAAGAGGAAAAAAATCCGACTTTTGGGGGAGTGATTTGTTTTTTAAAAAAAACAGTGCTTTGTAGATATACACTGTGGACATTTATGTATGTACATAGCATATTTTGGTCTGTTTCATTCCAGAGTTCCTCTCTTCCTGCCCTCCTTCACCTCCTTTATCTCCTTCCTCCACTCCACTGATCTCCCTTCCTTTTTTGTGGGACCCCCCCCCCCCCGCACCTTTGTTGTTGTTTTTGGGTTTTTTTCCCCTTATTTTGCTCTAGCTTCTGTAAAGTATCAATTTTAAAAACAATAAAATGGAGGGAAGCCCAGTAGGTAGAGGAAGGGGAACAGCAGGAAGGAGGAAGAGAAAAGAGGAAGTGATGGGGACTGAAATGAAGCAAATTATATCCCATGTGTGTGTGATTCTATATATATTATATAGAACTATAACATACTCATTAAAAACATTAAAAATTTTAAAAACAGTGTAGACACAACATACCCTTTTATCTTTAAAGTAGCTCACGGATGGCCTCAAGGAAAGAATCATTTATCTAAAATTTAGTGAACAAAGTATCTTAGTTTGGTTCATTTAATATATTATTTCAGTGAAACAGTTTGCTTTGTTGGCTATAAAATTGGTCCTTTATGAGAGATACATTTAACATTGAATAATCCTCAGGCTTTTTTTGTGGTTTTTTTTTTTTTTTTTTTTTTTTTTTTGCTGGTGATAGGTGTCTTATTTTTAAAAGTACCCTCCTCCCACATTATTCTGATTTCTTAGTCTGAGGATTTTCTTTTCATGGTAGATTTGTACCCTAATGGAGCCTGCAACTTTATCCTGTAATAGATATTCTATAAAGTATTATAAATAAAACTTTAAATAGAATGCTTTATTCCTTAATACAAAGAAGGAAAGGTAAAAACTAAGATCTAATACACAGAACAGTATAAGGAATTTTACTGACCCACAGCTGTTATAATATGGTTAGCATTTGTGTTTTGTATTGTTCCAGTCCTACAGTAATCTGAGGATTATGGTCCCATTATTTCTAAAGCTGCAGTGCTTTTCTATGTAAGGAATTTTAAAAGGAAGTATGCCCCTTCTGTTATTTGATCTTCTCTTCCTGAAGTCTAAACATACTTTTTCACCTGCTCTAGAAAGTGACTGTCTTTATATTTATATAGGTAGAGCAGGGGAGACACCCAGTGGAGAAAAACTTCTTGCTGCCTTTTTTTTTTTTTCCTCCTAACCATGCCCCTAAAGTGATTGAGATTGAACCATTTGACTTTTTCCCTTTTATTTGTGTCTTCTATATCTTTTCCAAAATTATTTTCCACATAATGTAAAGGTTCCTTTTCTGCTCATTAACTGGAGTTTTCCTCGAGGGAAATTGGAGCAGGCCCAGTGTTCACAATTGGAAGGGGAATGAGTGTAATTTACATTCTTCATCCACAGATTCTGTGGAGATGGCTCTAATCTCAGCTGCTATCATGACATTCTAATATTAGTTAGAATTTAAAAGCTCTATATTAGGGACTGTCTTGAGTGTAACCAAGTACTATTGGCCCTTTATATCCACAGGTTCTATTTTCATGGGTACCAGATCAAATATATTGTGGAAAAAATTGTACTGAACATATGCAGACTTTTTTCTTGTCAGTATTCACTAAACAATACAGCATAACATCTAGTTAACATGGATTTACATTGTATTGGTATAATAAGTAATCTAGAGATGATTTGGAGTATATAGGAGCATGTGCCTAGCTTTTATTCAAATAAAATACCATTTTATATGAAGGACTCCATATATTTTGGTATCCCAGTGGTATCCTGGAACCAGTCCTCTTTGGTTACTGAGGAATGCCTGTAAATATAAGCAATAAACCTCAGTACATCTTCTGGCTTATTATTAAAAAAAAAAACAACAATTCTAAAATTTCTGGAAGAGGAACACTCAGAAAAAGATTCCAAGTAACCCAGAAAAGGTGGTGTTGATCATGAAGTTACGTGAAGACTATGGAGAAGAGCTGCTTTTTGGAACTAGAGGTCGCTATAATGACTGGCATCCTTTTAAATATAGCATCTGCACTTTGTTCTCATCTTTGCCAGTCAGCGGTCTTTGCTCATAATTTCTGCTCACTCAAAATTTTATTTCATTGTAGCCTAGTTTGACTCTTCTGGCCTGTCCTAGCATCAAGTCTTTTATGGACTACTTCCCTTTTCATATTTTGTTGTTTGAATTCCCAAAAAATATGACTGACCTATCTTGCCTTTGAGAACAAAGTTATGTTGTTGGCAACTTGAATTGGTGGCCAGTTATTTAGTATCACAATTCCAGTTAATCGTAGAGCAGTCATTTGATCTCCATAGGATTTCCTCTTTAGCAAGAGCTACACAAAGTTTACCTCAGAAAGTGACTTTGGCTATAACAGGTGTTTTAAAGTTTTATCCAAATGGAAATTTAAAGTAATGGAGCACTCCAGAACATGTTAGTGGTATCAGAATCACCCTAAGACTTACTAAAACACAAATTAATGAGTTCCACCTTCAGGGATTCTGATTCAGTAGATCTGAAGTGGGGCCTAAGGTATTTCATTTTCAACAAGTTCTCTGGTGATGCTGCTGGCCCAGGGACGACACTTGGAGGAGTATCATCCAGGTATAGCAAACTATTAATGACTAAATAGATCTATTTCTAAACTTCTCACAAAAGAATCCACTTTTAGTGTAAAAAGTATATCTAACTGAATATTGAAATCTTTGTTTTCATTTGCTGTTTTCAAACTAAAGTGTAATTTTATGGTGAATCTTTGGGCTTCCTTAACTGTATTTTTTTTAATAGATTGACTTTAAGTAGTTGGTTTAATCTACTGTTTTATAGTTAAAACTTTGGCCTAAAGTAAAAAATTGGTTTTTAAATAATTTCCCTCTTTATTTTCTCACAAAAATAAGTGCTGTGACTTCAGTTTTAAAAGTCTAGATATATATTGACAGGAAGACTTGAAAGCAGCCCAACACTGCACTGGCTTTGTTTTACTGAAGCAAACTCCCTTTCTTCTCTTCGCAGGGTTACATGAGTTCTTTTTCCTCCTAGTCCTAGTGTACTTTGTGATTGCTTGCATTTATGCTCAATCATTGTGGCAGGCTATTAAGAAAGGAGGACCCATGCACATGATTTTAAAGGTTCTGACAACTGCATTGCTGTTACAAGCTGGTTCAGCTTTAGCTAATTACATTCATTTCTCCAGGTAACTCAAAACCACTAAAACTGTGTTCATCATTACGTCTAATTAATCCTAATTAGTGCACCACAATTATGCTTGCTTTGATTATGAACACTTTTTTTCACATTTGTAATTTACACTAATATGTTCCTTTTCAATTCCTTAGGTATTCCAAGGATGGAATAGGGGTACCTTTTATGGGAAGTTTGGCAGAATGTGAGTATTGTTCTGAGCACTGTTTAATTTTTTTTTTAAGATAAACTTGCTATCTACTTGTTCATTTTCCCTTTTTAAAAATTATTTTGTATTGGGGAAAAAAGCTCAGTGGAAGAGCACATGCCTATCAGGTGTGAGGCCTTGGGTTTAATCCCCAGCATTGCAAAAACCACATAAATATATGTAATTTTTTAACATAGTACAGTTTTTATGCCCAAGGTTGGTTAGAACTCATATTGACTGAAAACAAGGTTACAGATTTAGTTCTCATTTATCCTCCCTAGTTTCTTCTTAATAATATGTGTAACTCTTCATTATTTTGAGAGCATATTTACATATATAGTCTCTGATTTTATCCTCACCAAAAAGTAGATATGCTTATCCCTATTTTGCAGATAAAGAATCTGGACTCAGTGTCATGAAGCATGTTTTCATATGTCAGTCAGCTATTGAGCAATAGAGGTCTGACCCCAATGCTGAATATTTTTTCCCTATTGTAATTCCATTTTCTGTTGTACCAACTTTTTTTCTGTTTCTGACACTAGGCCATATGTACATCTATAATTGAGCTGATCGCACATCTTTGTTCTTTTATTTATAAGAGAAACTTTTATGAAGTAATTTTTCAATTAAGCATGATAGAAAAAAATATTAAAAGGTCCTGTAATCATGACATTTTAGAGAACTGCAAAGGGACATTAAGTTTTATGCCACTCTTAATATTGGAAAACTATTTAAGATTTGCTCTACAAAACAGATTTTTAATATGAAAACTCATTTTATCTTTGGATTTACTACTAGGATTTACTTTTCTTTATATTTCCACATTTCTCTTCTAGTCTCATTGCTCTTTTAGGGTATTACCACTAATCATCTTTGGACCCACTCATCCAGACCTTGCCACCTGTTTCAAGATTTTGAAACTTGAAAACCCTTTCATTCTCCTTGTGAAGGGGATATGTTCAGTGCACCTCCTGTACACAAGCAGGAGGGGCTTATCCTTTCTGAACATTGTCTAGAGCTCTGCTTCTCCCTTTTGGAAGTCTTTCAAATATTTAATGGAATTGTAGATTGTTAAGCTGGACAGAACCTTAGAAATAATTCAGCTTATGCATTTTAGATGAAGAAATTGACATTCAAAGGGGCAAAGCACACAGAGCCAATTAGTGGCAAAGCTATTACTAAAATGAAGGACTGATGAATATTTGTGAGTGTCTGCTATATATAGTACAGTGTTAGTCTTGCATTTTTATGGAAGGCTGAGAAACAAAAATTTGTGTGTGTGTGTGTGTGTGTGTGTGTGTTTGTGTTTAGAATGGCAATAAATTGATGTTGCTGATTTTTGATGCTTCCTACAGCAAAAGGTTTAGTTAGTTAAAGTAATTAAAATTCAAGACAGAATGGAGTTTTTGTGTGATCTGTGTATTTTATATGAAATTAATTACTTTCCAGCAACAAATGAGCTGTCCTCTACCTATCCAGTTATAGTCTCATATCCATCTGTGTATTACTTAGTACATAAAGAAATGAGCCAGAATATTAGGGGGGTTTTCCAGGTATTTGTTTTTGCTACTTAGCAGCTTATGTATTATTTCCTGCTTAATAATAGCTTTCTTTCATATTTTCTATTGCACGGTAAGTACACTGAATGAGTGAATCAATTTCTACATAAGCTACTTAGCAGCTTATGTAGGAATATTCCTTTAGCTTCTTTATGTAATTAAATGAATGTGTATTTGTGAAATGTTTAATAAAATTAATTGATATCACAGTGATTCAAAAATCTATGATGAAAAGAAAGTGTTCTTGATGTGATTTGCCATAACATTTTATATTATTCAAATGTAGTGGCAATTATCAGAATTCACTACCACAGATACATTAGTATAAATGTAGAATAGCCAGTTTTAATTTAGATGAAAGGGGAAAATCTGTAAAAATATATTTGAAAAGGTGTATTAGAAATAGATTTTTAGCTTGCAGTTTTTAAACATGAGCCTTTATATATACTAGAGCTAGTTTTCTCTGTTTTTATAATATCCTTACATAAAAGAGGTAAAATTTATGAATATCAGAGTTTCTGTGTGGCACTTTGTTAAATTGTCATAAATTTATTCCAAAATGCACATCAGAACACACCACTATGAAAAATTGTAGCCCTTAAAAAAATCAATCACTACTAGTTTATATAAATATGGGTTGAACTTGAAGTATTTATAGATTTTGTTTCCCTATACTGCTGAACTGGATACAGGTGATTTTGTTACTGTTTTTTAAAAGTAGCAGGCTTCCCCTGCAGTTCAAGTGATAGCCACCTGGTGGCACATTGCACTAATTCACCAAGCTTTCCATTTGTCTTCAGCACTTTGAAACTAATACTGACATAATTGGATGTCACAGTGGCTATGTACTTTATTGTCATAGTGTTTCTTATTAATAATTTTAGAAAATGCTATTTACAATATAGTTTAGTCATCAAAAAAAATTAACAACCCAGAATTAAAGGTATTAATTATTTTTGTACACTGCACAAATTATATTTAAAATTTGATTCTTTTGATCAGGATTATCTATGGTTATGAAAGCTTAGAAAAATGGAAAACATGTATGTCTTTAAGGTTAAACTTAATAGAGATATGATATGGGTATGTGTGTGTGTGTATATATATACATGTATATGTATGTGCGTATATATATATGTATACATATATATATGGGTATGTGTGTGTATATATATATATATGTATACATTTTAAAGTAGTATTACCACTGTTTTAACTGTTTTTATAAACATTACACATTTTTCGGAAATTTTTGTAATCCTTTAGAATTATCATACATGAATATCTCTTATTGAATTTCCTTAGCGTCTCTTTAAAAAATGCCTGTACCTTTGTGGCTTACAAAATAAAACAAAAGGTAATTTTATCTCAATGCAAAAAGTACCAAATTCTGTGTATTATGAAAACTTGGTTAACTTCAATTTTTATTTCCCTTTAGTTTTTGACATTGCTTCTCAAATTCACATGTTATACCTACTTCTGAGTCTATGCATGGGTTGGACTATAGTCAGAATGAAGAAGTCTCAAAGCAGACCTCTCCAGTGGGATTCTACTCCTGCATCCACTGGCATTGCCGTGTTCATTGTCGTAACACAGGTGAGTGCTGAGTGCTGAGACCCAGTTTTATGCTTAACAATATTTGGAAATGCCAATGTATTTCAGAATTGAAATTTGGGACCCATGAGGAATTTGTATCATTTTGAAGTATGGATTTAAAGATCAAATAATCTGTTAACCTTCCAGGTGCTAATATATATAGTTTGTGGAATTTAATTGTAACTTACCTGGATTTGAGCATCCTACCAGCTTTTCTAAGTGTAATGTTTCCTACTTAATAATAGCTTTCTTTCATATTTCTTTATTACATGGTAAGTACTGACCATTTAATGAGTGATTCAATGAATTTGAGATTTTATTCCATTGACAAGGATCTTTACAGTTGGTTACTTTATACATAAAAATATTTGAGTAACTATAGGAGATTAATTAAAAGGCACAACATGGAATAAGATAGAATGGGGTCTATTTTTTTTTTTTGGAAACAAATACAAAAACAAATCTGGTCTTATATAGAGGACATAAGTTTTGAGGATTTTCAGTAATAGCAAAACATAGGTCCTTTAATTTTTTCCTTTTCCTCTATATTAGTAGCATTGACTGTATTCTAAGATATCTCTATGCCTATGTGCAATGGATTTATAAAAATTAGGAAGAAAGAAAGGTGTGAACAAAAATTTATACTGAGTCTGTGGCCAGCATTAACTACAGATAATAATGAAATATGCATGTGGGCTCTGTAAAGGGCATTATGATGTAGGTTTTAATGCATTGGATAAATTGAAAATTCACTAATCAATGGTGGAGCCAGTGCTGTATTCATCTTTTCCCATAGTATTAGTAAAGTATAGTAGGTGCTGAGTGACGTAGGAGTATTGAATTTACATGATTGATTTGAGAAAGATTATTTCCTAGTGGGTGATATTTTGAAAGTAGAGAGTGCCAGGAAAGGGCCTGTGAATTCAATTAGAAGTGATTAAAATAAAGTAAGACCCAACTTAATGTTTTTGATCCAGGATATATGGAGAATATTATTAATTTCTTTTTAAATTCTCATTTCTAAATTCATAGCTCTTTTAAAAACTCAATTTTCATTAATCATTTTGTTATAATTTTAATTCATTATCATAGACAAATACAAACTGAAAATTAAGATTTTGACCCTACCCTAGGGTTTAAATGGGCATTTAGGAAGAATGCATTAGACAAAGCCCTGATCCTCAGCAGCCAGACAAGGTTGATGAGACAGGCAACCAAAGACTACATAAATACATATATCATACAGATCACATATTGGCATATGTGTATGAAAATAGGGAGTTCAAATTGTAAAAATGTGAAACATGAAAAATAGTAATTCTATAATAATACTTGTGGTGTAAAATGTAAGTTTAGAAATGTGGTTAAGAAATCAGATAGGCATAATTTTATGGAAGGAATAACACTTTCAGTAATAACAAAATTTAAGCTCCTAAAGAAAATTTTACATGTGCAGGATGACAAAGTCACTTACTAAGAGTACTAGCAGTAATAAAATTAGGGTAGAACTGTGAGAATGAGGAAAGGAAGAGGTTGCTGGTAAACCCATAAAATCTAAGAATTGAATTTCATAGTGAGATTTATCTAAACTCTTTGGAAGTAACTGAAGACTCGGTTCTGTGGGCTGAGTTGACAAATAAATGAAGCCCAAAGGTATGTTTGATGCTAAAAATATTACAGTAATTTAAGCAGTTGATGTTTGGTAAGGATGGAGGAAAGATGGACACTGATTTCTACTGAATGGCAGTGAACAGAACAGCATAATGAGAACTTGCTGCGCTTTTCACTGTTGAAATAACAATATGGGAGAAAAGGTCAACAGACAACATAAGGGTGTGTAACAGTGCCCTGGGCACTTACAGTGAGCATGAAAGATGTGTTTTCTTTTAGCTATGAGGTTACCATGAAAAAGTGAAGTCTGAAATCAACAACTCTGACTTGTTAATTCTGGATTACAAAAGATCTTGAGACATTTGAAAGTTACCTTGAGATAATAGACTGTAATGCAGAACAGTTTGATTTTTATTGACAATACTGAAGTAAGAAGAGGATGGATTTAGAAGAAAGTTTACATTTATTCACTTAGCCTTTTCAATATATTTCTATCCTTAGAGATGTCATATCTGAATCAGGATAGCACTAGTTTGTTTTTTTGTTTTGTTTTGTTTTTAAAACTGGGTCTCACTTGATAAAAATTCATTTTCTCTGACTTAGTTGTTATCAGAGCAAGGAAAAAACTATGCCTGTACTTTATTATTTAACAGGCTTTATAATCTATTACATCTTTACATCCCTTAGGAATGTTTATATAATGTTAAAGGGAAAGTTTGCAAAAGTTGAAAAAAAATATTTTAGGGAGGTATCATTTTTTTTCTTCTCTAAATGTAATGTTTAAATTTTTAAAAATTTTTTGCAGAGTATTTTACTACTTTGGGAACAGTTTGAAGATACTAGTCATCACAGCTACCATTCGCACCACAACTTAGCAGGGATTCTCCTAATCATTTTAAGAATTTGCCTAGCATTGTCTTTAGGATGTGGACTCTATCAGATCATCACAGTGGAGAGAAGCACACTCAAAAGAGAGTTCTACATCACATTTGCCAAAGTATGAGCTGGGGTAAAAAGTGATTATTCTGATTATGAATGTTGTTCTGATTTCTGTGGGAAGTTAATAAAATCCACATGCTAACTTCTGTTTACTTATTATGTGTTAGGAACCTACTGTAAGCCCTTTATTTGCATTACTCATTTAATCTTCACAACCATAATGCTGTGGGCATTATCTTCCCAATTTTAGAGAACCTATGGAGTAGTATTTTCCATGTAATCTTTGTCAATTTTGCCTGTATTATAGTTTCTTATATCAATAGGGATTTTGCATTTTCTCTGTGGTAACAGAATATTTTTTAATTTTTTAATGATATTCTAATTTATCATTCTAATTAGAATACGGTTTGCAATTTTTCAACAGTTTATTAATTAGCTGAACTGTTTGTCTCAGAGTTATGCAGTGTTTTATAACACTTGAGGAGCTATCCTGTAGCATAAGCAGATGAAGCCAGGTGGCTGAGTACCTATTGTGTTTCAGCTATTTCACCCATATAAAATCATGTCCATTTTATTCCCCCTTTCTTTATTGTTGTATTTTTTTGGTTGTTTATTTGTTTTTTGTTGTGCTGAGTATTGACTTAGGGGCTTTATGCATGCTAGGCAATCACTCTACCAACTGAGCTATATCCCCAGCCCTTTAGTCCCCCTTTGTATATCACTCTTAGGCCTGAGAGATCTTTAAAAATATATATTTTTTGTTTGTTTATTTGTGTGTTTTATTCTCCCTATACCTAGTTAGTCAAAGGAAAGATTGTCAAGAGAAGTGTTGGAGCAGTAAATCACAGAAACCTTCCTTCCATAGAGGTTCTGTTTTTCTGACGGGTTGCAAAAATCTGTGTCCCTTTATTCCTGTGTGCAGTAGATCCAGCCTGATCCACCAGCATTCTGAGGCATGAATGGCAGAAGAGCCAAATTGCTCCCTATTTCTGGTGTTGAACTTTGCAAAGCTGCTGCAGTGGCCCTAGAACCCAGCTTCAGACTGGGTTCTAGGGCCACTGCAGAGTACCAAAAGGGCAAGAAATTGCCATTTTGCTTTTGGATTTTTCACGGGGGAAGGAGTGGATATTGTTTGATAAGTTCATATATATTTGAGATGTTGGGCCCTTTTTTTGTTCAAAACAGTATTAAATGTTTTTATTTGAACTTAAATAAAAATTATTTTTAGTTTTTAATATAACTTTTTGAATAGGGTCAAAAATCTAAAAGTATTCAAAGAGTAGCAAAAAGTACTTCTTACCTTGCTTCCTTCTATGCAGTTACCACCATCTCCTCATATCATCACTGATAGGAGTTCCTAATTTTCCTCCCAGAGAATTTTATTTATTTCTACATATAGTTTCCTCCATTTTCATTCATGTAAAAGCGTACCAAAAACTTTTTCTACATCTTTTTAATCCTTGAATCTTCAGTGTACCCCACAACAGCTATATATTAACTTACTTGTTTCAAATTTAATTTTTGGAAAAGCGAATATGCTGAAATAGTTCAAGGAAAACCAGAAAAAGATATTTGGAAAGTATAATATAAACAGTTTTCCATTCTTACCTGCCCAGATCCCCCTCCTCCATATTACCTCCAAATAGGTAACCACTATTAATTAGTTTTTGGTGTGTATTTTTACAAAGTTTCTTTGTGTATCTACATTCACATACGAATGTGCATTTTTATGTTTTTTTACAGAAATATTCTACATTTGTACCTTGCTTTTTCTCACTTATTGTTGCTTATATTAATGTATTTATAAGTATTATCAAAATTTGTATATATAACAGATTTACAAATAGAAGGTTATAAATACTCTTTAAAAACACATTTGGTTAGAAACAGTATTAATATGACAGCAACAGTAAATTTTTTCTACATTTTATTGCAAGCTTTATCCTAAAGGCCAGTTGAGGCCAATCAGGAATTCAGTGCTAGTAACAATGTTTTTATCTGGTACATTCTGTAAATAAAGACAAAGCTGTACTTATTGACTTATTATTCATTTGTTTCAGGGTTGTATCCTGTGGTTTTTATGCCATCCTGTTCTTACGTGCATTTCTATCCTTTTCAGTGACTACCAAAGAGATAAGGTAAGTAATATAATCAAACTAGTCGTTTTAAATGAAAATGTAGTCTTTTTTTGAAAAATATTGAGGTAGGAGAGGCCTGTTGATTCAGAAGTTTCTTGAGTTTTTTACAACTGACAAAATATTGAACTTGTGATTGTTTAAAATATAAAATTATTTTTAGAAATTTAGTTTATAAGCAAAATGATGGAAATATCTTTTGTTCTTAATTCAGCCTTCTTCAGAATAATGTTTTATATATTAAATATGTAATATATATATCTCCTCCCACCCCCAGTGCTAGGCATCGAACCCAGGGCCTTGTGTATGCTGGGCAAGTGTTTTACTTTGAACTACATACCCAGCCACATAGTATAGAATTTATGATACATCTTTGTTAAAAAAAAGATAAAATTTTTTGCTCCATAATGGTAAAAATCATGATAGATTCATAAAAATCAGTCTAGTTTCTGTAACAGACTACAGTCTGGAGTGCCATGCTCAAGTATGCCGAGTCTTGATTGTGTTGATTCCTCCCCTCCTGGGCGAACTGCTCCATCACTTGATGGTGGAGTTCTGCCAGGAGCCCCTTACAAAGCAGTGCACTATGTGCTTGAATGCACAAATGTTTATTGAGCCTGAGGTATTCACTAGGGTAAATAAGTAGGAAGGTAGTATATAGAAATAGGGAAGTGACTTGAAAATCTCTGAAAGGGCTTTAGAGCACTCTGGCATTTGGTAGTGGCATATTTAATTCCTATTAGCCAGGAACCTGGTTTTTCCTGTGAGTTACTACTCTTGTCTATACTCTTATGTGCACACCCTTAGGAGAGAATGTTTTAGCAAGTTATTCTTTTGTGTCTTACTTAGCATCTGTAAACTGTTGGAGGGATTTTTCCCTTGAACAATTACAGTTCATAACACAAGTCATATTTTCCTGTTGAAGATTTCTTTGATAAAATGTACATGTGGTAAAAATGAAGGATAGAGTACTATATATAAAAAGCATATACGTGTTCATGATAAATAGAATATATTTTCTGTTTCTGCTTGCAGTAAAAGCATTCTTTCCTTTCTTTTCAGGTTATTACAATAGGTGTTATCCTTTGCCAGTCTGTTTCCATGGTTATTCTCTACAGACTTTTCCTATCCCACAGTCTATACTGGGAAGTCTCTTCTCTTTCCTCAGTAACACTACCACTGACCATATCATCTGGACACAAAAGTCGCCCTCATTTCTGATACTTGATTTTTGTTGAAAGAAAAAGTGAATTGGTTAAAGGAGTGCAATAAGGATCCAAATACAGTGACTCTTTTTTCATACATTTGGTATGAAAAATTGAACTTTGAAACCAAAGCATGTTATTTATATAACTGCATTTAAGCAGTACCAAAATCAAAAAGGTAATAAGTCAAATGTTTTGAAAGAAACTTAAACAATAAACTTTCAAGAAAGAGTGTTGTTATAAGGTGATTGAAGCAATTTCCATATGGAATAAATGTGAAAAAGAACTATATGATAGTTTGGTAAGATATTCACCACTTATAATGCCTCATATCAATAGGTAACTCAGGTTTGATAGTATTTTAAAAAGTAATCAGTTAAATGATTACTTGCATATACATATCTAAACTAGTCCAGTTATGAAATCAGTGTAATACATTGATTGAAAAAACTGCTTTGTTTTAATGCTTTAAAGAAAATGTATTTCATGTTAGAGTTTAAAGAATTTGAAAATGAGATTACTTCAGGAAATGAATATAAAATATATTCAGCTACCTAAATAAGATTTTGTTTACTTGTGGGTGGGTTTATTTGCCAATTTTTTTCATTTTTGGCTCTAGTTCAGGTTTAGCTTGATTAGCAAAGGATTTTTGACAAATTTATGAAAAATAAAACCTAGACACTTTACATGGGTTTTAAGGACAAAGGATTTTAAAATTTGAGCACTTAGGTAAAGGGACAAAAAGGTTTATGTGTCTGAAAAGAAAAAAGGAAAAGGTACTATGTGATATGGTACTAAAATTTTAATCCTGATATAATTCATTTCTCTTACATTGAATCCTCAATCATAATTAAGCCATATACCCAGATTAAATTAACAGAAGCATTTCACATAAATGTTGGTTTCAGTCATCAACTACCCATGAATTCCTGCCCAAGGATACTTAATCAGGATTAAATTTTCTATGAATAATTGAAAAACAAAATACTCACTGGGTTTGTTATAATCCGTGTTGGCACTGGATTCTAAGTAGTTGCCATCTTGAATCCTTTGTAATAAAGCCATATTTGTGTTTTGGTGTGTGTGTGTGTGTGTGTGTGTGTGTGTGTGTGTGTGTGAAAGAAAGATGCCCTTCTGTTGAGTACACTAGTTTAAAAATACTCCATCAAGTGCCTGATTAAAGAATTGCTAGATGGTTGTCACTGCCTGCTGTATAAAGTGAATATTCCCATTCATAGTAACTGACTGGAAATAATTCTGTTGCTGTTTGTCAAGTTGTTCAGGCCTTTTTATTTTTATTTCTGGTTATTTAAAAATATTTTTATCTGCTTATTACATTTTTAAACAAGAAATGGTGCAATGATCTGATAATTAAACTTATAAATTAGTTAAAATGATGTAGCTCAACTTAAGAATATCTATGGCTTTGTCTGTGTTTTTCCCTGGCACATAGTCTCACTGGAAATGAATAGTATTCTACTTTATTCTAAAAGCAAAATATTTTTGTGTGTGACTAGCAAAATGGCACAGTAACAAAGCTCAACCCACCTATTAAATCATCTCCCTAATAGTTCTGTGTCTATCATTTAATAAATGAGTGCTGCAGGTTAAGACTAGAAAGTCTGAAGAATGTTTTAGGTTTACAGGATCTGCTGAGTGGTCATAACTTTTTCTTTTATCATATCACTAATAACAACCAGTTAATGTCTGCTATGTTCAACTGAGTCACAGTTAATTAATCTAAAAGAGTGAGAGAAATTTTTTCATACAATTTGTGAAATTGCAACAATGGGAAAGGAATAATTATTTGTATTATTTTATATAAAGAACACAGTAACTATAATCAACATATGTGAAATGTATTACTATACTTGCATTTATTTAACTTCAAAAGTTTTTGTTTATTTTTTTTAAGTGTAGCTGAAATTGCAGATAATTTATTTTGTTATTCAAAAACCATTGTTAAAAGAAGGAAAACAGTTTTTAATAAATATATAAAACTGTCCTTGGTTAGTAATCAGGGACAAAATTTATAGTTTGTAAGTCATGACACAGCATCTCTTTTTCTTTCTGAATGTTTACATGGAGATTCTTCACTACAGATTACAGGAAGATAAGCATATAGTGCAATCTCTAATGAAATATAAAAACTTCTCTTCCTCTGTCAGATAATTCTTTTTTATCCACTTTTACAATTTTTCTTGGGATAAATGTTCTGCCACTCCTGCCCCTTTTGGGAAGCAAAATTTTTTTTCTTTGGGAAGAAAAAATTCTTTCCTTATTGACATGCATAATAGTAAGAATGCCTGCATCAGGCACTTAACCCTCATTATCACTAAGCCCTATTGCAATACCCAAGCTCCCAATGAACTGAGTAGGAGACTGTTTCCTCTAAGGTCATCCACCCATTGAGTTTTTCTACTCTACCCTCACGATTTAATGAGCATGTATTCAGTGTGTATGGTTTTAGTGAGAATGAATGGTTATCCATATTAATTTTACTCTTGGTTTGAACATTAAATCCAGAATTATGCTGAAATCTGAAATGAAAAGAACTCAGTACTTCAGAATTTGAACCTGGCTTTCAGCCAGACTGTATTGCTAGCAGGGAGAATTAATCCAGGCAGAAGAGCTTGAGGGAAATTTTTCATAATCTCAAGTAAAGTTAAGCCAATTCTCATGAAGGTAGAAGTGATACAAGTCTAAGGTCACCTCCAATAAGACTAGAATCTGTATATCAGCATGAACATGAACCCCTTCTCTCCCTTGGGAGACTGCACATTCTCTGGAAATTTTTTAGAAACCTGAAATTACTTGTAAAACCCACTCTTTTACATAGCTTCTGTGGTGTCAAATCATTGAGGATTTTGTTTTTGTTTTGAGAATTGTCATGCTCATTAGAAACATCCAGTTGGTTAGAGGTCAGATCGGAAGGGTTAGTACCATTTTGTCTTCCAGCATGGATTTCTGAATTGAGACAAGAAAGGATTGATTTTCCTATGAGGTCTGGACACCAGTGTGGAAGCCCTATAGCTTGAACTTTTGTAGTGGCTTGTGAGTAACATTCCTGCCTCCACACCTGGGCAGCCTTCTGCTAGCTCCAAAAGCTTTGTGCACACTGGGCTGCAGGAATGCAGTGAGGCCTGGAGGTGTGGGAAGACGGCCCTGCCACTGTGGGCATTCTCCACTGTGCAGCCAAAATACCCTCTTAAAGACAAATCAGCCATACAACGGGCATCCAGGAATTCTTTGTGCTAATCTTACGACTTTTTTTAAATTTGAAATTATTTCAAAATAAAACATTGAAAAAATATTTAAATCAGATCCAACTACTACAGCCCTGATAACTCGATTTGCCTCTCATTGTACTTAGAAAAAAGAAGTCCCCATGTATTACCATGTTTTCTGCAAGTCCCCATAGGGTCTAGTTAATCCCTACCTCTATATGTGATTTTATTAATTTGTATCACTCTCCCTTCCACCATACCTCAACCTCATTGTTCTTCATCTAAAAGTACCCCGCTTATGTCCCTAAATTGGCACTAGCCATTTCTTCTGCCTAGAATATTCTCTTCCAAATCGTGGTTGCATGACCAAATCCTCATCCTTCAAATTCTCTGTACAAATGCCTTTTCAGACACCTCAACCATCTGTGGTAGATTTGATGGTGCCAATTAAGTTCCCCAGAGTTTTTGTCCCTATGTAACTCTAAGACAATACAGCCCACAAAAAACAATTGATAGAGGAGATTTAGAAGGTGGAAGTAAAGCAGCAGTCAGGTCCAGACTCTCTGTAATTAGAAGGTCCAAGCAAGGCACTAGAGACTGTTGCAGCTTACCCCACATTGTTGACTCATCTTCTTGGCCTATGGGACAATAGCAAGGAACACAGCTTCCTGCTGGATCATCCCCTTAAGCCTGTGATTCCTGGGCCAAGTGTGTATATTACTCTGTGACAGACAGTATTAGTTTTTGCAAAACAACACCGTGCTTAACTTTGGACAACTGAAGGAAGTGAGATTGGTGTGAGTTCCAGTCCATTCTTATAAGTTCCGTTTAGTCCCCATGGGTTTTATTCTTCCTAGAAAGTTCCTGGATTCTTCCATTTTATATCATCTTTCATACCCAAGTGCCAGAAAAAGAGAAACAGCTTTCCTAAAATCCATGTAATTGCTTTGTTTTAAATATTAAAGGTATGTGTTACATTCTAACGGTTCTCCTAATCAGATCCTGAAAACACCATCCTATCTAATGCTGCTCTCCCATCCTAATTATTCTCATATTATCCTTTTTTTTTTCTTTGTTGTCTCTTTCCAATTAGAATATAAATTCTAAGGGAGTTTGCCCATTGTTTTGTCCATCTCTGTATGCCTAACACCTAGAACATCCCCTGGTACACACCAGGTACTCATTTGAATGAATGAATGAAAACAATCCTGAAGTTCTAGATGTACTTATAATGTGGCATTAGTTAAATAATAAGAATGTCCATAGTGACTTTAGTAATATTCTACCTGTTCTCCATTAAATCATGGAACTTGGAAGTGTGTAAGTCTGGAATAGTCAAGTAGTTAATAAAGACTCAACTGTAAAACTCTCCAGTTATAAGAGGATGACACAGGTTGTCACGAGGGAGTTTCCATTTTTCTGTAATACTCCATGGACCATTATGGCTGTTTTTTTTGCCCATCACAACTAGAAGCACTAATTTAAAAGAAAGTTTTTGAGTCATCTAGAGGAAAGAATGTTGACAGAAGTTGGAGGTCGCTGGAAGAAGACAGAAAACTAAAAATGACAATACCATCACAGCAACCTGGGGTCATTTAGTTTGAGTGAAAACAGCCCTGTGTATCCCAATAGACTCTTAGACCATTTACACAGAACTCCATTAAATTGTATATATTATACATTTGTATCAGTTCTCTCTTACTGGACTTTGGTGTTTTTAGTCTTCTATTATCAATAAGGCTGAATTTAAGACTATGTAATCAAGAATTTTCCTAGCCTTCCTCCAATCTAGTTCCCAGGTCTAATTTCTTGGAATTTTCTGAGTTATTGAATGTCTTTGTGATTCACGGTGGGTCCTGACAGTTTTTACTAGTAAGATGACACAGGATGAGGGTTACCCACACCAGAAATACTAACCATCTGATTAGAGGTTTGGGGCATTGAGTCACATGATTACAACCCAACCTCTAGGAAGCAGGGAGAGACTGGAGATTGAATTGAACCTTATGGTCAGTGATTCAATGAATCCTGCCTACATAATTGCCGCAGTCTGGCTGGGCACAAAATAACGGAGCCGCCACACAGCCTTGTAGGTTCAAAACAGGATGCCACACAGGCAGCCTTCTCCCAGGACACACCCACACCAACCGGAAATCCCTCCTCCAGAAATCCCTCCTCCGGCACTTCCCCAACCAATGGGAACTGTCCGGGAATCCTGTGAGAACTCCAAAGTAGCAGGCTGAGGCGGACAGCAGGGGTCTAATATACAATTGAATACACAGCTTAACATAACCATTATCATCTCAATGGCTTGCTGGTCACCTCTCAACCACTGGGTTCTGGCAAAAATGCCTTGCGTCATTCCGACTCGGCTATGGCTCTCAGCACATAATGGAATCCCAATATAGACAACAGTTCAACTCAGGTGAGTTTCTCAGGTTGGTTGGCAATACTTGCGTAGTCATACATCAATGTTCTAGGAAGGTAACATGCCTCTGAAGACACAAAAACTTTGTGTTTGGATCCTCCAGACCTCACCCTATGCACATCTTCTTTCAGTTATTTTGATTTGTATTCTTTTGCTATGATAAACTATAATTGCACATATAGCCTTTTCCTGAGTTCTGTTGATAGGTAACAGAGGTAAGCAATGGGAACATGGGGTCAAGGGGATAATTCCATAAACTGGGCCTCCTGTGCGGACCCCCACATACTTTCTTTTTAAAAGCAATTTACCTGCAGCCTGATTTAAGTCAATAGGATATTTTACATTCATTCCTTAGCAAACAACCTGTTTTCTGCAAGAGAAATGCAGGCCCAAAAGTTCCTGTCATGTAATAAGAACACAAATTACCCTGAAGTGGGGGACTTTTGTGACCCTTGGAAAGACTAGATTCCAGAACTCTGGGAAGTAGCAGCAAAGCCCTGTAAGGATAAAATCTATAGGAACAAATTCTAATCTATAGGAACACATCAATGTGGGCCGAAGTGACCCAGAGTTGCCTTCAGATCTTTAGCATATCATTATAATAGTAAAATTTCTTCTCCATCTGGAAAGACTAGGTGTAGTGGGGACTTGGAAGTCTGATGCAAGTTTGCTCTCAGCCAAAATTCAAGAGGTGGACTTGGCTGGGACTCTCTGGAAACTTCCCGGGGACCCCTAATACAACTGGAGGGCAGGTATACCACCCCTCTCTTAGTGCCAGCTCCTTTTCCCCTTTTTCCTATGCCTTCTAAAAAACTCACATCTGTTACCACATATGATGGTCTAAAAACGTCCTGGTATGATCACAAGAACTAATGAGAGGACATCCGTGGTCACTTAAGGGCCATAGATACTCTTGCATTATAACACTGCCTTTTATTCTAGTGAATATTCGAACTTGAGGGGGTTATGGGAATTTCAAACATGTGGCCAATTGGTCAGAAGTGAGGATGGCCCTAGAATGCCCAGTTTCTGAAGTGAGGACAGTCCTATGGAGGATTAAACTGATATTTGCTTTAACTTCAGATAGTTGGTGTTAGATAGAAACCATTGCAAGTATCCTTGTGCAATATTAGATGCCAGTATGACAAATAATAATATTTCATTATAGTTCTTGGCATTATTATTATTTTTTATTTGTTTTTATGTGGTGCTGAGAATTGGACCCAGGACCTCACTCATGGTAGGAAAGCACTTTACCACTGAGCTAAACCCCCAGCCCTATTAATTAATTAATTAATTTTTTTTTTTAAAGAGAGAGTGAGAGGAGAGAGAGAGGGAGAGAGAATTTTTAATATTTATTTTTTAGTTCTCGGCGGACACAACATCTTTGTTGGTATGTGGTGCTGAGGATCGAACCCGGGCCGCACACATGCCAGGCAAGCGCGATACCGCTTGAGCCACATCCCCAGCCCCTATTAATTTATTTTTAAAAAACATTTTCTTTCTAGGTGTATTATCTCTTCATGTTTTTTGCCCACTCTTCTATGGAGCTGGTTGTCTGTTTCTTACTGTTTTATTGAAGCTCTTTATAAAAGAAATTGGTCACTTGTGATATAAATTGAAAATGTGTTTTCCATTAATCTTTCTACTATGTTAATGATATATTTTTCCTTGTAGATTTTTTCTAATATAAGTGAAATTATCAGATTTTTTCTTTTTTTCTAATTCCTGTGTTCTACCTATCTCCCAAATAGAAAAGTCTCACTAGCCAGCCTCAGCAATTTACCTCTTTGAGATTCTGACTAAATCCCTCATATTTTCTTCTAGTAGATTTATAGTTTTATTTTATATGTTTTATGTTTTATCCACCTGGAATTTTCCTATAAAATATGAATTACAGATCCAATTTAATTTTTTCAAATGGTTGTCCACTTATTACAACATTATGTATTATGTAATCCATATTTTCTTCACTGATTTGATGCTAATCATTTCTGTACTTTTAAGGCTGTCCAGTAAACCATTGATTCATGCTCTAGTACTATAGTGTTTCAATTATTGTAGTTTTAAAATAGGCTTTACTCTATGGTTGGGGATAATTTCCTGTAAGTGCTCGTCTTTTTCATAACTTTTCCAGTCATTTTTGATAGTTTTTTCATATGAACTTTGGAATTATTTTTTTCTGATTTTCAAAAGAAAAAAATCTTGTTTAGTATTTTTAAGGCAATGAATTAAATTTCCATTTTAATTTAAGGAGATTTGGCTTTCTTAACATGGTGGGTATTAAACCCTGTGTTCTACCTATCTCCCAAATAGAAAAGTCTCACTAACCAGCCTCAGCAATTTACCTCTTTGAGATTTTAAGATGGTAGCTTAATCCCATTGGCCAAACATATCAACTGTCTGAAAGTATGGTAGTTCTCATGGTGATCCAAGAAACCAATAGAAAATACCTATTTCTTTAATGTAATTTTGTATTTGTCAGTCATCTTTTAAAGATATCTTTTTATGGATTTTGTGCATTTCTTGATGCCCCTAAATATTTTAATGTTTTCTTTCATTATATTTTGCATATGGTTGTTTTACACATGAATACTATTGATTTCTATATCCTAATTTGCTCCCAATCACCTAAATTCTCCTAATATCTTTAAGACATTTTTAGTTGGTTTTCTTGTCTTTTCTAGATAAACAATTATGTCCTCTTCAAATAATGATCATTTTTGTCTTCTTTCCATTTTATATCATTTTTCCTCCTTATTGCTGGTATCTTTATAATTATGTTAAGTAATTTTGATAAGTGTACATGGTGGTAAGATTTCTACATTCCACATGTAGTGGTTCCAAGTGGACTGAAAAGTTAAATATGTATACTGCATTCTCTGGATCAGCAACTAAACAAACAAAAAACCTGTACAACTAGGGATTGTCAAAACTGCAATAGGAAAATCAAAATGTAATAATAAAAAATCAAAATGACACCCCACAAAGAGGAAGGTGGAGCTGAGTTAAAGTAAAACAAAATTAAAAAAAAAAAAACAAGGAGAAAATAATAAAACAGTAGACCTAAATCCAAATACATCAGTAATTATATTAAGTGTAAATGTTATAAACACACTAATTAAAATTTTTTAAATGACCCAATTATATGCTATCTCCCCCCCCAACACACACACACACACACACACACTTGAAATATGTTGTAGGTAAATGAAAAATAAAATGATGGGAAAAGATGTAGCTATGTGTCAGTCTGTTCACGTTGCTATAGCAAAATAACTTATAGAAAACAAAAATTTATTATAATTCTAGAGGCTGGGAAGTCCAGGATCAAGGAACCAGCATTTTCAGTATCAGGTGAGGGCTTGATCTCTGAAAGCTGGAATGGCTATACTGATATCAAAGTAGAGTTCAGAGTAACAAAAATTACAATCAATAAAGAAAAAATAAAAGGGTCATCAATTTACCAAGATGTTAATAATGTTAAATGTACACGCCAAACAGATCCTCAAAATACATGCAGTAAAAACTGACAGAACTGAAAGAGAAATAGACAAATCCATAATTATAATTGGAGATGTCAATACTCTTCTCTCAGTAATCAGTAGAACTAAAAGACTGAAAATCAGCTAGAATATAGAACAACTGAACAGCACTATGAATCAACTGGGTATTTTGACATTTAAAGATCACTCAACCCACAGCAGGAAATATACATTCTGCTCAGGTGTACATGAACCATTACCAAGAAAGACCATACAAATCTAAACTCAAAATCATATCAAAAAGATGCACTGTGCTCATAATCAGTAAACTGGAAAATCTACAAACACTTGAGAATCAAATACCTAAAAATTGTCCATGACTTGACCCGGTTGTGTGGCACACATCTGTAATCCCAGCTACTCAGGAGGCTGGGGTAGAACAATCCTCTGAACACTGGAGTGGGAGGCCAGCCTGGGCAACATAGTGAGACCCTGTCTTAAAACAAAAGTATCTGTGGCTTAACAAATACAATTTGAATGGACTAAAAATGAAAATAGAGCATATCAAAATTGGGCGGGGGGGGGGCAGCTACAGTATTTCTTAGGAGAACATTTATAGCATTAAATACTTTAATCAAAAAGAAGATCTTAATAAGCTTTCAACTTAAGGAAATAAAAAAACTAAAAACTCAAAGGCAAGCAGGGGACGGTAATAATAAAGATAAGAGCAGATATTAATGAACTTAATCACAGAAAACCATAGGAAGATCAATGGAACCAAAAGCTGGTTCTTTGAAAAGATCAATAAAATTTATATAAACCTTTAGCAAGATTGACACAGGAAAAAAGAGAAAATACAAATTACTGATATTAAGAATTACAAAGGAAATATCAAGCTCAGCGGAATACTGCAAAAAAAGTGCAGGGGAGGGAGTAAAAATCTTCTAACGTGTACATGCCAATTTAGGTGAAATGACTGATCTCCTAAAAACAACTGTATATCCAGAATCTGAAGGGTTTGGGATTTTACCCTACTTATAAACTGAAAAGTTGCTATATTTGGACGTATCCCCCAGATTCATCTGTTGGAAGCTTGATCCCCAGCGTAGCTAGATTAAGGGTGGGGCCTTTTAAGAGATAACCAGGCCATGAGGCAGAACCTCCTCAAGAGATCAATGCCATTATCACAAAAATGTTTGTTTTAAAATCAAGTCTGCCCTCATCAACATCTAAGAATAGAATATGATTTTTCTTTTTTTTGTTTTAGTAATATAAGTAGTAGTCATAGATTTCTTGATATCCAATGTATCAGTCAATCCATTCTTGGAAGTTTTACCATTTCAAACTGAGGAAATTGAAACAACTCTCCGGGGTACGTTAGTAGAGTCTAAACTTTAGCAACTGGAGAATATTTAAATTCACTCCTTGAGAAGGTCTGTTGAAAAACTCATTTGTGTTTGAAAGATATATTTAAAATCACTTGTATTATTTTGAAATTTTGCTGGATAACATCACTTCTACTTCAGATGCTTCAGTGGATGGCTGGTGAGGAATAAAAGTTACTGAAATTTTTTCATGATTAGAAGATATTATAATGTACTGGAAAGAACATGGAGTTTGTGGCAACAGACCTGATTTCAAAACCGGCCTCTGCCAGTTTTCAGTGACTTTCCCATCTTGAATCTGGTTCAGAGCAAACAGATTCTTTGAGTACAGAGTGCTTTGGGATAGATATTAGGAATAAAAAGGGTGACAGAAATCACAGTGTTAACTGCAGGTTAGAGCGGTGGCCCAATCTGAGAGATAGGTTCTAATATTACCACCTCAGGATTGTGGCAGAGATGACAGATGGTGTTTTTGCCTACTCAGTGCAATTAATGCTTCTTATTTATAGACCTGAGGGTTGTGTGTAAAATTTTCAGTGAACTTGAGGTTATTTCTAATCTCTCCATTCATGGAGATAATATTTAAATGCCCCTGAGATGAAATGTTTATTTTAAATAATCATACATATGTGGTTAGAACAGAAAGTAGGTGTGATTGGAATATGTTCAAGATTCTATCTAATTCACACACAACTGCATTCCAACTCACTCCCACACAAAATAAACTTTTACATCTCTTGCCTAGCCTGTGAGCCTTACAGATCCTTCAGAAGATTAGTTTTTAAGACTACCGAGAAGTCAATATTTGTAGAAGTTTTTGGGGAGTGTGGTCAAGAGAGAGGTGAATTTTTTTTTTTTTTTTTTTTTTTTTTTTAGGTAGAAAGTTGTTTCTTCTTGGAAACACCCCAAAATGTTATAATTTATGTTTCTCTCCAAACTAGCAACAGATATTCTTGATTTTATTTTGTAAAGATATTGAGTCTGTGGAAATAAATGATGTTCCATAGTGGTTACAATTTAATATTTTCAAATTAATGATCTTTTTAAGCCCTATAAATTCTACCTTTGATGGGTCCTCAAAACATGTAGATGGTTCATAAAGTTAGCCTGAGAATTCCAGATGGAAAAATGCTCCTGGTGTAGGAAGGTCAGGTTTTAAACACAGAGCAAAAATCACAGATTATGACTCTCATCCGGATTTAGAGGTCTTTATGGCTCACTTTTAACAAAGTAGACTTTCACTGCCTGTTCTTCCCCTTCCAGGAACCTATCCCTCAGATCTGACCACTCACTCTATCAGTGAGACCCTTTCCCTAGGTTAAAAGAATCACTGTTTGCTCCCAACCAGATGTTTTCCCCCAGGGCTGTGAAGACTGTAAGGCAAGGTTTCCTGCCCTTCATTGTCTTCTTTTTCACATGTATACTCTTTATCATAATGTTGTTTTGGTGTTTCTAGTTTTTGATGATACACCACTGTCAGCTCAAGCTCATGCTGAGTTTCCACAGCTGTGACATGTCTAAACTGCATTATCTTAAAAGTGTTGGCTCTAGTGAAAACTAGAAAGGAGCCAAATTACTAAAACAAAACATTTCAAAGGGTTCCTATGGATACCTCCTGAAACCAGGAAGTACACACAGGGTTGAGTTGACTCATTCAGCCAGTAATAGCCTCTTCTACACTGCCGCATCATTGTGTACACCCTGGGTAATGCACGCTTGAGGAGAATGGGAGCATCTGATGATTGCAATCACATCACTAAGGGTGTGCCTTTTTGCCTATAAAATCCATTCTCAAACGGATTATTGTGTTTGAAGTGATTTATTACAATCTTTAGAGATAAAATATGAATACTGTACAAGGGGGTGTGGAAACCAGGTACAAAATTGTGTGTTTTATGTAGAGGGGTAATCAGAAAATAATGAGTATGCATTCTAATAAGGGTAAAGTCACTAGAGCAGATTGAAAAGACTTCCTTTTATTGCAAGTTGAACCTGTGCAGAGCTCGACTCTGGCAGCAATAAAGTGAGGCTATGTTTCTTTGAATTTGATTTTATGAGATCTTTATGTGTCAGAGTGACTTTCCTCTTTATGTATTCATGTTTTAGTTTAAATATATTTGCTTTGAGTTTGATTTTTCTTTTTAAATGAGGTAAAGCTTACAGTCATGAATGTAAACACTGCTGGAGGGTCCCTGAGTTATGGGTGGTAGGGAAGGGGCAGGGCAGAAGTCAGGAGAGGGGAAATACATCCTGATGTGGAGCTCAGCTCATTTGTCATTTAAAAAGGAAATGCATTTTATCTCCATATATATAGTGACTTATTTTTCTAGGTGATTTGCCTACACTTGGCCTTTTTCATTTGTCCTTCATCTTTTCCTTTATACTCTCTAAGAGCTCTGTCTATGATACATATTAGACATATTTGCCACACATTATGATTTGCTTTTCAGTTTTGTGTGTGGATATAAAAATATACATTTTGACATTCAGAAATTTTAAAGTTTTCATGTAGTCAAGTATATGAATATTTTCCTTCAGGGTTTCTGCCTTTGGCTTTCTTTAGTACTCCAAAATTACATCTACATTTATATTTTTTCTCACTAATTCCATGGTTTCAATTAATTTTAATCTATGTGGAATTTATTTTGAAGCCAAACAGTAGGTCTCATCCAGATGCATGAATTAAAATCATGTAAGAAAAATAAATTGTGCGTAAATTCCATCCCAGAATAATTCATTGAGAATCTCTGAGAATGGGGTCTGACCATTATATTTTTTCAGAATTTCTGCAGGTAATTTGTGATAACAGAGTCAAGAACTTCTGTGTAAATATTCAGGCAAGAATCCAACATTGGCTTTTTCAAAATTATTCTAATCCACCTTATATTTTTGAAGAATATTTACTGATATGAAACTAGTCATCATAAAGTGAGCATAAGTGCCATTGTGGATATAAACTATATATGCTGATACTCTCTAACTCCAACTGTACATACTATATATAGGAGTAAATAAACACTGAAAAAAATTTTTTCTCATTAATCCTTTTCTGCATTTTCCAAATTCTTTATAAGAACCATGTAATACTCTTTTTAATGAGAAGAAATAGTTACAAAAAGAATGTTAATTTTTTTAAAAAAACAGATTAATTCTAGTTATCATTTTTAAAAATACATAGAATACTGAAGTGCCTATTATCATTAGATTAAATTTGTAGCTTGCTAAGGTAGCTTACTAGATGAAAACACGTACTTGCATACATAGGTTTTACCATGTTTATTGCTTATGTTTTTATAAATAGATAAGCATTTTTAAAATAAATGCTCAATTTATATACATATATTGATTTAAACTATAACTTTATTAGACTTTAGGTGGTGTGGGGGGAGTACTACAGATTGAACTTAGGGGCACCCAACCACTGAGCCACATTGCCAGCCCTATTTTGTATTTTATTTAGAGACAGGGTCCCACTGAGTTGCTTAGCATCTCATTTTTGCTGAGGCTTTGAACTCGCAATCCTCCTGCCTCAGTCTCCCCAGCTGCTGGGATTACAGGCGTGTGTCACCATGCCGTCTAGACTTCTTTCTTTTTAATATTAACTTATCCTAGATTGAAATATTGTTCTGTCTGAGAAGGTTGGTTGAAGGTACCTATGTATTTCAGCATTTGATTTCTTAGGTGGATAGGGAAGCTTTTAGTCAGCTATTTTGCTGCTATGATTAAAAGACCTGACCGGAACAATTGTAGGGGATGAAGAGTTTATATGGGGGCTCACAGTTTCCGAGGTCTCAATCCACAGACAGCAGTCTCCATTCTTGGGGCTCCAGGTGAGGCTGAATAACATGGCAGAAAATTGTGGCAGAAGCAGCCAACTTGAGGATAAGGAAGCAGAGAGAGACTCTACTCACCATGTACAAATATATATCCCATAGCCACGCCCCCAGTGAACCACTTCCTCCAGCCACACTCCACCTGCCTCTAGTTACCACTCAGTTAACCCCATCAGGGATTAATTCACTGATTAGAGTAAGGCTACAACTCAATCATTTCTTCTCCAAACCTTGCATTGTCTCACACGTGAGCTTTTCGAGGATACTACATATAAACCCTAGCAAACCACAGTGGCCAGTATGGTTTTATCTTAGTTTGTCTTTGCATATTACTCATTTTGCATAAGGAAAGAAATTTCATAAGACCTTGCATTCATATGAGACTTCTAAAGATACGGAGACTAAGAACTTAAGACAGCATTTAAATCATTTTCCTCTGTTCAATGGATAAAACTTTTCCAAGACCATTTATTTCACCAGAGCCCTACAAAAATCCTGTATGAGGTAGACAGAATTTTATTATATTTGGTTCTAAGATTCCATTGCTGATAAGAATCACCATTAACCTTTCTAAGAAAGAAAAAGTGCTTCTGATCAAATAATGACACAGTGCTTTCCAAACGTTTGCCATTAGACACATCTAATTCCAGAGATTTTAAAATTTGAAAAATATATGCATCTTAAGAGTCCACAAAACAAAGACATTATTCTCTTCAACTGATAATACAGAAAGACAAGACAGTTTTCTTTTTTAAAAGAGAGAGAGAGAATTTTTTAATATTTATTCTTTAGTTTTCGGCGGACACAACATCTTTGTTGGCATGTGGTGCTGAGATTCGAACCAGGGCGGCACACACGCCAGGTGAGCACGCTACCGCTTGAGCCACATCCCCAGCCTAGTTTTCTTGTCTTATGTATCCAGGACTTGAATCTTAATATCCAGATGGTTCCACACCAAACAAATCATAAGGGTTATAACTGAGACTAGTGAAGATGGTTTTATATGAACATGCATTATAAGACCAACTTGAGAAGTCTCAGAAGCCAGATGTCCTAGTCATGTGAGTGACACTCTGAATGATCTATTCAGAGGTGTTTTTTTCTGACTGGTCACATATTCTTCTCGGGGCAGTGAGAGTGTGGTAGAAGCTTTCTGATTAGTGAAATTATGCAGGCACCTCGTTTGGACAGACTCGAGGGTGCAGTGAGGGGAAGTGAAATGTTTTGTCTTAAGCATTTGGCTGAGATCAGAGCAAGACTGGCATTCAAGTATTAACATCTTAGATCTAAAAAGCAGTCTTAGAAATTCCCTAAAAATAATTGTTTCTGCTGATAAGAAATCTAAAGTCTCCAGTGGTAAATAATTTGCGATTGTGATTATTAAGTACACAGAATTTATTAACTATGTGCTTATTTGGGCATTTTAAAAAAATGTTTACCAACTTTGGGAAAAATCTTAAGAAACTAGCAGTGACAACTTACTCATCACTTTGAGAATTTGAGGCAGTGGCCAAGTATGGATCATTTAGCATATTATTATTTATCCTCTCAACAACCTTGACAGTAAATGAGTTCAAGTAGAGTAGATTCAGTAATCCACCCAGTGCTACACAATTAAGTGACAGAATGAAGAATGTGTCGGATTCTAAGGCTTGACATTGTTACATTCTAATTCCTTCTCTTGATTGAAACGAACTTCATGTGAAGTGTCTTGTGCTGCATAAGAGACAGATATCCAGAATATGTCAGGTTTGCAAGATACTTTGGCAGACTTGCCAGAACACTGCGGGACTCTCTGGGAAAGGAACAGGAAGGAGACAGGGTCTGGAGGAATCTTCTGGGATGCTGTTGTGCTGTATTTGGGGGGGGGGGGAGGGTAACAAACCTCCCAGGTCTCCATGTGACTGATTTTTATTGGTAGCACAGCCTCTTTCTCAGCACCTAGATTATCACTCATTTTTATTAGGTATTGTACTTTTCTGAAGGAATGTCAAAGAAAATGAGAATCTTGCTTTACCTTTAGCTATTTTTTTAGGTTGTATATTTCTTCATCTTAATCTTAGCAAGTTTAATTTTTTTCTCATATTTTTAAAATCCTTAGCAAACATAACCCCGAATTCCTCCAAAGGGTATTGCTCTTGGCCTCAAAAAACTAGATGTGTCATTAGTAAGAGCTATAAAATACTCCTTCCAAAAATAGTATGTAGATTTTCCCCAGTTTCTCGTTATTATGAACAATGCTTAAGTTTTTATTTCTTAAAGATTTATAAAAGCAAGCAGCTTTTTTTCAACCAAAAAGAATGTAGTATATACAGAAACAAATCTTCAGTAAAAGTTCTGCCACACTGGGGTGGACACCCTTCATCCTCAGTGAGTCAGGACAGCGAAGAGGCATGAGGAGAGAAAGGACTGGTTTTCATGACAATGGTCTTTCTCCTCTGCTGGTGAAGTTCTTCTTCCTTCCCTCCCCTCTAACCTCCTCCCTCTCTTCCTCCCTTCCTCTCTTCCTTCTTTCTTCCCTCCCTCCCTCCCTCCCTTCCTTCCTCCCTCCCTCCCTCCCTTCCTTCCTTCCTCCCTTCCTTCATTCCTTCTTTCCTTCCTTCCTGGGAATGGAGCCCAAGGTCTCTCACACGCTAGGCAGGTGCTCTCCCACAGACCTACATCTGCAACCCCTGGAGTCCCACCCTTCTTATCCAGTTCTGGGATTCTATTTCATGTCTAAACTAATCTTCTTCCTTTCTGGTGTATTCACTTATTAATAGCATAAATCAACAATATTCCTGTTTTAGTTTCCTTCTTGTATGGTTTATCTGCATCGGTGATATCAGTCAATGATCTTTCCTCACTGTGTCCTTTAGACTTTGCCGAGTGTGTGGTGCAATGCCAAGCTTACGTGGAAGTTTCACGTCATGTTAGATTATGGTGGCGAGTCCCCGCTGTGTCTTCTTTTGTTGTTGACGTTTTACTGCCTGCTCTGTGCCAAGCAGTCTTGGACGTGAAGATTTGCAGGAATGGAAATGGAGATGGAGGTTCTGTCTTCTTCAGGAAGCTCTTTCAGATAAAGAAGAGACTTGAGTCCAATAATGATGTTATGTTGAGTATCCAAGGAGTCCTGAACAGAGAAAGCAACTGCAGGCTTGAGTGGTCAGGGAGGGGCTCATGGGGAGGATGAAGGGTGAGGTGAAGACACTGGAATCTTGGAGAGTGAGTGCTGCAGTCTCCCAGGTGGCCCATGAACAAAGGGCATTCCATGCAAAGTGAGCATCCTGTGATGCACAGAGGTCTGAATGGGCATGTGTGTGTGTGTGGGGGGGGAATCTGGCCATCTGTAAGGCCAGAGAGCAGGGTAGGCGTTGGAGAGCACCAGAAGATGAGGGCAGCCAGATGGCCGGCCACCAGCTAAGTGCTTTGAATATCAGACTAAGGGATACGATTTTACCCAGAAGTATCTGAGGAGAAGCGTGCCATGAACAGTTTCAAGCTAAGAGAATCCTGCCTCCTATTCAAATACAGGCTGTTGAGGTTAGAGTCTACAGTCAGAGTCTAGGACGGAAGTAAACAGACTTGAGAACACCTCGGGGGCAGGAACAATGTATTTTGGAAGTGCAGTTGACCATGAGTGACCGTCACAGCAGAAGAATAGGTAAGGATGATTTCTGCTTGGCTTTGAGAAGCTGCATTGATAATGTGTTCGTTTTCTATTGTTGTCTAACAAATTACCACAAATTTGGTGATGGTTTGAAACAGCACAAGTTGGTTCAGTCACAGTTTTCCAGGGGTTCCCTGTCCTCTGCCCATCACCTTACAACTAAGGTGTCAGCTGGGACGTGTTCCTTGGTGGAGCTGAAGTCTTCTTTTAGGTGTAGTGCTGGTTGGCAGCATTTACTTCCTTCTAGTCGTAAGATTGAGGTCCCTCCTCACTTGCTGGTTCTCAGCCACGGGCTACAATTAGCTCCCAGGGTGCTCCCAGATCCTTGCCTTGTGGCCCTCTCATAGGTCCCCTTTCAGTGCTGTAGTTTACTTCAGTGCCAACAGGAGAATCTGTCTGACCTCTGGATCTTCTTTAAAAGTTTCACTTGATGAGACCAGGCCCACCCAGGTTTATCTCCCTTTTGATTAACTTAAGACCAACCGATTAGGGATTTCATTTACATATGCAAAAATCCCTTCATCTTTGCCAGGTAGTATAACAATCACCAGTATGCCAGCCCATCATATTCATAGGTCCTGCCCAAACTTAAGAGTGTGGGTCATTGGGGGGCATCTCAGAATTCTGCCTCCCATGTATACTGTGTCATGAATTGAAACAGAAAATTACAGGATGGGGGACAATTTCATGGGGGTTATGTATTGAGTTTAATTTGGGGGGTATTGATTTGCAATGCCTGAGTCATCTGGATGGAACCTTTGTATTTGGTGACTTTCTACGTAGCTTCTACAGGCTGTCCACACATTCCATGGAGGCAAAATACTACAAAATCATCTTCCTAATTTCACTCACCCAACTGGACAAAAGTAGCGATTGGATGAATAACAAAAGCATCTTACAATGTCTTTGCATTATTGCAACCTTAATGCAAACTTTTCCATTTTGAATGTTTTAATCTTACTCATAGTTCTCCATGTATGTATTAATACACATGTCTTGATATATAAAATTCTTCCCATTGTATGTATGTTTGCTTCTAAGTGATGTGCGAGATATTTCCATGAAAGCATACACACCAACTATTTTTTAAAAAACACATTTCATCAATAGTTTGTATGTATTTTCCCAGTGCTTTCTGGGTTCTCTGGCTTCAGGACAGAAACTAAACACACTTTCTAAAACACTTTCGGGTTTTGAATTCTAAGAAAAAGCAGGAAAGGAGGTTTATGGGATACCCGATGCCATACAGTGGATGTCCGTAAATGTTGTCCTATTTTGCATTTCCAGTGTGTGGGCTGGTGTTTCATAGGACGAGTCTGTTCAGCTGCACAGTTGCCCGCCGCCCTGAGGTTAAGACAGTTGCCAGCTGAGAGCAGGCACTGCCAGGGGCCTCTAGAACACTCTTCAGCTGCAGAACCACATCAAACAAGATGGTGGATGGCTTCATCAGCAGCCTGTTTGAATAGTGTTTCCACCCTTGGAGATAAAAGTGTTCTGAAGAGTTTGTTTAGGTCTACTAATGAATATTTCATTCCAGCTGGAGAAAGCACCCAGGGGAAATCTGCACAAACAACCCTTCCATGAACGCAGGCACTCACCCTTGGAGTTCAAGTGTGTGGGCATCTGGGAAGGACGGGGCTGCTCATTTGACACATTGTCTCCTCTCACAGACGGCTTTGCTGTTGGTGCTTGTGTTTCTCTGCCACTCGAAACACCTTGCAGACGATGGTACATACACGAGACAGTGAATTAGATCAATATTTATTTACTAAACACCTAACTTTAGGACTTGAAACCCCCCCCCCTCCTCTTAAAGGTATTTATTAGGCTCAAACTTTACATGGAATACAGAATTAAAAGGTTTGCAAGTATGTTTTGCTGTGTTGTATGATGATCTTAATTTATGACTTAAAAAAAAATCTTTGAAGTGTATCAGCCCTTACATGTTCACAAGATCTGGAGGCTCAGGCCCTTCATTTGCATTTTCATATTTTCTTTAGCTGAAAATAGATTTGATTAAAAAACAAAATTTGGCACAAGATTAATCCATAATAGGATTTTATTGCTTCTGTTATTAAAAAAAAAACAATGTTAGGCTTTGAGGTGTGATTAGCTTGTGAGTACAGCAGCTACTTTTCAGATATGTTTCATTTCATTTTCTTTTGTGTTCAACTGTTGGATTCCACATTTTTGCAATGGTTTGTTAGAAATATATGGTTTGTTTTCCTTGCACCTATCAAGAAACAAAATTTAATGCCACTTTCTTTTGCTAGATTGCAACAAATGAGTCATCAGAGTCACTAGGTGTGAGGTATAACATATTATAAAATAGATTTACCCAAAAGTGTTTCCAGTAGATACTAGAATTCTAACAAGTTTATAGTTATGGTTGAAATGCTAGAATTGAGTTGCCCAATCCTGCCTTAGGAATGTGTTCCACAGGGGCCAGATTTTCCTCTATTAGACATCTGTGTAAGTAAAGATGACAGAAGAAATCAGTTCACTTCCTGCCTGTACAGGATAATTTACTTGGAACATTGCTCTTTTTCTTATAGTCTATTTTTGTTGGAGTTGAGATCAGAATGACCATTGGCTTAGTTTTCCATAAACAATCAGTTTAATTTTTCTTTTGATGACTTTTGATTTCGAATTGTTCGTTTTGTTTTCTATAACATTGTGGTCCAATCTAATATGTCTTGAGCACAAGCTGCAAATTTAAAAAGGCTCAAGAACAGCAATTGAATCAGGCCCTTAGATTTATGATATAAGCTACACATGTACTTCAAAGACCAGTCATTTACACCTGTGGTAAGCAGTGAACTAATTATCTGAAGAAGGTGTGTCAGCCATACATAGGCATTGGGTATACCTGTGAATAATATACATGCCTAGCTCTCTACATCCTCATCCTCTTGATGTACTTTGCCTTTACTGTGTACACCTTCCCATTGCTGGCTGCAAAGACCCAGAAACAATGGCGAGGAACCGTGAGCATCTCCAGCACGGAGCATGTCAACTTCATAGGGTCACTTCTCACTCAGAAGGAACCAGGGCTCCTTGAAGAGACATCTCTGATTCCAGGTTGGGAGCAGGGAGTATTTAAGAATAAGCAAGAGCATCTTGTCAAATCGAAAGCAAAGAAAACAATCAAAGAATAATAGAATCTTTTCTGATGGACTCTGGAGCCAACTGGAACTCCAAGGTGTTCTCCAAGTGGAAAACCTTGGAGATAAGTGCAGTGGGTTGAAATACAGAAAACCTGATTAAATATGTTCCTTCATAATCACACCAAAAAACTGGTCACTGTTTAAGGAAATCAATCCATGATTTCAAAAATAGAGGTTTTCCTCTATTTTTAAATTCCAGATCAAACATTTACCCTGCCTTTCCTGTATAAACTCTTAGTAGATGAGGAAATGTTTCTCTTTATATACGTATTACAAAAATAAATGAGAAAGAAATGGGTGAAAGGCTGTCACCATTTTGCTCCAAAAAACAAATGGATCAGGCATTAAGCACCAATGCCTGCTAACATCTCTCTCTCTCTCTCTCTCTCTCTCTCTCTCTCACACACACACACACACACACACACACACACACACGATTGTGTGTCTCCTGATAGAAAGATACAACCACTCAAAGTTGACTCATCAAGAACACAACATGAATCAAGACCAAGTCTCTAGCTCCATCGATCAATTTATTAGAAAGCCAGAGGACAGAGGACAGATAAACTCAACACAGGACACAGTCATCAAAAGGTGAAATACAAGAAACTCTACAGGAGAGAAGAACCTTGTTTCCTCAACAACAACAACAACAAAAAATTCAAAGGAAATAAAAGAGATAAAAAAAAGATTACAGGGGAAAAAAAATAGACATATATCAACTGGACCAAAAGGTATGACCTTGCTTGAATCCTGCTTTAAAACAACTATATAAACAACTTTTGATACATAAGAGGCATTTGAATTCTAGATATATTATGATAGTAAGGAATTATTGTGACTTTTAAAAAATGTAAAAACAGTATTGTGGGTTCCTTAAGAGTCATTTTTAGAGGTATACATTGAAATAGTTATGGGTGAATATTATTTTGAATAACCTCATATCAATATCATTATGAATATCACAAAATGATAATGGTGTATGGATATTTGCCCCAATTTACCTGGAAGTAAAGTAGTAGATGGAGGTGTGGATAGGGAAGGATTACCATAGGTCAAGGGTTGTTATGGACACATGTGATTTACTGTATTAGTTTGTCTACCATTGTATATTCAAAATTATTCAGTCTTTTTTTTATTTTTTGAAATTTTATTAATTAATTATAATTATTTTTTGTTTTTTATTAGTTCTTATCTTAATATGTTAAATGACTAACAAAGTGAGAGAGTTTTTCCTTTCAAAGAAAATAATCAATAAACAGGGATTTGGGAAGCACAAAGAAATATTGAAGTTTATATATTCTGTCTTTCTTTTTTTTTATTCCTGAAGCTATGGTTAAAAGCACTTATATCCTTTTATCATGTCATATTTTATAAATACGTCCTACGCCTACTCAACATATTGTCTGTCTTGTCGTGATTTTGAGCTTTGTATTCATGATGTCACCCTGAATGACTTTTTCAGTCACATTTTCAAGATCCATCCTGCGGTTGCATGTCTACAATTCTTTCATTTTTCATCATGTCATTATACTATAACTTATTTAACCATTCACCTGTCAATGGACTTTGGACATTCTTGTGCATGTTTGAAAACAATTTTCCAGCACACACTGAGGGGTAGGACCACAGACAATACAAGTGTTCAGCTTCACAAGATGATCTCTAATTCTTTTCTGTAGTGGTTCTACCAAATTATTTTCCAACCAGCAGTTTGTGAAGATTTCCTTTGCTTTATAATTATTCTTCACATTTTTCGGGGGGTGGTACTGGGGATTGAAACTACAGGTGCTTTACCACTGAGCCATATTCCCAACCCTTTTAATTATTTTTTCATTTTGAGACAGAGCCTTGCTGAGTTGCTTAGGATCTTTCTAAGTTGCTGAAGCTGGTCTTGAACTTGTGATCCTCTGCCCCAGTCTTCTGAGTCACTGGGATCACAGGCATGTGCTACCATGCCCTGATATTCCTCACATTTTTCTATATAAAAAATGGAAATAGCCTGGAATAACAAATACTTTGTATAGTTACACTTTTGAAGTATCTTTTAATTTGTTTTTCAGAACCTCTCCAGGATAGCCTCATTTGTGTGAGCTTATCATTTGTATTTTTAGGTGTATGTCTTTTTCTTACCAAATAGATAAAAACCATGTGAGGGCTGGAAACTGTGTCTAGCTCTCTCTGCCAACCCAGTACCTGCTCTCCATACTGGCAATAGCACCTCAGTTCCCTCTAGAGAAATGACTCCTAGTGTTTTCTCAATCCCTGCAGTTTCTCAATCCAGCCCCATGCCCCTCCCCAGAGTTGCACATGGCCCAGCTCTGGCTGTACCTGGGCACAAGTCAAGGGGACATACCACTTAGGTTGTGTCTTAGGTCTGCCCAATGAGACACAATTTTGCAATTTCTGCTGGAAATTTTAGGAAACTGAAGGTTCATTTTGTGTTTTATTCTGGAGCTTCTGATCTAATTGAATTTATGCTTAGAGGTGCTTAAGGTCATGAGGCAGCTGCATGAATTAGACTTGAGTGAGTGAATCTAACACAAAAAGAAGTAGAACTCAAAAGGGGAAGAGACCAATTTCTGGATCAAGCTGGAGAATTTAGGATAAAGCTAAATGCCCCTGGCTTTTCATTCACATAAACTAATAAGCACCTCTCTCCATCCCTAACCCCAGTCCTGAACTATTCAAGAAGTATTTATTACCCTCTCATGCTTGGGTCCAAGATTCAGCAATGAACATGCTCCATGACTTGCTAGCTTTGATTTTTATGCGAACGATCGTGATATTCGGAAATTACAGTTTTAGCCTCAATGAGATGTTTAAGGAAATTAATAAAGTTCAAATTTCCTCTGAAGAATTTGGTAAGAATTTTTGTTCAATATGTTAAGAACATTATACCAGTGCTCTTCTGTTTTGCTCCTCAGTATCCTCACAGCGTATTCATAAGAGATATTCTGTATTTTAGAATGACTTACTATATCATCTAATGGAAAAGATAATACAATTTCTGGGGGGGGAAATTTCTCAAGCTCCTAAAACTGACAACACACACAAGTGCAATATAGAGTTCAGGGAGGGAGAATGAACAGGCATGGGTGCATATCATAAGAAGATTCTGGACTAAGTAGATGCTCCCATGTAAGTGAACTAATGCAGGAGAAAGGCTGGTATAGGTCCTGATTTTGTAAGGCCTGAATCTCTTATAATTTGGAGCATCCTCCTTGAGAGAACAAATGCAAAAGTAGGTGTAAAGACTGAGAAATGGCACACGCAAGCAAGGGACCCGAAGTTTCCGAAGCTTGAGTATCATGGTGAATCTGCCACTGCAGGAGAGGTATATGTAGGTGTCAAAACCTAAGACATGGCTCAAAGAAGAGCCGATAGGTTTAACTAACTAGGGTGGGAACTGAAAGCTAGCATATGGAGGAAGGCAATAACTGCATAACTAAATGTTCAATGGAGAGGCTCAGTCCTCTTAAGACACCTGAAAACTGAGGAGATTAAGTTTCATGATGATGTAGCTGGGAACTAGAGCAGACTTGTAAGAAGGAAAGTTGCATAATTAGGTAAATATTTCTTGCCACTGGGTTTAAAATAAATAAATAAAAAGAAAGCACTGGAGCACCTGGAAATATTTTGAGCAAGAAATGATGATTTTGTGGACCAGGATGGAGACTGCAGAAACTAAAAGGAAGAAAATGAAGCCAAGTCCAAGTGATAATAAATAGTCCAAACATTTGGGAGGAAACTGGACTTAAAAACCTGCAAGCTTTCAAGGCTGTAGTACAAAGAGGTTAGCAATGGATTCAATTTTATGTGACTTTTCTCTAACATCAAAAGCTTCTTGTGGGTCAGGGTTGAGGACTTTCGGGTTATTTTACAATGTTTTTGGAGGTGCACATTTTGGAAATATTCATCTCCTCCCATATTCCAATAATACAAAAAATCTGTATACTGTCCTTATCTGGGCTGTCAAAGAGACACAACTATACAGCCTCTTCCATGATCAGTGGAAGTGCTAGATTCTGTTACTAAATACTCCAGAAGAGGAATGTGGCTGGGAGCTTGGCCATGGGAGGGGAAGTTTGCTCTCAGGAGAACAGGATCTCTCCTGGTTGCCTATTCTCCACTTGAAATGCATAGGTGGTTTCAGCTCAGATGCAGCCTATCTGGGATGCAGGCCTGGGCCTGGAAGGCTGCAGAGGGCAATGCTGGACAGTTCACCTCACCTGTACACCCTGAGGGAAACAGCCCTGCCCACCCTTTGTGTGGAAAAGAAAGGATTACACACTGGAATGGCAATGATGGCCAGGCATTTTCTTAGTGGTTGCACTTGAAAAACATATAGAGTTTTTCAATCATTTAAAGGTAATTCTATCCTAAAGGATTGAAATAATCCAGTTTGGGCCAAATCTTCCTGAAAGAAAGGCATAGACCGTTTCTACGATTTACTCTTTTTTCCCTTCAAAAATCCAAATCCACCACCAGAAATATTGAAAAGATGGAGTGCATCACCCCCAGCCCCCTCTATTCAGGGATTTCAGGGATGGGAGTGTGAGCACTGGAAACCCAGTTTATTAGTCTTAAGAAAACCCCGGAGATAGAAAGCTGGCTCCATGGGAGGCGTTGGTCTGCCCACTCCAGGAGGAATGGCCACTGTCTAGGAGCAGGAAGGAGGAATCCACTGCTCAATGCTAAATGCTCTGACTTTGGTTTTATCTGCACTTTTTTTTTTTCTTCCTGCAATGAACCTATAAACAAACCGAGCAGGCAGTTTTGGAAAGGATTGTTCATAAATCACCGTTAACAGGAATTAGACCACTAGGGGGGATTGTTAAGCCATTTTGTGTGAAAAGAATGACTCTTAACTTTTGAAAATGACTGGAATTTTGTTATTTTAAATTGTCATTAGTCAACTTTAAGCAGGCGCCAACACACCAGAACTGGAATTCAATCTCTGTAAGCAAATGCCTATCTCCACCTGAAGAGATCAAATGCCTGTAAACATCCCTTTCTTGTTTTAATTGCGAAAGGATTAATGTGGGCTTTGAAGTAATAGCTGCTCTCACTACCTGCTTCCAGAGGCGGCTGTTCCCACAGCATCACGGCAGGTGCAGCCCAGGATCTGGGCCCTGCCCTTATCATGTAGCGGGCGCTATATTTGCAGAGTCCAATGTGTGTTCAGTCTGGAATTAGCCAACTTTTGTTATCTAAATTCTCCCAAACCCAAAGCCTAACAAGAAAATAGCAAAGAGTAATTTCCCCACAATGATTACGCAAGGACTGGGATCAGAGGGGGATGCAAAGGACTGGACTAAATGAAGGTGTGTTTTTTTTTTTTCCCAGACAAAAGCAAAATTCTAGATGCAAAAATTAAGAAGAGGGAGAAACGCACACGTGGGGATGGTTGAGACAAAGTGCCAGTATTTTTAGAACAGCTGCTCCAGACGATGAGACATCTTGCCTATTCTGTGTTAATCATTGTTTTCAAATCAGTAAGTAGGAGACAGCAATAGCTCCTCGGCAGCTCCAAAGCTTGATGGCAGTGGAGAGGATCCGTGTGGGATGCAGAGGAGGACAGCATGCTTGGAAAAGGGAAGGAACTGGGGACACATCCAAGAGGCTCACGATTGTTTCAGTCATTAAACACCAATATTTAATTTGAGCTTAGTAATCCAGGGCACCATGATTTGGGCCCAAGGAAAAGGCTGGGGTGTGGGGGAGACAAAAAGAAAGAAAATTAAATAAGTCTAATAAAAGCAAGGAGGGGCCAGCTGCTTTGGGCAAAGAAGGGCAATAAAAGGAATCTTTATAACTGCCGGATGGTGCAATAGGCTTTTTTCCCTCCCCGTCAAGCAGAATGTCAAATTCTGTCCCCCTTTTTTTTCCCTCTTAAAGCATGCTAAAAGGAAAATTCTTCACAGAATCTTAAAGAACTTTTTTTTTGACACAACAGCTGCAAAATCTATTTTCTAAACAAAGATTTATACATATTTATATGAGCTTAATCCAGATTTTTTTTTAATAAATCATCCTCAGAACTGCAGAGGTAAACTATATGTAAATACCTCAAGTAATAGGCTTGTAGTGCAAATCACATCATTTTATCTTCAATTTTGCATTCGTTTTTCTGGCTTAAAGGTGCATCAGAGATATGCATTTTAGCATATTCAGAACACGGGGCGTGAAATTAAATGTTTGACAGAGTGAGAAAAATATACAGACTTTGGAGATGCCTTAAAAATAGTAATTTATGCAGATCTAGAGGAGTGAAATCATTTGCAATGGAGTGACCCTCTCTCCAGGAATTTTGTGCTCAGTGTTCTTCCCTAATCTCCCGCTGTATCTTCATTTTTCATTGAACTAGCCAGTTTTCTGCGAAGCCGTCTTGTAGATAAGGGGAGTGCTAAAGAAGAAGAAAGAGGACGCTCGGTGGGTCCGTTTCCATTGCACTTTTACCCAAGGCAATGGGCAGAATTTAACGGATTCCTTCCAACATATGTTTTTGCCAGATAAGTAAACAGTGTGTGTCGGAAATGAAAAAGCATTTGCAATTTAATGACATTACAGCTCTCAGCTTAGGCTGGCGTGCTGCGAGGCGAAAAGCAGAAAAAGAGAGGAGAGTAGAAAGAGAAAAAGAACAAAGTTCATCTTCCCTTTTGTGCATTTTTATCAAGGAAAATATTACTTCTTTCCCCCTCTTGTTCTCTTTTTCTTTTTCGTCTTTTGGCTTTTTTGTCTCACTCATTTACATTTTTTTTCTTTTCTGCCTTTCTGTCCTCTGTTCACTTTTACCTTTTTCTTACATTGCTACTGACTCGATTCTTTTTTCCCTCCATTGTGTCTCCTTATTCATCTATTTGGGCCATTCAGTTTTACCTTATAAGAGGCTGTTTATCCCACAATGTATCTTTTTTTCTGTGTTGTACTCCTAGTGCTATAGCTCATAGTCAACAGGATTGTCAGAAGGATTATAACGTTTCATTTCAAAGCACTACAAATCTGCTCTCTTGCTTTCCGTCCCTGCTCCTGTTTCCTCTGATACCTGTCATTTCATTTCACATTCACCGCAGTCTTTAGTTTCACCCCCAGACGCAGCATCATGCTGATGTCTAACCACTGATGCTCCCTGTCTTTGCATTGCATGTTGGCCCCGCGAGGATCTAGAAATGTGACCGCGGCATGGCAGAACCATTCTCTCAGACCCTTAGTGGGGTTCAGATTGGAGTGGACGGTGAACCTCTCAGTGGGTTGGAGTTGGTCCTTTCCTCTACCTGATGGCTGGGACAGGGCGTCATGTAGCTGATGCTTGTAATGGGCCCTCTTGCATTAGAAACCGAGTCCCATGTAGTTGCTACCATGTTGGCTGCTACTCTTCCTGTTAAATATTGTTCTCGAATGATTATTGAAATCTGTGTCTATTTGAGATTTGTGATTGTGTACTTGAGTGTTCATGTGTTCTGAGTGTATGAACCAGACGATGTGGAAGTGTACAAAGCTATGTGGAGTTAAGTGGCATAAGCCTGCAAATACAGGCATATAGGAAGATGTGACAGTCTTCTTGTTTTGATTCGACCTTGAATTCTAGAAATAAAAGTTGAATGGAAAACCAATATTCTCCCCCCTGGGGCCCATAGCATTTTATTTCTAGGGTTAATTTGACCACCACTTTTATAGGAGGTAATAAAGGTTTTCACCAAACCTCCCTCTCATGGCATACTATACAGTTCAGTGGACAAGTGACCCCATTTGGGAGCAAGGAGTGTCTCTGAGTCCCTTTTGCTGCCTTGGGTTGTCAGTCTGTCAACCTAAGCAGTTCCTAAAGGAACAACTTTTACATGAAGATTAGAATGCACTGTTGCCTCTTTATTTTTGCAAAAACAAGTTAACATGTTTTCATTATTGTTATTAGCATTTCAGATTTTTAACATAAATTCCATTCCAAGAATGCACTTGAAAGTTACTTGTTAGATCCTAAGGTTAACCTGCAGGTTGAGCATAATTGGAAGAACCGCAATCAAATTGCAAGTCCTATCACAGAGGTACTGAACAGACTTTAAAAAGATGCTTAAATAAAATGCTCTTGTCTAAAGACATGTGCATGTTTTCACCATAAAATTACATCTTCCACATCTTCCAGATCCGGCACTTGGTAAGTAAAAAGAAAATCTATTTGGACATAAGGATGTAAAGTAGCTGGAGGTGGTAATTTAATCAACCAAGGATATATTTCAATGTTTTTCTGGTCTTCTAGGCATTAGCACTTTAAATTCATTATGTCGGTTTGACAGATATATGCAGCCTTAAGGATCTAAAAATGAAATCCTAGAAGTATAGCCTGCTAGAGGATATATATTGAACTTAAGAGATTAAAATGGTATAACCATTGCAACAGAATGGAACATATCGCATTTCTCATTTTTTCCCCACTAAGCATGAGTATTTTGCAGATGTAAAATACAGCCTTCTCTAATTATAAAACCTGGCTCAAGAGCCAGAGCTTTCTAACTTTTATTACTGATGAAGTGGATATTAGAAAGAAAATGTTGGCTTCATATAGAGTCTGAAGATGAAGAAGTCTTCCATTTGGGATTTTCTGTATTAATAATTTATTAAGGAAAATAGTACGAGTAGTTATATGCAGCCTAATGTAAGAAGCAAGCGCAGTGTGCCTGCTCTTCCTATTTAAGGCAAATAACAAAAGAGCCAAATTACAAAGCAGGTCTTAACGTAACTGGGACGTTAAATCTACTGTATCATTATGCCAATTTAGTAATGTTAATGATCTGCAATATTAATTCATCATCCTGAAAAATGGGGACGAGTTGCCATAATTAACTGCATTAAGCCACAATTAAAAAGTCATCCAAGCTGTTGTAAAGATTCCCATGATGATAAGGGTGTTTGTTATATTACAGACCTTTCTGACCACGTACATTTTGTATATAAGACTTTGTTACAGACAGTGGCTCACTCGGAATTCAGATATGTCAAAAGAGCAGCCACCCACGGAGCAGTGGCACCGACTAGACACCTTATCAGCCATTTCCATCACCGACTGTGGTTTAACACTTTCTTCCAGGGAGAATTAGCTTTGAAAAAGGTACAACCTTTTAGCATATCTACTTTAATTCCTCACAGGGAAGCAAAAAACTGGCTGTCTAGTGAAATTCCCATATGTCGGATAGACTATCTACTCCCCTAAGATTAGGGTCATCTTTGAAAGTTACATTTCAAACTGTACAAAATGAACATTTTGATGCTGTAGAATGGAGATCCCACAACGTCTAAGCCTAAACCCAAGTTGCCTATCCCCAGATGTCTGATAAGCTCTTAATTCTCCTCCCTACCTCTTTGAAGTCTCTATTGTGAAGGGGAGTCTTCATGTCACAGCCAATGTCAGCCGAGGAGATAAATGGGGCCATGCAAGGGTTGAGAGGCAGCCAAGATGACAACCCTTCTAATGTTCCAGGCCAAAGGACTCCCTTTGTCTTTGATGGGATGGATCAGCTGGCAATAAAAGACAATTTCCTATTTCACTCAGATAAGCCCCGAATTTCTTTACATCAACGGTTATTATCCTTGCCACTAGTGACCACGAGTTCTTCCTCCCTCCAACAACATTTATAGGCTGCTATTTCTATGACTAAACACTCCCAGAGTGCACCTACGATCAGTGACCGCCATCGCTATGATAAGCCGAGTGACTGAGCGAGAAAGACGGTGACTTGTACACACGTGGACCTGAAACTAGCTTGTGACAACTGAAAAAGAAAGCACAGTCACCAGCTTGTTCTCACGGGGTGCTAAGGGAGTTCTATTTGCAGGGATTCGTAAAGGACTCCTCTGTCCACTGGGGTGGCCCCATCTTTTGGCTGTTGAGCCCAAGTGCCATTGCAATTCCAAAACACACCTGACCTCGTGCTGCTTCGCAGGTGCCTAAGATCTCCACTGAGGAAGGGGCTGCAGAGCTCCTCCGCTGTCTCTTCCCCCGTGTACCTTCCTATCGACACAAGTTATGTCCTTTGGGAAGAAGACACCTGCACTCAACGCTGGGATCCCTCCAGTGTGCCTTGTGCAGAAAAGCCTCCGCTACAGCAAGCACACTAATTAGCGACGGGGAGGATCACTTGGTGCCCTCAGCCTTGCTGACTAGAGGGGTGACAGGAGGTTGTCCATTCCAACCTCCCAACCAGCAGGGACTCGTTTAATGTCAGCTTTTTCACTGCAGCAACCAAGAGACCTGACGAGAACCATTGTGGAGAAGGAACAGTTTATTCGGGGACTCACAGATTCAGAGGTCTTAGTCCATAGAAGGCCGTCTCCATGCCTCAGGGCTCAAGGTGAGACAGAGCATCATGGCAGAAGGTTGGGGCGGAGGGACACAGCTGGGAACATAGTGCCAGGGAGCAGAGAAAGGGGGGAGAGAGCTCTCCTCACCAGGACAAAGTATAAACCCCAAAGGCATGGCCCAGGAACCCTCCTCCTCGCGCCACACCGGCTTACAGTTACCTCCAAGTTAATCCCCATCAGGGGCTTAATGCACTGATTAGCCTCTTTAACCCCAATCATTTCATCTCTAAACTTTCTTGCATTGTCTCACACATGAGCTATTGGGGGACATTAATCTAAACTATAACAGGGACAATGACTTGTTCTCAGAAAACAAAAACAAAAACAAAAACAAAACCCCTTCTGTTCAGGAAGCCGGACTCAACATTAGCCAAAGAAGAATCATCTCCCTTTTGGGAACACTGGAAGCATCGTGACTGTTGCCCAACGAGAGGCCCCTTTAAATGTGGCACTGCTCTCATCGGAGAGGGCTCCAAAAAAGGTCCATCTTCCAGTAGAAATTTCCAGAGGAAAGCAGGCCCTTAAATAACTCCTTGATAACTCAAAGAAACCACCAAACCTAAGCTAACCCTCTCTCCCACCCGTCTGGAGCAATGACCATTAGGCAGCTTGATGGACTTTTGCCAGCATGGTGTGTGTCAATAGAAAGGTAAGGAAACAGTTTTCTAGTCAATTTTATGAAGTTCCCAGCATGAGGCTGGCCACACGTAGGAAGGGAGAGGGACTTTCCAAGGCATCTGTAGATGTCCATGGTCCAGTTCAGTCCTGTGTGTTTTGAAGACAGGTTTCAAAGGGAGCCAGATCTGGGGTCTTTTCTGATGCTCTCAAGACACTTTCCAATCTCTCTGAGCTGAAGGTTCTTATGAGAACATACTAAAGAAGTAGATCAGCTAATGGCTGCCATTAGGGTGTTCGAATTCACAAGAAAACATCATGTGGCATGATACTTGTCAGAGTGTTCATGCTCCTCTTAGTTCATGTCCACCATTGAATCTTTCACACAAACCAACTTCCTCGAAGGCAAAGTCCTTGGCTCCTATTTCCTTTATAATGCTGTTCAGACAGGGACACCCCAGGCCCTCCAGTGAGTGGAGAGGAAGTTATTCAGGGGAAAGAGGAGCACACAGATGCACTGTCAAGTAAGAGACAAGGTTCTCCATCGAGTGCAACTGGTGCATCGTTGTTTCCATCACACCGTAGCAGCACTGTGTCAGAGCTAAAGTCAAATCGACTGGTGGACACCTTCTCAATCAATGGAACACCCGTGTGAAGACAACATGGAACACAGTGTAGACACATGGAGGAGGCCCTGGAGATCTTACTCTAGAGCACTAGAAAGAGTTCCTTCTTCCCCATCTCAGGCACACGTGAGCACACCTCACCAGGTCTTTCAGTGTTTCACGGTGACTGATACAGGTCTGAGAAGGAACTTTGGGATCATTGTCCAACTCTCTCACGAGGATACTAAGACCAACACAAGTTAATATCTGCCCAAAGACACCAACAATCCGGGAAACCAGAACAGGAGAACAGAGCTCCAGTTTCCCTCTAAACCTTATGATCCTTTTTATTGCATGTCTAGGTGACCCATCTTTATAAGGAATCTTGCCTTCCTGAAATGGTCTAGATGAAGATGCTTTGGGACTCAAACATAGACTCTTCACTATCAAAACAGAGGTTAAGAGAATCAGTTCAAGAAAACCAGTTTAGCACGATTTCCTTCTCTTCTTTTTTCAAAAAAAAATTATCACAAGAGTTAATTTGATTATTATTTGGTTTCCCTGCTAGGGGTTAAATTGTGTGGCTCTAAAAGATGTTAAAGTCCTGATCCCTACTGCCTGCAAATGTAACCTGATTTGGAAACAGGGTCTTTGCAGGTGACCAAGTTCACATGAGGTCACTAGGGTGAGCCCAAACACCGTATGACTGTGGCCTTGGAAAAAGAAGAAATTTGGACACACGCACATAGAGGGAAGAAGAGGTGACAGGACACAGGGAGAATGCCACACAAAGACAGAAGACTGGCCTGCTCATCTACAAGCCAAGGGTCAGCAGTGATCTCCAGCAAACCACCAGCAGCCAGGGGAAGAACACAGGGCAGAGCCTTCCTTGGCCAGCAGAAGGAGTGAACCCTGCCACACCTCGGTTTCAGACTTCCATCATCAAGAATGGTGGGGCAAGACCCTTGTGTGGTGGAAGCCTCTTGGTTTGTGATTCTCTGTTACAGCAGCCATAGGAAAGCACACCTCCAACGAGGAATATGAAACTCAGATTCCCTTTTGTGTTACTTCATGCACATTGTCATTTGTTGAGGGCAGTTTTTAGGTCAAAGGCTTAAATGTAGTTAGAGAAGGCACCTTTGGTGACTGAGAGGCAGTGAGGTTTGTTACCATTAGTTTGTACCATTTCCAACTCTGTGCTTCAGGGATTCTTTGAATTTCCAGTATTATTTCATTTCTTTTTCTAAATATAATTTAATAAATACAATTTAATAAATATCTAAGTAGACTTTCAATGAATGACATTTTTAGTAAACTTAATAAGTTCCTAGGTAGCCTTCTTTTTGAAAGTGCTAGAAAATATGTCGTAGGGCACATAAATAAGAGTTTTATAAATAGTCAATAAAAGAGTTACACTAGAGGCACACATGAGCCTAGACAACATATCGGGAGATTTCTAGAGTGAATTCATTTTGTTTAAGGACTTTATAGGGGCTGGGATGTAGCTCAGTGGCAAAGCGTCTGCCTTGCATTTGCAAAGCCCTGGGTTCGACCCCCAGTTCCAAAAAAAAAAAAAAAAGACAAAAAAAAGAACCCCACCCCCCCCCCAAAAAAAAAAAGATTTTTAAAAAAAGGACTTTATATAATAGAAAAAGTTTGGTCTTTTTCTACTGTTTTCTATATTATTCCAGGGGTGGAATCAAAGATTGTGTGTGTGTGTGTGTGTGTGTGTGTATGTGTGTGTATGTGTGTGTGAGAGAGAGAGAGAGATTGAACCTAGAGTTACTCTACCACTGAGCTACATCCCCAGTCCCTTTCTTTCTTTCTTTTTCTTTTTTTTTTTTTTTAATTTTAAGACAGGGTTTCTCTAAGTTGCCCAGGTTGGCCCTGAACTTGTCATCCTCTGCCTCTGCCTACAGGTAGCAGGGATTACAAGCATGTACCTCCATGCCTGGCTTGTGGTATTATTTAGCTGTTTATTAACCAAAAGCTACCAACTAAATGTCCTGAATAAACTTGACACTCATACATCCTTTTTTTGAGGGTTATATAATTACATGATTAGAAAATTATCCACAGAAGCTAGTATGTTTACTTGACTCAAAGATCTGAAAAGATTAAATTATATGTGCTACTCAGAGAGGTTTATGTGAGACTACCTGAGGGAGCTGAAATGGACAGAGTCAAAGGCCTCTGTGGGGCCCCTCTGCCTGCCAGTACAGTGCATTTCCCCAGAGAGCATGTGGCTAAGTCCATTCAGAATATAATGGACAGGTTGACTTCAAAATCAGAAATTTAGGCCAGGGATATAGCTCAGTTGGTAGAGTGCTTGCCTCGCATGCCCCAAGGCCCTGGGTTCAATCCCCAACACCACAAAACAAACAAACCCAGAAATTTATTTCCCACAGTTCTAGAGGCTGGGAAGTCCAAGGTCAAGGTGTTGGGAGCTGTGGTGCCTGGTGGGAGCACCTTCCTCGTTTGTAGAAGGCCGTCTTCTTATGGCGTTCTCACCTGGTGAGGAGAGAGATCATCTGTCTCCTGACTCAGGTCTCTTCTTAGAAGGACACTAATTCCATTCATGAGGGTGGAACTCTTGTGCCCTAATTCCTTCCAAAGGCCCCAACTTCAAACACCATCATATTGAGGATTTGGGCTCCATCATCTGAGTTTTGGGAGGATACAAGCATCCAGTCCACAGGAGCATTCTCCAGGACTCCTACATGTACCTTGATCCAACAGAAAAGCAGCAAACATGTTGAGGCCTTATATCTACTTAAATCCTTGTTTAAACTTGTCTTTCAACAAAATTAGCACATCTTGCAGGAATTTACAGTTCTTATATTTGCTGAGAATATTTCCCAGATTTTTATATGAATGGGAAAGTTATCATATGAAATTGAAATTTGCCTCTGACCATTGTGCTGTAAATTTTTGCATTAAGCAAAATCAAAGGTCTGAAAGAAGAACATCAATAAGCCATGCAGTAGCCTTGGGCTCCTGGGCCACCACCCTCAACTCACCTACTCCCGTCTTCCATCACTACATGGTAGCTGCCTCATGCCCTCCAGAGTGGCTGGGCGTGGCCCACCTCAGAATCTTCCCAGTGGCCTCTGGCTCAGCTGTCCACCTGAGATTGCCTATCCAATACAGGATGCCCCATTAAATTCCAATTTCAGAGGAACAAACTAAATTTTTTATGTGGAAGTATGTCTCAAATATCATAGATTTATACTAAGAAAATATCAATTGCTTACATACATCTACCTTGCTCATTACTTGGCTACCTCAGGCTCATTCTTCAGGCCAATTGAATGGCACTTCCTCACACAGATCTCTCAGAAAACCCATTCCGAAGTAAATTATTCTGTTATTTTTCAGACCACACCATTGTTTTCCACCTTCTCCCTCACACTGATTTATAACTCTATTTTTGTTTTTGTGTTTGTTTGACTCAAGTCTGTCTTCCCTATGAAGACAGGGATCATGTCTCTTGTTTGCTGTTAAAATATTCAGTGTCTGGCACTTATTAGATAATATATATGTGTTCACTGACTGGATGGATGAATGAATGAATGGAGCAGGGAAAGATTTAGGGAGGAAAATTCCATATCTTGCTTTATTTCTAGTTAATTTATTTGATGGAAGAGCTAATGAATTAAATAGACTTCAGAGAAAAATAAGCTTCCACAGGGGGCTAAAGGAATTTTCACAGAACATTCTGAGATAGTGTTGTGCTACCTTAGATCATGCAGCACCTATATAGTAGATGTTCAAAGAATTACAGATTAACCATAGCTTTGTCTCACTTAATAGATCTGCTGTTTGGATCTCCTGCTTATTAGCTCCAATTCAGTTGCTACCAATGGTCGAATTAAACAAAACTGCAGTCCCATCCATTAAGTGGAGAAGGACTTCCAAATAATTCATTCACATGGAAAAATATGAACCCAGCTAGCGTCTGTTAAAATGTGTATTATCATAACATACAGTCAACCCAGAACAGGAAATAGTTGTAATATTTCATGGAGAAGCTAAGTTCTCCCCACCTGTAAAGAATCAAGCAACAAAGTGCAAACAAAATTTCCACTTTCAGAGAAAATAACTTCAGAATTATATACCTACAAAAACCACAGAGGATTTTTTTTTCTGATTATAGCTCTAGCAATATGAATTGAGATCCCAGTATCAAATTCTGTTTGACTTGTGGGGTTTTCTTTTTCTACTTAAGTGATCCATTACTAAATGTCAGATCACTGTTGTTGCTCTGAGAACAATGCTAGGACAGGTGGGTTAGGGCCGAGTGAACCCAGAGACAGTGGTCGATTAACAGATTACGTGGTACACTTATATGAGTTTAATTTACTGGGGAATGGTTTAATTTCACTTCTTTTCAGCTTTTAGTCATGTAACTAGAGTTATATACTGCATATTAATCAATATAATACACTAATTAATAATACACTAATCATACATTTTTTTATTAAAAATAATACCTAAACCAATGGTCCTCTCCCATTAGTCCACTCTTACATGTAGAATAAATTGCCTTTTCCTTGGTTCTACCTCATTTCATAGCATTTGACTAAAATCACAAACTTACATGGTCAGTATACATCTAAAATCTCCAAACATCCTCATTTTAACTTTTTATTTATTTATTAGTTAGGTGTCAGTTCCCATTCAATGTAGTACTTTCAGGGAATGTAACTAAGGAAAAATCATGAACACATGTCATATATTAATTGTTGAAGTAATTTACTTACCATTTTCTACAGTTTTATTCACATGCATATGATAGAAGATGTTACTTACATTTAGCATTCGGCACACCGACTTGTGTTATTAAGGTAAAATTATGTTAACATCATAATTTGTGTTCATATGCAAAAATCCCAAATCTATATTTTCATCTTTTGTTATTATGCTTAAATGTGGTAGAAATGCAATATTTCTCCACTATTCATCCAAATGTAAATTGCAGTAAAATATGGAGATGGTGGTGTGGCTTTCATTCACTGAAGAGCTGGCTAAAAGTTCCAAAACAAGTTGAAAAAAATCGTATCCACCTGCTTAGAAAAAGTTTTATTTCTATTCAATGGAACCAGTTTTGGAGTCTCCAGAGTCTTTTGGCTAACCATAAAATAATCTGTGGACAGAAAAAAAATTTGACCATAAATATAGACTAAAAAAATCTGCAAGAATACCTGATAGTCTCTCCATTTTTAATCAATTTGATTTTTTATAAAATAATCTCAGATCAAATGATCATATTCTCTGAGGTGTGCCAGATAGGAATACATGGTCTGCCACTCCTGAACTCAATTATGGTGGCAGAATATCACAGGAATGACAGTATCATCCAGGCTGATGGCTTCTGGGTTCACATCTTTGTCATGACAGAAGCCACCTTGGGTACAGGATTCCACACATCTCTTCTCTACAAGTTGCAGAAAATAAATGGAAGTCCTCCTTCAGCAATTGTGGCAACCTCAAAGACATATTCTTTGAGCTTTCTATGTAACTTGTAACACCATTTGCTTTTTTTGTTAGAACACTGAAGGATCAAATTAGGTAAAGTTCTTGGTAGAGCTTGCTCAAAGAAGTTGAGTATCATTGGCTTAAGTGTTGTTTTTAATCGATAGCTGAGATGTTTACCTATGTACGATGTAAGAAACTCAGAGAAGAGGTAGAGGTGTGTGTGTGTGTGTGTGTGTGTGTGAGAGAGAGAGAGAGAGAGAGAGAGAGAGAGAGAGAGAGAGAAAGAGAGAGAGAGAGAGAGAGAGAGAGAGAGACATTCTATATGTGTACCTGTCTACATTCAGGAGACATGCACTGCTTTATTATTATTTTTTAATACAACCAGTTTTTAAAAAATATTTGTGGGGCTGGAGATGTGGCTCAAGTGTAGTGTGCTTGCCTGGCATGCGCGCGACGCTGGGTTCGATCCTCAGCACCACATACAAATAAAGATGATGTGTCCGCTGAAAATTAAAAAATAAATAAATAAATAAATAAATATTAAAACAAATTCTCTCTCTTAAAAAAAAATATTTGTTAGTTGGACACAATACCTTTGTTTTATTTATTTATTTTTATGTGGTGCTGAGGCTTGAACCCAGTGCCTCACATGTGCTAGGCACACACTTTACCACTGAGTCACAACCCTAGCCTAAAGACATGTACTTTTTTTGGAGAAAATTCTTCAGTTTCATGGGAAGGAGTTTTTTTTTTTTTCCAAATTAGCAAATAAATTTAATGTGACTGATTACCATTATTATTATTATTATTTATAAGTAATGGATATTGAACCCAGGGCCTCACATGCTCTACCATTGAGCTATGTCACCAGCCCTTTTTATTCTGAGACACAGGCTGGCTTTGAACCTGTGATCCTCCTGCCTCAGCTGGGATTACAGAGATGTGTCCTTGGCACCTGGCTGGTGATACTATATTTTGCAGAAACTAAATGGTTGCTTGCAACATGAATATATGCTGGCATCTCTTTTTAAAATTTATTTTATTAGTAATACATTCATAGGGTTCAAAACACACAGTATATAGCATATAATAAAAGTCCACATTTTTGTCCCTTTCCATTCTATTCCCAACTCCTCTCCTCTGCCTCTTGAATTTCCTTCCAGAGTTTTGAAGATTTTGTTTATATCTGAAAAACAAGGTAGCAAACTTTTGAAAATACACATGGTTGAAAAGAAATCAGAAACGCACTGTAAATCATTCAAAGAGTTGGTCAAATCTTTGAATTTCTTGGTTCTCAATTCATTTGGTCTGCTCTAGTTTCTGACTGCAAAGTCAGTAATCTTTGTTAAAATACTTAAAACAATGGGACCGTCGGTGTGAAGTAAAAGTCATTATTTTCCAAGGGAAGGTGAAACGAATGGAGTTGGTGGTGTTTAGGTTGGAAAGTTTTGAAAGGGACTTCCTCACTAGGTGGCGCTCGAGTGCCTAGAGGGCACGGAGTGAGTTGCCCAGGTGGGCAGAGGCGGCAGATCACCAATCCAGGCGCGGTCACTATGGAGACATCCAAGATCACACTCTAAAGAGTGATTGTGCTACTCGACTTCTGTTCTGCGCTGTAGATGACCTTCCAAGGGGAGTGAAATTGTTGCAGTTTCCTCGTTACTCCGGGAGAGTCATGTAAGGTTTATATCCAGGCAAGAAAGGAGTCTGGGAACTGCTACTGTGACCTGGGTTAAAACCCAGGGAAAGTTGAATTCTTGTATACAGTTACCTATCACACATGAACGATTGGGAAGGTGCCATCGCCCTTCCTAGGAGGACCTTAACAGCCATCCAGTAGCAAAAAGCTTTTAAATCCTTTGGTGATATTTTTCTTGGTCATTAATTTGGTCTTTCTATTCTGAAGGAGCCCAAGAGCTTTATCCATTCTGACTCTTACACCCGCCTGTGGTCAACATTACAGGTGTTTGTAAGATAATCTAGGCATCTCTTTCTTGCCACTTGAGGCTGTCACAAAGTCAAGTCCAAGGCAGTAGGAGAAGAAAAAGTTTAAACCAAATTAGAGGAAATGAGCTGATTAACTAGTATTGGTCATATTGGACATTACAACACTTAACTTATCATGCTTTAATTCACCAGTCATTTCCTGCCTACTGTAGGCTGGTTGCCATTGATGCAAAGATGGATTAGACCAAATTTGTATTTCAAACCTGGTGGGAAAATGAACTTCCATCCAGAAATCTGTATCCATCAAAGCCCACTCTCCTCATAGGGATCCCTCCAGCCCAGTTTGTGTGGACCACTCTCCTTCATTTTCTCTCATATGCATCTAAATTTTCCTCATGATTACCACTTCTAGGACAACTTCTAACTCAGATTTCTTCCTTCAGTCACCTGTGATACTCAGAATGCATGGCTTATACGTATTTATATGTTGCCTTAGCCTGGAGAAAACCTCAGGTCATTTGAGTATGAATTCACCTACTTGGAACCATTGGGAGCTCTTAGACATGGTATCTTCTGGGTCTCGCACAGTGTGACCTCAGTTCTCATTAAATTGGGAAAAAGCTAAGAATAGTTTGTTGCAGAAGACCCTTTGGAAAAGACAGGACAAGCAAGTCAGAGGACATCTGCTAGTCCCTGGGGCCCCCTCACAGGACAAATGTCTCGTAGGGACGCCAGTAACATAGGAAAGCCTGCAGCTGGTGCCCAGGGTCCTGGCACTGCAAAGGGGAGCGTTTGTACCTCTGGCTTCCAGAGACAGTGCTAGTGCAGATGTGGCCCAGGTTCCTGCTCCCCAGAGGAAATGCAGAAAGAAAGAAAGAAATCCAACATTCTCAACCACCTGGTGTGGCCTACACACACACACACACACACACACACACAATTTTTAGTTGTTTCATAGTTCTTCCCAGGAAGTGGGAGATAAGTGGGGTAAGATAGGAAGGAGGTATTCTATACTCAAATGGCACTAAGGAAGGTTCTCACTCCATAGTCATGGGAGTCCTCAGGACTCCCTGGGGACAATGAGAGTTCTTAGTTCCTGCAGTGCCTCAGATGTAGGGGTCCTGGGAGTTGAGGTGAAGTAGAGGCCCTCCACATGAAATGCACTCGTGGCTAGCAGAGAGAAGGGAGCTGTTCCTGGCTGTGTTTTTAAGCCACCAAGGCCTCTTCAGGACATGGCACTCATATTCCAATCAGAACTAAAATTCAAAACAGAATTGGGAGAGCTGTCTGAAGCTTCCCCATGCCCAGCCTATGTGCTTCAATCCAGCATGGTCCAGCCCAAGTGCAAAGAGGGCAGAGCCACACCTGGGTGAACACTGTGATGGCAATGCTAATCCAGGTGGTAGCACAACTGCACCCTCCGCCTCCCTGCCTGCCATTCCTCAGCTGGGCACCAGGCTGTCCACAGATCTGTACAGTCTTTCCCTACACACAGTTTTCCCTAGCATTTCTCCTTTAATTATACGTCTTTGGGGGTGGCTAAATTTAACTGAGCACCCATTCACACCCAGAAAATTCCCTTTATAATCAGGCATGCCAATCACTGCTACACATTGTCTCGAATGAAGGGACCACAATGAACAACCACAGCAGTCATTTCCTTTGGCCATCAAACTCCATACCCCGTATAACCAAATCGCAGCATCACTGTTATTTATTGAGGATGAGGGCAGGCAAAGTGTGGAAGTGTGTTTGTAAACAAAAGGGAGATATAAAGATATATCTGGAACATGTTCTGATCTGAAGACGCATATCATCTATGTAGGCAGAAAACACAATAAAACTTCAAAATGAAATAATGACACGTGGCAGACTACGATAAAGAGCATTGAGTGTTCCAGGACCTCTGAGGAGGACCCAGGTATTCAGGGACAAAGCTGCACACAAGGCAGAAGAACTTGACAGGGACCTCAAAGAATAGACACAAATCTCAGTGAAGCTGGAGGAACCGTTCCAGGTGGGAGAATGGTGTGGCTAGACGGGTCTTGGTGGAATCTACAAAAACGGTGGAAACTAGTAGGCATTAAGCTGGAAATGTGGATTGAGGCCAGATAGTGGAAGGCAACTAAGGCGCTTGGACTTTATCCTGGTGGTAATGAAGAGATAATGAAGATTTTTAATTAAGGGTTTGGCGTGATTAAATGGTGTTTTAGGGAGATTACTGTGGCAGCAGTGAATTGGAGGGAGAGAAACAAGTCAGCGATTAGTTAGGATGCTATTAGAATTATCCAAGCTTGAAGCAGCGGAGGGTCTGGGGGCGATGGGAACAGAAAGGAAGGGTGGGGTGGGAGAGAGAGTGCAGGGAAGGCCTGGCCAGCCTCTGTGACTCCAGGCTGTGAGGAACAAAAGAGAAAAGGGTGCTGGTGAGTGAGGGTAACAAACACCCACAGAGGGGGATGGGGAGGAGAGGGCAGATGGAGCACTGGGCTGACTGGACTTTGGGGTGACGAGAGCCATGCATGTTCAAATGTCCAGTAGGTGGGTGGACATGCAAGACCAAAGCACTGGAGGGACCTGAGTTCTCTCTTGTAGAGGTCACCCTGACTTCTTTCCCCAGAGAGGATTGAAATTCACTGACTAAGCAATTGTGACAGAATGTGTATGTTTTAGGATGTGTCCCCACATATCAACAGGAAGGAAGAATCCAGGCCATTTGAAGAATATTTTCAACCTCTGGAAAATGACTTTTTGATAAACCACCCAAATATTTCAAATGAATATTTTTTAAAGCCAAATTTCCCAGATTACACTCCCAAATGTTTAAATTTCTTCCTCCAGGGAGGCTCAGCCTCGTGTCCAATTCAGTTCAATTACAGAACCGTTTCCTCCTTGATATGGTGGAGACTGTGCTGTCCACATAGAGGTCTGCAACTGCCACGTGACTCTGGGTGAATGGTGCAAGGGTCCTCATAATCCTCAATGAGGCCCTGTAGATGAACCCAGCCTAATTGCATCTGAAGACTAGGAGCCATCTCATCACAAAGTGATGAAAAGCTAACTTCTGATTCACTATAAATTGATGAGATTTCCAAACTTATTTGGAATTCCCGCCCATGCTCTGAACTCACCCTTGCCTGGGTCTCTTTGACCAGATCACAACCCTCTCTAAAACCTCAACGATGTCTCATAAATTCTGATGTTAGAATCTGAATTTACTCCCTACCTTAAAATATCATGCCATACAGATCATTAACCTGCTATCTGCCTTTGTATTATGCTGGTCAGAATCTGTTATCTGTAAGTTCTCAAGACACCCCACTTTGCCACTTTTTTGTACTATAAAACCTTTTTTCTTATGGGTGTTGATTTTATATCCTGCTACTTTGCTGAATTCATTTACTAGTTCTAGGAGTTTTCTTGTGGAACTTTTAGGATCTTCTAGGTATAGAATCATACCATCAGCAAATAGTGACAATTTGAGTTCTTCTTTTCCTTTAATTTCTTTCATCTGTCTAGTTGCTCTGGCCAGTGTTTCAAGAACTATGTTGAATAGAAGTGGTGAAAGAGGGCATCCCTGTCTTGTTCGTTTTTAGAGGGAATGCCTTCAATTTTTCTCCATTTAGAATGATGTTGGCCTGAAGGGGCAGGAAGATGGCGGGGAAGGGAGTGCATCACCCCCGTGTACTGCGTCACTGTGCGGGAGAATGACGAGTTAGAACGGTTAAAAGCTATCTTGTTAGGAATATCCAGCAAAATTGGGGTGCTCCAAAACCTAGAGGAAGGATTTCCATCAACCGAGGATCAGCTACGGGGGCTCAAACGCAAGCGATTTGTCTGCACGGAGGGTCAAGCTGCTTATTCAGCAAATCATCCCGCGGCTAGAGTCTGCGGCATGCACTGGGAAACGAGGAGCTAGCAACGCAAAGATATAGCACTGCGGATTCTGCGGGCTCCTGCCGGCTGTGCCCTCATTGTGCTCAGTGCTGAATTCTGGGTTTGAGACGGTGAAGGAAGCAGTCCAGTTCGGTTCTCCACACCAGTCAGACCACCGAGGAAGCCAGCGGCCACCATCTTGGAGAGCTGATGTCACCATCCCTGTTTTCGACTGATCGCAGCTCATTCAGCTATAGAACAGGTAATTTCAGGCTGCCATTCGCCTGTGCTTCGCAGACAAATTACTCAGGCTCAGTGCTAAAGAACCCGCCGAAACTGCTTCTTGGAGCCTGCTCCTATCAGAACATACACCGAGCCCAGAGCAACCGAATTCCGGCTCCCGGAACTGCTCTGGCCCAGGGCTAAAGAACCCGCAGAAACTGCTTCTCGGTCCGGGTCCTGCTGAATACTGTGGGGGTAAATACCAACCGAGCCTTCATAGGCAGTGGCAACAGGATTGAGACGGGGCTTGAGAGGGCCGGTCAGGACTCACCTGTTGCTTTGGTCACCCGGCAAAGGGAACGAAAGGCTGCCATTTGCATGGGATACCAACATGGCAGAGATCTGACATCATCAGAAAGCGGCGGAGGAGATAACTTCATCGATACCAGTGAAGACAGGTGTGTAATCCCCTAGCCCCCCACACACACAGCGGGGAAACCTCAAGGGCCCCTCCCAGCTCTCCCGTGAGCGCGATAGTCAGACCGAGGGATTCAGGAGTGGCGCAGGACCCCCGGGCTACCACTCACACCAGCGCAGACAACTGAGGTCTCTTGCACCAGCTCCTGGGGGCGTGGCTACCGGAGGGCAAGCAAAATACACCGAGGGCTCTCAGCCCCAATCTCCACATCCTTAGGGGCTGAGGGATTGGCAAGCAGGGATAGGGTGCCCAGTTGTTCAAGAAGATAGGGCTCCCGTGAGCAGCAAACCTGGCGTGTAGCCAGTACTGTGCTGAGCGTCACCTGTGAACGGGGCCAGTGGCGAGGTGACTAGACACAAGAAATGGCCCGAGACACTCAGGAGTGGAGACCTGCCCAGTCGGGAAGGAGAAGCGGCTGCACAGTGATTGGTTCCCGTGCACTGAGAGGAGAAGCTTGGCCCGGTGGGCACAGCTCCACCTACTGGAAGAGAAGTTAATCGAACTCTAAGACTGCAATTATTAATTTTTTTTAATTTTTAATTTTAATTTTTTTCTTTTTTAATTTTTTAAAATATTTTTGTATTACTTATTTATTTTTTGCTATCACTTTTTTAAATTTTTTTCTTTTTTATTCTCTATTTTTTCTTTTGTCTTTTCATTTCTTTTCAATTTCCTTATTCCCCTTTCCTTGAATTCTATCTGTTTACTCTCATTCTCTTTAGTGACTTCTGCCCTTCCCTTCTAATACCTTTCCTCCCAAGCAATACAACGCTGTTTATGTGTAATTTACTAAATATGTATAGGTCAGTGTTCCAAGGCGTCATATAGTGCTACCAAGACCTTAGCTTCCCCCAAATACTCCAGACCATTCTCCTGTTAATATCCCTCGTCAGTAGAGCAACCCTCCAAGGTTGCCAAGAGATACTAACCTCAATACCATCACATCATTCGACCTAAATATAAGTCCCAAGACCAAAGCGCAGATCGCTATATGTCATCAGAACCCATACACAGTTTAGGAAACGAATGAATCTACATTAAAGTGCAACAAAACTCATCATGTCTAGTCACAGGCTCCCATCACAAAAGAGAGACCCCAGAGACACACAAAACCAAATAAATTTATAGGAGTAAACAGTAACTTAGCAGTCAAACAGAGCAAGAAGTAACATAAGCAGCATGAAAAAGCAAGGAAGAAAAGGAGTACAAACAATGCAGGACAGCCTAAATATACAGGAGGACCTAGAGTCATCAGAAAAATGGCCAAATAAAGAACTCAAAGAATACTTTAGACAAATGGAATGGAATCTTAGAGCGGTAATGAGACAGCAAATTCAAACATTGAAAGAACTCATTGAAAATGAAATACACAAGCAAATAAAAGAAGCAAATAAGCATCTTTATCAGGAGATAGAGATTATAAAAAAATCAAACAATAATTTTAGAAATGAAGGAAACTATAACCCAAATTAAAAACTCAATTGAGAGTATCACCAACAGAGTGGAGCAAGTAGAAGCCAGAACGTCAGATAATGAAGACAAAATATATCATCTTGAAAAGAGTCTAGCCAACTCAGGAAGGCAGGTAAAAAATCATGAGAAAAACATCCAAGAGATATGGGATAACATTAAAAAACAAATTTAAGAGTCATCGGGATAGAGGAAAGCATAGAGGTTCAAACCAAGGGAATGGACAACCTGTTGAATGAAATAATTATAGAAAACTTTCCAGACATAAAAAAGGAAATGGATGTACAAGACACATTGTTATGAAGATATCCAATATACAGAACAAAGAGAAAATATTAAAAGCTTCATGAGAAAGGACGCAGATTACATTCAGGGGTAAACCAATAAGGTTATCAAACGGATTTTTTATCACAGACGCTGAAAGCGAGAAGATCCTGAAACAACATATTTCAAACTCTGAAAGACAATGGATGTCAACCAAGAATTTTGTACCCAGCAAAATTAAGCTTCAGGTTCGACAACGAAATAACAATCTTTCATGATAAACAAAAATTAAAAGAATTTGCAGCCAGAAAACCAGCATTGCAAAGCATCTTGAGCAAAACACTACACGAGGAAGAAATGAAAAACAATAACCAAAACCAACAGTGGGAAGTACCTCAGCAAGCCAGAGAACAGGGGTAAAGTTAATCATGGAGAAACAAACCAAATTTAAAAAAAAAAGATAAATAATCAAACATGGCTGGAAATATAAATCATATATCAATAGTAACTCTAAATGTAAATGGCTTAAACTCACCAATAAAGCAACATAGGCTGGTAACATGGATTAAAAAAACAAATCCAACAATATGCTGCCTCCAGGAGACACATTTGATTGGAAAAGACATACACAGGCTGAAGGTGAAAGGTAGGGAAAAAACATACCACGCACACGGTCCTCGTAAGCAAGCAGGGATGGCCATCCTCATATTGAATAAAATCGACTTCAAGACTAAGTTAATCAAAAGGGATAAGGAAGGACATTATATACTGTTAAAAGGAACCATTCACCAACAAGACATAACAATTATCAATATTTATGCACCAAATAATGGTGCTGCGACATTCATAAAACAAACACTCCTCAAGTTCAAGAATCAAATAGACCACAACACAATAATTATGGGTGACTTCAACACTCCTCTCTCACCATTGGACAGATCCTCCAAATAAAAGTTGAATAAAGAAACAATAGAACTCAATATCACAATCAATAACCTAGACTTAACTGACATATATAGAATATATCAACCATCATCAAGTGGATATACTTTTTTCTCAGTAGCACATGTAGCCTTCTCAAAAATAGACCATATATTATGCCATAGGGCAACCCTCAGTAAATATAAAGGGGTGGAGATAATACCATGCATTTTATCTGATCATAATGGAATGAAACTGGAAATCAATGATAAAAGAAGGAAGGAAAAATCATACATCTCATGGAAAATGAACAATATGTTACTAAATGATCAACGGGTTACAGAAGACATAAAGGAGGAAATCAAAAAATTCTTACAGACAAATGAAAATACAGAAACAACATATCGGAATCTATGGGACACAATGAAAGCAGTTTTAAGAGGGAGATTCATTGCCTGGAGGTCATTCCTCAGAAAAAGAAAAAACCAACAAATAAATGAGCTCACACTTCATCTCAAAGCCCTAGAAAAGGAAGAGCAAAACAACAGCAAATATAGCAGAAGGCAAGAAATAATAATTAAAATTAGAGCGGAAATCAACGAAATTGAAACAAAAGAAACTATTGAAAAAATTGACAAAACTAAAAGTTGGTTCTTTGAAAAAATAAATAAGATCGACAGACCCTTAGCCATGCTAACAAAGAGAAGAAGAGAGAGAACTCAAATTACTAACATACGAGATGAAAAAGGAAATATCACAACAGATGCTACAGAAATACAGAAGACAATTAGATATTATTTTGAAACCCTATATTCCAATAAAATAGAAGACAGTGAAGACATCGATAAATTTCTTAAGTCATATGATCTGCCCAGATTGAATCAGGAGAATACACACAATTTGAACAGACCAATATCAATGAATTAAATAGAAGAAGCAATCAAAGGACTACCAACCAAGAAAAGCCCAGGACCAGAAGGGTATAAAGCGGAGTTTTACAAAACCTTTAAAGAAGAATTAAAACCAATACTTTTCAAGTTATTTCAGGAAATAGAAAAAGAGGGAGCCCTTCCAAATTCATTCTATGAGACCAACATCACCCTGATTCTGAAACCAGACAAAGACACCTCAAAGAAAGAAAACTACAGACCAATATCTCTAATGAACCTGGATGCAAAAATCCTCAATAAAATTCTGGCGAATCAGATACAAAAACACATCAAAAAAATTGTGCACCATGATCAAGTAGGATTCATCCCTGGGATGCAAGGATGGTTCAATATACGGAAATCAATAAATGTTATTCACCACATCAATAGACTTAAAGATAAGAACCATATGATCATCTTGATAGATGCAGAAAAAGCATTCGACAAAGTACAGCATCCCTTTATGTTCAAAACACTAGAAAAACTAGGGATAACAGGAACTTACCTCAACATTGTAAAAGCTATCTATGCTAAGCCTCAGGCTAGTATCATTCTGAATGGACAAAAATTGAAGGCATTCCCTCTAAAATCTGGAACAAGACAGGGATGCCCTCTCTCACCACTTCTATTCAATATAGTCCTCGAAACAGTGGCCAGAGCAATTAGACAGACGAAAGAAATTAAAGGCATAAAAATAGGAAAAGAAGAATTTAAATTATCACTATTTGCAGGTGACATGATTCTATACCTAGAAGACCCAAAAGGGTCTACAAAGAAACTACTAGAATTAATAAATGAATTCAACAAAGTGGCAGGATATAAAATCAACACGCATAAATCAAAGGCATTCCTGTATATCAGCAACAAAACTTCTGAAATGGAAATGAGGAAAAACACCCCATTCACAATATCCTCAAAAAAATAAAATACTTGGGAATCAACCTAACAAAAGAAGTGAAAGACTTATACAATGAAAACTAAAAACCCTAAAGAGAGAAATAGAAGAAGATCTTAGAAGATGGAAAAATATACCCTGTTCATGGATCGGCAGAACTAACATCATCAAAATGGCGATATTACCAAAAGTTCTCTATAGGTTCAATGCAATGCCAATCAAAATCCCAATGACATTTCTTGTAGAAATAGATAAAGCAATCATGAAATTCATATGGAAAAATAAAAGACCCAGAATAGCAAAAGCAACTCTAAGCAGGAAGTGTGAATCAGGCGGAATAGCAATACCAGATTTCAAATTATACTACAGAGCAATAGTAACAAAAACAGCATGGTACTGGTACCAAAACAGGCAGGTGGACCAATGGTACAGAATATAGGACACAGAGACTAATCCACAAAGTTACAACTATCTTATATTTGATAAAGGGGCTAAAAACATGCAATGGAGGAAGGATAGCATCTTCAACAAATGGTGCTGGGAAAACTGGAAATCCATATGCAACAAAATGAAACTGAATCCCTTTCCTTGCCATGCACAAAAGTTAACTCAAAATGGATCAAGGAGCTTGATATCAAATCAGAGACTCTATGTCTGATAGAAGAAAAAGTTGGCTCCGATCTACAGACTGTGGGGTCGGGCTCCAAATTTCTTAATAGGACACCCATAGCACAAGAGTTAATAACAAGAATCAACAAATGGGACTTACTAAAACTAAAAAGTTTTTTCTCAGCAAGAGAAACAATAAGAGAGGTAAATAAGGAGCCTACATCATGGGAACAAATTTTTACTCCTCACACTTCAGATAGAGCCCTAATATCCAGAGTATACAAAGAACTTAAAAAATTAGACAATAAGATAGCAAATAACCCAATCAACAAATGGGCCAAGGACCTGAACAGACACTTCTCAGAGGAGGACATACAATCAATCAACAAGAACATGAAAAAATGCTCACCATCTCTAGCAGTCAGAGAAATGCAAATCAAAACCATCCTAAGATACCATCTCACTCCAGTGAGATTGGCAGCCACTATGAAGTCAAACAACAACAAGTGCTGGCGAGGATGTGGGGAAAAGGGTACACTTGTACATTGCTGGTGGGACTGCAAATTGGTGCAGCCAATTTGGAAAGCAGTATGGAGATTCCTTGGAAAGCTGGGAATGGAACCACCATTTCACCCAGCTATTCCCCTTCTTGGACTATTCCCTAAAGACCTTAAAAGAGCATGCTATAGGGACACAGCTACAACAATGTTCATAGCAGCACAATTCACAATAGCTAGACTGTGGAACCAACCTAGATGCCCTTCAATAGATGAATGGATAAAAAAAAATGTGGCATTTATACACAATGGAGTATTACTCTGCACTAAAAAATGACAAAATCATGGAATTTTCAGGGAAATGGATGGCACTAGAGCAGATTATGCTAAGTAAAGCTAGCCAATCCCTAAAAAATAAATGCCAAATGTCTTCTTTGATATAAAGAGAGCAACTAAGAACAGAATAGAGAGGAAGAGCATGAGAAGATCACCACTAAACAGGGATGAGAAGGAGAAGGGAAAGAGAGAAAGAAGGGAAGCATGGTAAAGGAAGGAGACCCTCATTGTTACACAAAATTACATATAAGAGGAAGTGAGGGGAAAGGGGAAAAAAAATCAAGAAAGAGAAATGAATTATAGTTGATGGGGTAGGGAGAGAAGACGGGAAGGTAGGGGATGGGAGTGGAGGGAAGGGGAGGTGAGGGGGGATAGTAGAGGTTAGGAAAGGCAGCAGAATACAACATACACTAGTATGGCAGTAGGTAAAAAAGTGGATGTGTAACCAATGTGAACCTGCATTATGTATATAGGGTAAAAATGGGAGTTCATAATCCACTTGAATCAAACGTATGAAATATGATATGTCAAGAACTTTGTAATGTTTTGAACAACTAATTTAAAAAAGGATCAAAAAAATTAAAAAAAAGAATGATGTTGGCCTGGGGCTTAGCATAGAAAGACTTTATGATGTTGAGATATGTTCCTGTTATCCCTAATTTTTCTAGTGTTTGAACATGAAGGGATGCTGTATTTTGTCAAATGCTTTTTCTGCATCTATTGAGATGATCATATGATTCTTATCTGTAAGTCTATTTATGTGATGAATTGCATTTATTGATTTCCGTATGTTGAACCAACCTTGCCCAAATGCATTTCTGTGTATCAGTGACAAATCCTCAGAAAGGGAAATGAGGAAAACTACCCCGTTTACCATAGTCTTAAAAAAATAAAATACTTGGGAATCAACTTAACAAAAGAGGTGAAAAATCTATTTAATGAGAATTACTGAACCCTAAGGAAAGAAATCAAAGAAGACCTTAGAAGATGAAAAGATCTACCTTGCCCTTGGATAGGCAGAATTAATATTATCAAAATGGCCATACTTACAAAAGCACTATACAGATTTAATGCAATTCTGGTCAAAATCCTAATGACATTCCTCATAGAAATAGAAAAAGCAGTCATGAAATTCATCTGGAAAAATTAGAGACCCAGAATAGCTAAAGCAATCCTTAGCAAGAAGAATGAAGTAGGTGGCATCGCTATACCAGACCTTAAACTATACTACAGAGCAATAGTAACAAAAACAGCATGGTATTGGCACCAAAACAGATTGGTAGAGCAATGGTACAGAATAGAGGACACAGAAACTAACCCCCCAAATTACAATTATCTTATATTAGACAAAGTCACCAAAAACATGCATTGGAGAAAAGATGGCTTCTTCAATAAATGGTGCTGGGAAAACTGGAAATCCATATGCAACAAAAATTTAAATTAAACCCCTATCTCTTACCATGCACAAAACTCAAAAGAACCTAGGAATAAAACCAGAGACCCTGTGGTCTAATAGAAGAAAAAAATAGACCCAGATCTCCAACATGTGCGATTAGGCCCCAACTTCCTTAATAAGACTCCTTTGGCACAAGAATTAATATCAAGATTCAATAAATGGGATGGATTCAAACTAAAAAGTTTCTTCTCAGCAAAAGAAACAATCAGATACAGCACTCATCTCTAGGGTATATAAAGAACTCAAAAAGCTAAGCACCAAAAAAACAACAACAAAAACAAATAACCCAATCAATAAATAGGGCAAGGACCTGAACAGATAGTTCTCAGAAGATGATGTACAATCAATCAACAAATATATGAAAAAAATGTTCATCGTAGCTAGCAATTAGAGAAATGCAAATCAAAGCAACTCTAAAATTTCATCTCACTCCAATCATAATTGCAGCTATTATGCATACAAACAACAATAAGTGTTGGTGAGGGTGTGGGGAAAAAGGTACACTCATACACTGCTTGTGGGACTGCAAATTGGTGTGGCCAATATGGAAAGCAGTATGGAGATTTATTGGAAAATTTGAAATGGAACCACCATTTGACCCAGCTATTCCTCTCCTTGGTCTATACCCAAAGGACTTAAAAACAGCACACTACAGGGACACAGCCACATTAATGATTATAGCAGCACAATTCACAATAGCTAAACTGTGGAACTAACCTAGATGCTCTTCAGTGGATAAATGTATTTAAAAATGTAGCATATATACACAATGGAATATTACTCAGCAACAAAAGAGAAGAAAATCATAGCATTTGCAGGCAGATGGATGGACTTAGAGAAGATAATGTTAAGTGAAGTGAGCCAACCCTAAAGAAACAAATGCTGAATGTTTTCTCTGATATAAGGAGGATGATTCATAGTGAGGTAGGGAGGGGGAGTAAGGGAGGAATAGACGAACTCTAGTTAGGGCAGAGGGGTTGGAGGGGAAGAAAGGGGGTATGGGGTTTGAAATGATGGTGAAATGTGATGGACATTATTACCCAAAGTACATGTATGCAGACATGAATTGGTGTGAATATACTTTGTATACAACCAGAGATATGAAAAATTGTGCTCTATATGTGTGATAAGAATTATAATACATTCTGCTGTCATATATAAATTAAAAATTAATTAAAAAGAACCTCATAGATTCTGTGAAATTCTTAGAATAAACTCAGTCATTCTATGAGTATTAAAAAAAAAAGAAACTGAATGCAGTAAAGTCCCAACACTGAGATCCGTGATTCTACACTTCTGGTTCCCCTTTGTGGGAGTATTTGGTCCCTTCTCGGGGACATCTGTGGTGCTGTTAGTGTAGGAGTCACCGGTTAAGTGGGAGTTGGGAACTTGGGGAGATTTTTTCCCTACCTGGTCTGTCTGTTTTAAAGGTTCCATCTGTCGGCATAGTTTGGAGATCCTCTCTGTCATTGTGTTTTTGTGTATCTATCTCTGGCCCTTTAAGACACGGGCAATAATGTGTTATGTTATAGATTGTTTCTTGGGAACAATCTTGGCCGAATGGGTCACCTATAGATGTAAAGGTGTCTAAAAAAGATGATGTTTTACTGTAACAATCTGGTCTTTGAATGGTTTTCTGAAATAATGTATAATCTTGCAGTTGGGAGTTGGTTTGTCAGAGATCAAAATAATTATCAGAAACACTAGCAATTCAGACTGTAGGATCAAAAGAAAGACATGAGATAATTAGTAAAACAAACAAACAAACAAACAAAAAAAACATCCAGGTTCCCTCTGTGCACATAGTTACCCTTCACAAGCCAGTTTAAAATCTCCCATTACTGTTCTTGTGCTCAGATGTACTCAATGTATTTTTATATTGAGATATTTCAGGACTTATGCCAGAGTTTGACCTCACCTGGAAAGATGTTATGCTGTTACTTAGCCAAACTTTAGCCTCAAATGCCTCAGGTATGCTTCTCCTGCTCCTCCCTAGGGAGCCAAAGGTCAATTTCCCCTTGAATACAAGTGACCCCTTTTCTGTTCTCACCTCTTATCTTAGACCTCTTTGAAATATCTGAACAGCTATTAGCAAAAGGTTTACTCCCCCTGAGTTATGAGGAGGCTTTGGAGCAAGATTTAACCTGTTTGTCACTGAGAGAAGAAGACTAACCCTAGGAATGGGCACACAAGGAAATGGACCTGCTCAACAGCCAATATCTCAGTAAGGAGTTTAACATCATAGCTTTGTTCTCAAAAGTAATAGAAAGTAAAGAATCATAATTTTCAACAACCAAATCTGCCCAATAACCAACTTAAAAAAAAATGGTTAAAACTCCTTAGGCATGAGGTTTCTGCTCAGGATAGTAGTTCTCTTGGCTCCTTCCAGACCTAGTCCAAGACTTACATTGAAATTCAAATGGAAAAAGCCTGCAAGCTCAGTAGGAGACTGATCTGAGGCCCAAGGAAAAAAAAAAGTAAAAGTGTCTTTTACCTGAACTGACTAAACCAAAGTAAATTGTATGATACTTTACTAATTACTGGCTATTTTTTCTAGGACTCTTTTTTTTTTGTAGGTCATTTTTTCTAGGAATCTTGTTTTTTCTTAGACTCCATGTTTTGTTTGTTTGTTTGTTTGTTTGTTTTCTGAGCTCATGACTTTGATCCTATAGACCTAGGTTAATGGTTTTCCTATCAGTCCTAGTTTTTATTCAAGGGAAACCACATGGTTTTTAAACATTGCAATGGAAATTTCATCTGCAAAAATCTACAAGGCCTTTACTATTGTGTGATGTGTGCACATTTGTGTTATTGTTGTACATCTACATGTTCTTATGTCTCATATATCATACACATGATATGAAAACTGGCAGATATATAAGGAGCACTCACAAAATTTTTAAAAATGGATCCAAATACTGTTAATTCATATGATTTAAAATGGTTCAATTTAAATTGGGTAAACAGATGAAAGTAAAGATGTCTTTAAAATTAAACTTAACTCACAAGTCTCTCTAGGTGGTCAAAGAACTAATAAAATGTTAATGTCTATAAAATATCTAATATCCCTTGGTTCTAGGACTTTACTTCAACAAGGAAGAAATGGCTAATACTGTTCAATACACTTGTCTGATATTTTGGTAAAATGAGTAAAAGTAGATTTGACGTGGGATTACTCATATTTATGAGTAATTTTGTTTGATAGACATCTGATTAATTTACAAGGTTAAAATGCTAACTGTTAAATATACCATCAAGTACTCTTAACTCCTTGAATTCCATTGGGTAACACTACTGATGTTTTCATAAATTGGTAAATGAGGAAAAAAGGGTTTAAAGTTGCTTTGTCATCACTGAAAAAGGTTACTAATAATTTAAAGTCCCAACAGGTATAATATAATTTATGTATATTCTATATACTTAAATATTGTGCTTTTGTGAAATAGTAAACAGATGTGATTCTATGTACAAAGATTTATAGAAGATTTTTATATACAAAGGCCCAAAAATTTCAACTGTTTCAATTAAGAGTAATGTAAATAACATAAAGTATTTCTTTTTATTAAAATGAAATAATGTGTCTAAATTCAGAAATTTACAAGGATTGTTTCAAATTATGGACAAAAAAGGGGGTTAACAGATGGGAGGGCTGGGGATGTGGCTCAAGCGGTAGCGCGCTCGTCTGGCATGCGTGCGGCCCGGGTTCGATCCTCAGCACCACATACCAACAAAGATGTTGTGTCCCCCGAGAACTAAAAAATAAATATTAAAAATTCTCTCTCTCTCCTCTCTCACTCTCTCTTTAAAAAAAAAAACAGATGGGAAAGAGAAATTAAAAGTTCTATATGAGTTGGATATATATATATATATATATATATATATATATATATAAAAAACAATTAGTCAATAGGGCTATTTCAGGGTTTTCCTTAAGGTCAAATGTTAACATACTGATATAAACCAAAGTTTAATCTATATGTTAAAAAGGCAAGGATTTCTTAAAACATTAATTTAACCATAACATTGTGTTTATTAAGTCTTGTTTTTTTGAGCAAGTAATCTTGAAGGAATTAAGGATTATACAACTATGATTAAACAACAACTATTATTTTGAAATATTATAATATGTTATTTCCTTAAGAGCTAAACTTATTTAATATAAAAACATCAATGTAATTATGGTGCTATTACTCTTATTTGTATATTAAATATGTTCATATCTTCTAGTTATGCAAGTCTTTAAGGTAGAAGCTTTAAAAAAACATCCTATCAAGCTGGTGTTCTCCAATCTAAAGTTGTATGGTGGGCTGGGGATGTGGCTCAAGTGGTAGCGTACTCGCCTGGCATGCGTGTGGCCCAGGTTCCATCCTCAGCACCACATACAAAGATGTTGTGTCCGCCGATAACTAAAAAATAAATATTAAGAATTCTCTCTCTCTCTCTCCAAAAAAATAAATAAATAAATAAATAATAAAAAATAAAGTTGTATGGTAATTTTGGGCTTTTAAGGATGATAAACTTCATTGGAGATTTATTTATATCATTTCATGTTCTATAACTGGACCTGTTATCAATAAGATATAAAGTTTTATGTTACTTTTTACACTAGGGTACAATTTAAATATATTTTAAATTAATGAAAGCCTAAGTTAAATAAAGGTTCATTTGTGAAACATGAAAGCATTTTGCTACTTTTACTTCAAGGTAAAAGCTCTCAGCCTTTCTTTAATTTGTGTCTTAAATGTAATATCATACTGTGTTAGCTAATATTCATGTGAACTCGAGCAACAATATATGTAAGCTCTGTAAAAAGATATTTAAGAAATAAAGATCAACACTTCACTAAGATTTGTAGGAGCTCCACCTTGCCTGAGGTAAGGCTCTGCCTCCTACCTTACTACACATCAGACTGACTCCAAAGCAGGCCAGACTTCAGTTCATTTAAAGTTGTGTTCAAAGGATTGATTTTTGTTGTTAAGATTTCTAGGATCTCAAACAAAGGGTACAATATATAACTCAGCCAAAATTCAAGGTAGTTATCACACAAACTAAATATGTTTTTACTTTTGTTAATTTTATTTTGTGTTTTTCTTACAAACTGTCTAAATGTTGCCTGTTAATGTTTTACAGAGGTATTGCTTCAAGAACACACAACCTGGGTTAATTTAAGATAATAAGCCATACCTAAAGGACAGATAGGATAGAACAGACCCCAATTAATAAAAAGGGGTAAATGACTGTAAGGTTATAGACATTAAAGTTAAAGCCCAATATTCTTAATTTAAGATTGGTGAGACTGACTTGCTAGACGTTTAATTCCAGACTTAAAAATTAAAGTTAAATTAAAAGGACCAAGAACCAATATTTAGCTCTTGCCCTCTGAGTCAGTCTGAATCCGGGGAACAGGGAACTTCTATAAAGAGCTTTGCAACTCTAGGGCATATAACCTCTGATCAGGGAGATTAATGAGACCTCTGGAGAACAGAAAGCCAATCGATGCACTTGCCATGAAGAGGAAGGTTATTGGAGAAGGGAGACATTCCTGATGCTTCCAAGGGAAACCACATGGTCAGCAAGACCCGGACCCATCCTAGCACAAATGGCACTATCAGGACTAAGAAACTGCTCTCAAGTTCCCCCAAGAGTGACTCCCATGGAAACTCAACTGACTCTTAACAATAGATAGAAACAAAAGTCAGTTTGACTTGCTTCATCTTAAACACCTAGCAAAAACAGTTAAACCCAAAACATAGCCATTCTTGGGCATTTAAAAGATAAATAATAATGGTTAAATATAACTTAAAATATACACTTATGTTAGCGCCCCCAAAATAAGTAAGACTGGAGGCTACAAAGAGAGATTTATAGGAAAGAATGCCTAATAACTATCAAGTGAAACTTCCAAGTCAGAAGTTTTGGTCAATTTAAGGCCTATAGATCTTCCTAAACTTCTACACAAATAGAATCAATATTTGCTAACATAATTAATTATCTAACCCCAAGTTACAGAAATAAAGGGTTCTTTACTAGATATAGAGATCATACCAGTAAAAATTTTACAAGATCAGATGACATTGAGTAGCTGAACTGCATCTCATGGGAATAGACATCTGCAACATTAAAAGTTAAATGTTGTGTTTACATTACTGATAACTCTAAAGATGTTAAAGACTTATATTCCTATATAAAGGTCTTGTCCACTCTGGCCTTGTTATGGGGACAGCTTCTCAGTCCTCACACCTCCTGGTGAGAAAGTATTAACTTCTGTTGTCTTCCTGATATTCATTGACATGTTCCAGAAGCTGCAATATTTGTTCAGTACTCATGTTTTTTGTTATTGTTGTTGTTTCTCTCTCATAGAAGCACCCACCCTCAGAGGACTTTACAACCTGCTCTTCTCCAACCACACTTCAATCCAACCTGACTTCTAAAAGGGAACTACAAACTGCTTGCCTCTTCTCACATCGCCCCTCTCAGCTCTGAAGCTGCCAGAACGGTCATGACCAATTTTCCTGAAATTAGAAAGGGAGGAATAAAACCAGAATTAGATGGACAGACAATATAGATAGGTAAATCAAGTCAAGGAGGCCAATTTTGAGTAAGTCCAGAAAGTTGGAGCCTGTCCCCTGAGGAATTCCTTCAGAGCTCTTCCTCCACCCTATCAGAGATTTGAAAGGGACACATAAGACAAGGGGGAATGATAAACTCAGCCTAATTACATTTTAATTGGGAGCTACCTTGTCACAAAGTCATGAAAAGTTAATTTCTGTTTTACTATAAATTACTTAGATTTCTAAACTTATTTGGAATTCCTGCCCATGCTCTGAACTCACCCATGCCTGGGTCTCCTTAACCAGAAAACAACCCTCTCATAAAACCCTCTCCATAACCAGATAACAACAGCATCTTATAAATTCTGATATTGGGATCTGAATTTACTCCCTATCTTAATATATTGTGCATGTAGATCACTAACCTGCTATCTGCCTTTGTATTATGCTTGTCAGAATCCTGTTATCTGTAAGTTCTCAAGACACCCCCCTTTGCCATTTTTTGTACTATAAAACCTTTGTCCTTGAGAGCTTAGGGGCTGTTCTCTGGTCAGGGTTTCAGGTGAGACAGATGCTGGCCAGCTTTTGTGTACACAATACAAGCTTGCTTTAATTTCATTTAAAATTGGAGTCTTTTCTTACATCATGGTTCAACACTTTGTTTAATTTTCTCATGAAAATTAAAAGGAGGAGAGGTTTCCAGATTTCATTTATCAGGAAGGTCCATCCTTATAGCAAAAGGAACCAGCAAAAAGAGGCACATGCATCCTTTAGTGTGTCTGGATAAGGGGTGGCATATGGCCACTTGGAATTCCACCAACCTAAATGTCAACTGGCACTTCCCTTCAAAAGGTAGGACATTACGGATCAAAATGAGACCATGGTTGAAATAAAATAGCTTTGGACTTCACCCTTGGGTGTGTATGCTCAGCAGCCAAGAACTTCCCCATGTGACTCAGATCTTAATGAACATAAGGGGTTGTGGCTTAGTGGTAGCACGCTTGCCTAGCATGCGTGAGGCAATGGGTTGATTTTCAGCACCACATACAAATAAATAAAATAAAGGTCCATCAACAGCTAAAATATTATTTAAAAAATTCAAAGAACTAAAGAAGTTAGACAAATGAGCTCTCGTGTGAAAATCAAAGGGAAAATATTTTTGTAATTTAAGAAATAAATTTTGGTAAATGGTTTATTTCCAAATCAGGAAGAAAGAGTCCTCCTAATTAATATATGCATTTGAATAGCTCTTGCCCCTCCATGAGACTTCCAAGGAGATATTTGGAAATCCTTGGTGCATTAAATGTGAGACTTATGTGAATTTAAGGAGCTCCATGGCATTTTTAGCATGGGGTTCCAAGAGCAGCATCCCTGTCTGTTATAGGAGTTGTAATTACTATGTCTTATCATCTGGCTGCAAATATGGTTAAGTCTCACTCACTGCAGTTGATTCCCTATGCATGCCCTCATCCAGAGGTCAACTACACTGGCTACCTTAGAGGTCTTTATCAGCTCCTTGAGCATTTCTAGCTGGACTAGTAAGATGGTGGCATGGTTTTCCCTCCCACAAAGGAATAGCTTCTAACTCAAATCTAAGTTCAACTCTCCAGGGAAAGGAAAGCCAGGAACTGGGAGATGGGTGAGTGAGAAATTAAAGATGGAGACCAGGCAGAGATATACACGAAAGAGTTTATTTGTCAGAGGTGACAAATAAAGGCACATCCCTCCCTAGTGGAGAGAGGCAACTCAGGCTTCAGTTTGAGGGCTTTTAAGGGAGAGGCTCAGGGATTACAGCCAGGTGGGTCCTAGTGTGATTGATTAAGGATAGGGTTGGTGCTCCCTTGGATGGGAAAAAATGGGAGGTTAAGGGTGGGGCTGTAGGAGGGAGTGGTAATATGCTCTTGGGCAGAAAAATGGCGGCTGTTACTTAGGATGGCCGCCCAGATGCTAAGCAAGGACCTTACACCCAAGACCCCCAGGAAGGAGAGCCTGAGATTTCTTGGACATCCCAAGAAGAATCTGCTCCTTTCCCCACCCCAGCCCCTCCTCACTCAAGAAGCATCTGAATTTAACAAATATTCATGATTCTCCATCCCATGCATTCAATTTTACTCATTAACAAAAAATCCCCCTAGTAATTACACTTTATTTGTGATCAAGATTTTTCATTAAGTCATCAAGAAGCTGACAAAACAACCCAGCCAGACTAATATTTTATTTTATTTTTTTTTAGTTCTTGGCGGGCCGGACATCTTTGTTTGTATGTGGTGCTGAGGATCGAACCCTGGGCGCAGGCATGCCAGGCGGGTGGGCAGCGCTACAGCTTGAGCCACATCCCCAGCCCGACCTTCCATCTTGATTTGGTTAGCCCTAAGTAAACTACAGGATCTTCCAGACTCAAATAGAGGGAAACACATACATCCACACATATTTACTTTTTGAAATAATTTGCAATTTGAGTTGATAGCAGATTTTCTCATGTATCTAAGATTAAACTTTCCCCTTATTTAAATTATAACTTTTAATTTTGGGTAATAATGTGTTTACTCCTGTGTATGTTATAGTTTGCTAATAAGCCTTTCTAAACAACATATAAGAAAACATGTAAAGAAATCTCACCTTGGTCAGTTCACACTGATCAAGGTTGATAGTTTGGTCTTAGTTTTCTCTCAGTGAAAAAAAGACAAAGGTCAAAAAATAATCTTTTTCTAGTCTTTCTTGGATGAAAGCAAATTCTGAATTTCTCTCTTATTAATGTGTTGCCCTTTATTATGTGTCAGAAATAGAAATGGTAGAGGGCTGGTCTGTGATTGTGATGTATGACTTCACTGCTCTTTCTACTAACTGTTGAATTATTATCATTTCACAAAAATTACATCTGAAAGGGAGAAATTGTGGTTTTAAATCATGTGATTCCCAATGAATAACCTTTGAGAAAGTGATTAGTAATTTCTCCCAGCCATGACCTTGGAAATGCTCGATTCCAAGGATCTATAACTGATTCCTTCTTCCTCTACTGTCACACATGGAACAAAAGGCTCAAGAATGTCTACAATCCTTGAAAGCTTTTGGCTCCACTAGGTTTCCAGAAAAGGTGGGGTGGGGGACCACCAGAAAATTACTCTGGGAGACTAACAGTGTGTGGAGTGGGGCAAAGACACTGCTCCATACTTAGATTCGCCAGTTAATTCCCTAGTGGTGCCGCTATACGTTAATTGCATGAGGGCCCCTCCTCAAGCAAATTTAACTTCAGGAAGTGACTGAGGCACTGAGAAGAATAGGCTACAATATTTCATCAACTGCAGCCCAAACAAATTACCTCAGACTCAGGAACCCTGAGACCACATTTTTTTTTCTTGCAAGAAGCGCTGCTTGAAGGGACAGGAAATTACTTTCTTGGGAAACAGTGGTGCCAGAGGTCATTCATAGCAGGGAGTGGGCAGCTGGCTCCTCACTCCATTTATCCCGCCTCGTGAGGGGACCTTGTAAGTGCCAATTGGCAGGGCCTCCTGCTCGCACCTGAAGCTGACTTATAGGATTGCTATGTCCTGGACATTCTGTGTTTTGTCTGTTAGAAGTGAAGACAAGGGTGACTTTGGTGTCTGCTCAGAGTTCCTGGGAAGGCTTTGGGAGCAGGTTTGGCCGAAGTCAGTCACAGGCTTGGTTGAAGACCGGTTCTAATAGGACATGGTGGATTTCGAGTGGCTCTGGGAATCCACTTGCATTTATGGACCCTGCTGGGTGTTGTTTCTTTTTTTTTTTTTTTTTTTTTTTCTGTGTGGCTGAGACAGAAGAACTACCCTGTGTCTTCCTTTTTCTTATCCTCTGGTCTTCAATTGTCCCCAGATCTGTGCTTAGTGGGTGGAGAATCGCAGAATGCTACAGTGGTTAAGTTCCTGGGCTCTGGACACCCCTGCCCGTCCTCCAGCCCTGGCTCTTATACCTGTGCTTGCCACCTCCTGGCTCTAGGGACTTAACTCTCTGCCTCCATTTTCCCAGCTGTAAAACAGCGTTCCATTCATTTATTTTCACAAATGTGTATTGAATGCTGGAGGTACAGGGGCGAATACAACAGATCCACCCTCTGCTTGCACGGAGTCTCCAAGATGGTCGGGAGGGACGACAAAGAGACAATGAGGATGGATCAGGCAGCAACAAGTGCAGTGAAGAGAATTAAAACAGGTCGTTGTGGTGGAGTGACAAGCGGGTGCTGAGCAAAGGACCCTCTGAAGAGGTGACCATGGAAAAGATCCTGCAGCAAAGCCTTCTAGGCAGGGAGAAAAGCAAGTATGAACCCTGAGCTTCATGTGTTCAGGTTAGAGAAGCTGGTGTGGCTGGAGCAGGGTGGGCCAGGAGGAGAGGGATTGCAGGCAGGCCAGAGAGGGAGACCCCAGGACTTGTTGGGCCATGGTATTGGTTCAAAGTCCATGCAACGTTTCCAGCAGGGAATGATGTTATCTGATTTACGTCCATGTTGTATGGACTGGGGCAGGGCACAGTGGAAGCAGAGATACTAGTTCACAGATGCCCACAATGTCCTAGGTTCCAGGGTAGTGGAGCTGGGGAGAGCAGTTGGGGTGTGTGTGGGAGGAAGTCAGGAGAACTTGGATTTGGATATGGGAATTAAAAGAACAGATGATCCTAGGATATTGTCTTGAACAACTTGGTATAGTAGATGATAGTTGTAGCATTTATATAAAACAAGTCCATGTCAAGCTGAGGTCAAGGTCAAGGTCAAGGTCAAGGTGAAGAATGAATCAAAGTTTCTGTTGTAGAAGCATATCTCATGTGAACATAAAGAGAAATGCCAGGCATAGCCTTGATAAGTGAGACTGGACTCTGGGGACATTCATGTCAGGGCTGGTGGTTTAAGAACTGCAGGAATATGTGTGGCATTTAAAGCCCTGGGCTTAGATGAGGTTTGCTGGCAGGAGTTATAGAGAGAGAAGGCAAGAAGGAGCTGTGCAGGTTGAGGTGGGGAAGAGAAGCAGCCGCAGAGATTGAGAAGGGCAGATGGAGAGGCAGGAAGGGAAACAGGGATGCGGTGGCCTCCAAACCAAGACAAGAGCTTCAGGAAGGAGGGAGGGGCCCACTGCTGTAAATTGCTGAGAACTGATGCTGCATGGATTTGCTACCTTGTGGTCATTGGTGATTCACAGGCAGCATCAGGGTGGTGAGGATGAAGCTGGATTGAAATGAGCCCAAGCAGAGGAAGACTCAGGTTTCGTGGGACCTGAAGTCGCTACAATTTGGGAACACTCTTCAGGAAAATAGAATTAATGAAATTAATATAATTAATACAGATTTGGTGTGAATGTAGATATCTAGTTCTAATGAGAAAGGAAATCACAAATGAAGTGTAAATTTTAAAAATCTGAAAAATTATGTGTATAATAAAAAGAAAAGTAACAATGTTTTATGAATTATCTTCCAGATTAACTCTATTTTTTCTCAGCTTTTGTAAATATACCTTTGATCCCTTCTTCATATGACAATGATTTTATTATGTTTTCTATCTAAAGAAAACTAAGATAATTTTGTCTTTCTACTAGCATGGATGTTAGAAATTTGTGTTTTTATTATTGATCATTTAGTAAAGCTGGATATGATAGGCCATGCCTATATATCCCAGTGACTCAGGAAGCAGGGGATCTTAAGTTTGAGGCCAGCCTGGGCAATTTAACAAGGCTCTATCTCAACATAAAATAAAAAGGACTGGAGATGTGGCTCAGAGGTACAGCACCCTAGGTTCAACCCCGATACAAAAAAAAAAAAAAAATTGTTTTAACTTCACAGTATGTTTGGTAATATTAGGTAAATTTTTAGGTAGCAGACAAATTTAGGAGACCTTCTAACAGGTTTATTTCTTTTTCTTTTTTCATGTTTTATAAACCTTGGAAGGGAAGTCTTTTTATTAATTAGGGGTCTTTCATTGTGTCACTGAAACCAGCTTCAGTTTATAAAAAAAGATCCTTGTTGGGATGGATTTTTCTATTATTTTTTAAATTTATTCTGATTTGTTATATATGATGGCAGAATGCAGTTCGTCTCATATTACACATATAGAGCACAATTTTTCAAGTCTCTGGTTGTATGCAAAGTATTTTCACACCATATGTGCCTTCACTCATGTACTCAGGGTAATGATGTCTAACTCATCTTTCCCATCCTCATGCCCACTCTCTTTCTCTCCCTCCCCTTTGCTCTATATAAAGTTCTTCCATTCCTCCCATGCTCCCCCGCCAATCGCCATTATGTGTCTGCAGTCTCATATCAAAGAAAACATTTGGCCTTTGGTTTTAGGTGATTGGTTTACTTCACTTGGCATTATATTCTCCAACTCCATCCACTTACCTGCAAATGCCATGATTTTGTTCTCTTTTAATGCTGAGTAATATTCCATTGTGATATATACCAAAGTTTCCCTATCCATTCGTCTACTAAAGGGCATCTGGGTTGGTTCCACAATTTAGCTATTGTGAATTGTGCTGCTATAAATATTGATGTGGCTGTGTCCCCATGGTATGCTATTTTTAAGTCTTTTGGTATAAACCACAGAGTAGGATAGCTGGGTCAAATGGTGGTTCCATTCCCAATTTTCCACGAAATCTCCATACTGCTTTTCATATTGGCTGTACCAATTTGCAGTCCCACCATCAGTATATGAGTGTACCTTTTCCCCCACATCCTCGCCAGCACTTATTGTTGTTTGTATTCTTGATAGTGAGATGAAATCTTAGTTTTGAATTGCATTCCTCTAATTTCTAGAGATGTTGAACATTTTTTCACATATTTGTTGTCTTGAAATCCAAAAGCTTGTACTAAGGAGTATGCAGCATTTCAAGTGACTGATCACTTCACTGATATGATGGTTTATTTTATGTGTCAACTTGGTTAGGCTACAGTTAACCAAACATAAACTGAGGTGGTGTTGTGAATGCATTTTGTAGATGTGATGAGCAGCTATACGCAGTTGGCTTTAAGTACAGAAGATGACCCACCCTAATTTGGATGGGCTTCCTCCAATCATCCGAAGGCTTTGGGCAAACACTGACATTTCCCAGGGGAAAAGGACACTCTGCTTTAAGTCTACAGCATCAGTTGCTCCCCAAGTCTCCATCTGCCAGCCTGTGCCATAGGATTAGACTTGCCACACTGCAATCACATGAGCCAATTCTTAAAATAAACCTCTCTATATATGTATATGTGTATACATTTGCCTATACCTTTATATATATGTAAATAAATATTTTATTATATATATATATATATATGAATTTATATATGGATTGAATTTTCATTGCAATCAGAGATGCAATGTCAATATGACTGGCTAGTAGAAGTATAGAGATCTGAACTTTTCCCCAATACTACTTGGAAGCTTTACTGGAGAGGCTGAGCCAGTTAAGTTTAGCCAAAGACTGAAATACACTAAAAATCAAAGATAGGAAAACTCCTCTTTGATATCCCATTGTACCAGGGTTTCTTGAGCTTCCATTACTGACATTTGGGGCAGGTAGCTCTTTTTTGCCCCTTTAGCTGGGAGCTACCTTTGCATTGCAGGATATTAAACAAACTTCCTGTCCATACAGATTCCAGGAAACTATCAAAAATGTCTGCAGACATTGCCAAATGTTCTCTGGGAGGCAAAATTGTCCCGATTGAAAGCCACTATGTACACTAAGTGTGTGTAATTCTTGGGTTGAGCTTTTTCTGCCTATAACTATTTGCATTTATCCCAGGGTGCTTTGGGGTTAGACTTTTATCTCTATGAAAAGTTATGCAGTATGAAGACCTTGGGTCACCTCCTTGAACCCCAGTTCCTCTGTCTGAAGCCAGATCCTTCAGCACACTGAAAAACTCAATCCCTTGGGAGACAAATCCTTGCAGGGCCCATTGCATCCCCAGATATGATGAGTGAGGAGGGGTGGAGTGTGAAAGCCCTCAGCTAATGGGTTGCTAGAGCTAAGAAGGAATTTGTGAATGTTGAAGTAGTTTCCGATTTAAATGCTGAAAGTATAATTTTAGGCAGAAAGTGCATCTAACAAACTTGTCACTCCAAGATGGGTGCAGATTGAAAATAAAATTCATTTTAAGAATGGTTTAATAGGTGTGCTGTTAATATTAAGACAAAAAGGATGATGTGAATGTTTGGGGGAAGTCTTTCTAGAGGCAATTAAATGCAAATCAAATACCACAGTGAGAAACCGTTAAGCTCTCACTATGATGGGTAGTCAAGGAAATTGAGAATAATGAGTATTGGCAAGGAGGTGGAGAAATTGGAACCTTCAAATATTTTTGGTAGAAGTGTAACATGGTATAACTACTGTGGAAAACAGTTTAGCAGTTCTTTTTTTTTTTTTTTTTTAAAGAGAGAGTGAGAGAGGAGAGAGAGATAGAAAGAGAGAATTTTCAATATTTTTATTTTTTAGTTCTCGGCGGACACAACATCTTTGTTGGTATGTGGTGCTGAGGATCAAACCCGGGCCGCACGCATGCCAGGCGAGCGCGCTACCGCTTGAGCCACATCCCCAGCCCAGTTTAGCAGTTCTTGAAAAGGTTGATTGTAGGATTACCATATGACCTAGCAGTTTCTCCCCCAGGTATATGCCCAAGATAACTGAAAACATATTAACAAAAAAAACTTGTGCACAAATGTTCACATCATTATTCAAATAGCCAAAAAGTAGAAACAACCCAAATGTCCATCACCTGATGAATGAGAACACAAGACATAATACATTCACAAAATGCAATATTATTCAGCCTTAAAAACAGTACATGCTATAACATCAAGGGACCTTGAAATCATTATGCTAAGTGGTAAAAAAATGGACACAAAAGGCATGTTTCATGTGACTCCACTTTGATGAAATGTACAGAAATCCATAGAAACAGAAAGTAGATTAATGGTGGTCAGGGCCTGAGGTGGGGAGAAGGAAAGAATTGAAACTGCAAATAAGTGCAGGGATTTTTCTCAAAGTGATTGAAATAGTCTGGAATCAGAAGTAATGGTCACACACATATGCAAAAAAACTAAATTTTAGGGCTGGGGATGTGGCTCAAGCGGTAGTGCGCTCGCTTGGCAGTGCTGGGTTCAATCCTCGGCACCACATACAAATAAAGATGTTGTGTCCGCTGAAAACTAAAAAGTAAATATTAAAAAAATTCTCTCTCTCTCTCTCTCTCTCTCTCTCTCTCTCTCTCTCTCTCCCTCCCTCCCTCCCTCTCTCTTTAAAACAAAAGCAAAAACAAAAAAAAAACCTAAATTTTAGTAATTCACTAAATAGTATACCTTAAAATGGTGAATTTTTTGTTATGTGAATTATGTCTGAAATTTTAAAAATTGAGGCAATAACAGAACTGAAATTGGAAAGTTCCTTAGGAATCATGTTCAAACTTCAAGCTTTGTAGTTGAGAAATCTTGAGGGTATTGTCCAAGAAAGCACCTTTAAAACAGTGTGAAGTGGATTTTTTTTTTTTACTTAGAATCCACAGACTTGAGAAAGGACAGTTAACATTAACATCCCCAGAACAGGGTGATAAAGACACATCTGTAGATTCACCCTTTAAATGAATAGCTATTTATTGAGGGCCTACTATGTACTAGGCATCTTTCTAGGGGCTGGGGAAACATCAGGAACTAAACAGACCCCCAAAAGCCCTGCCTCCATGGAACTTAAACTCTAATGCAAGCCGTTCCTTGAGAGCACATTTAAAAAGCTGTGTCGTCAACTAAGGCACATTTAGAAATCAAATCTGGTTTTCCCAGGAATGGTTGAATGCACTGAGCATTTTCACCCTTAGAAATGGGAGATTGGGTGAGAACATGATAACTGCTCTTGAAAGCTGTTTGGAAGGGACAGCAGTTTCCTTCTCCACTGCTCCCCAGAGCTGAGCTCACATTAAAGTGAAAAAGTTGCAGGGTGGTGGATTTGGGCTCTCATAAAAGCAAGGAAGAAAGCCCAGCACTGAACCCCTCTGCAGCAGGCATCAGTGGACACAGTGTCTCATCGATCTGATCCCACACGGTCTTCAAGCCATCCCTACAAGGTACAACAATAACCTCTTTCCAAAGAAAAGGAAGTGGAGGCTTAGCAAGGTTACATAACTACCCCAGCATCACCACATCCCACCTACTCAGTGGCCATGGTGACAGGCCTTGCCCTGGTTGGATCCACACTCCTGCTGCTACACCAGGTACCATGACTTTCCAACACCAGTGCTTCCCATCAGAAGAGAGGGGAAACCTGCATAGGTGTAAAGGTGGACTGGCCACCCAAAGCTCTCTCCCAAAATATTTCATTTGGTACTTCCCAGCATGCTTTCCCACTGTACTATCTTATCTGGCTTACCAGCAATCTAGGGGGAGGTTTAAAGTTTGAATGGAAGTAGTAATAATCCATAGACTGCATGGGTCAGATGAGATGATGGATGTGTGCAGAAATCAGTATAGTCACATGGGCATTATTCAGCAGATACTCCCTGAGAATCTGCTCTCTGTTGGGTAGTGGGATAGGAGCTCACAGCGTTGACTGAAGAAGAGAGGGCACTCTGTAAGACGTAAGGGCCCAGCCCCTCCCACCTGCAAACTCGCATTTTCCCTTGGTAGGGCAAGCTCTGCTCCTCATTTTATACTCAGGTATTCAATCATCCAACAAAAATTTTGTGGTCTATTCTGAGTAAAGTGGGTAAGTCACTCCAGGTAGCGGCAAAAGAGGAGCAAGCAGAGGGATCAATTTGGGAGCCTGTGGCAGACAAAATGGTCACCCATAAAAAATCTACTCCCTAATCCCCAGAATTTGTGGATATGTAACATGCCATGACCAAAGGGGGCTTTCAGATGTAGTTAAATTTGTGGGATTTAAAATAAAGTGATTGTCCTGGATTATTAAGATGGGTCCAGTTCAATAGGAGAATCTTTAAAAGCAGATCGTTTTCTCTGGCTGAAATCAGAGAGATGTGGCAGAGGTTGTCCAAGAGCCATAAAGCATGAGAGGGATTTGAAGTGCCAGAAGTTCTCCATTGCCGGCTTTGGACAGGTCCTCATGGCAGGGAATATGTATAGCCTGTAAGAGCCAAGAGCAGCTCTCCACTAAGCTGGGGGCGAAAAATAAGGACTTCAATCCTACAACCTCCTGGAACTGAATTCTGCCAACAACTTAAAAAGCCTCCAGAAAAAAACTCAGACCAGTTCACCCTTGCCTTCAGCTTGGAGATGGCTAAGCAAAGGACCCAGCCACACCATAATCCAGACATCCCACCTGCAGACCTGTAGCTAAAAATGGGTGTCATTTAATCCACTAAGTTTTTAGGAACTTACTCAGCAGTCACAGAAAACTAATAAAATCATGGAAAGAGTGAGTTTAGACGGAGGAGGAGAAGACAGAGGGCTGAAGTCTGAGCATCCCAATGTTTAAATCTGGTAGCAAAAAAGAGAACTAGGAAAAGGGGATTAGGAAAGTGTGACAAGCTGGTCGTGGGAAGGCCAAGAGTCAGTAGGGAACCGGAGGCCAGTCGAAGAGTATTTCCAGGAGAGAGCTATTGTCTATGCTAAAGATTGCTCTTGGGTCAAGTAGGGGGCTGCCTTTGTATAGATAAGAGAACCAAAATTTCTGAGAGGACCTGTGACCCATCCAAAGTAACATCAATGGGAATTTGCAGAACTCAATCTTCTGGCTTTTGGCTTTATTCTCTTTCATTCACACCATATGATCTTCACCAACATAATTTTTTTTATTAAATTGAATTGAGTTCAGAAGCAAGATATTTTGGCTTCTGTTTATGTACTTGTCAAGATAAATACATAAAAGTTGATGGCTGCATTAAAACTTGACCAGGATCTGAGTGTGGATCTTACTGGACACTCTTTCTCGGGTCTGAGCAGTTGTCAATCCTGGATTCCAGAATCATCAGGGAAGTATTTTCAAAGTGTAGATATCTGAGCACTCTTCTTAGGAAACTCTAATTCAGTGGATCTTCAGAGATGCGCCAGTGTCTGCAATGGTTTAAAAGCTGAAATCAATTCTGCTGCTTTGCAGGAATTTTAAGAAATGTATATCCTAGAACATTTCTTATAGTCTGAAGTTTTGGGAGGGAGGAACAATATCTGATGGAAGAAGCTCTCTACCTAAGTCTTGATTATTATTATTATTATTTTTGAGACTGAATGAATTCTGTTTTATAGAAAATAGGAGAGAGTAGGAATTAATTGTCATGGGTGAGTTTTCTGTTCCCCCCTTATATAGACACATGCCCTCCTGTTTGCTGAAGTGTCAGCATCTTGATATTGTAAAATAAATAAATGACTTCTTAGGGCTTTGAGAGAAATTGGTTTGATGTTCATCAACCCTCTTTTCTGTTTCTTGGTGCATAAGCATATTCTATTTCCCAGCATTCTTGTCCTTAGATTAGTGTTGGCCAGTAGAACATGGACTAGAGTAAAGCCTACCATTTCCAGGCTTGGCCATAAAACAAGCCACAAGAGCCATGGGCTAACACTGCTTGCCAATCAATCAGGTAAAAGCAAAGAATCCAGAAAGCTCCAGGTGATGGCCCAGTACCAAACTGGAAAAGTCTAGATTCTGAGTTGCTGTATAAACAGGAGCCACATCCTGCCTTAGACTGTACCAGGCATGAAAAACAAACTTTCATGTGTTGAGCCACTGAGACTTAGGGATTATTTGTTGTAGCAGCTCACATTAATTCCCCCAACTAATACATGTTCCTCTTGCATTGTGTTTTTAATGACCTCCTTCTTTCACTTCTTTATATGTTCAACAAAATATGGACAAGAAAGACAAGATATGATTCCAGAAGATGTACAACTTAATCAAGCATTCAAATGCCAAGAACTAGGCTTCTTTGCAGCAGATCTTGCCTTTAGATTGGAATTGACTAAACAGTGTGTAGTAAGATCTGAAGAGAGCAGAAAGCTTGGGGTGACTGAAGTTAGATTGTTTCCAACTGTCTGCAGGTCCAGAAGGTGCAAGAAGATACTGTAATACAGTAGAGAGCAAATTATTGCAAATATTTATTGAGGGCCAGAGTCTGAGTTCGGCCTGGAGGGAAGAGAGAGGCCACACAGGTATACAAAGGCAAGTGAGAAACCTCGGCTTTTCACACAATAGTGAAGATGCAGAATAGACACAGAATTTCTAAATGCAAATAAGCCAGTAGTTGCCTAATTAAAGAACAAAAATAACCATAAAATATCATGGAAAAACAGAATGAAAAGAAAAATTCTTAAGTGGCATCTAAGGTTGGGGGTGAGAGGTCTAGAAAAAAAATTTAGAGAAAGTGAAATCTGAGCAGATCTTTGAAAGACATGTAGGACTTTGAGGGAGGGGAAGACTGTTAGGAAATTTTCAACACACATTCTCAAAGGGGAGTATTTTAGTGGGATGTGTACATAGGATGCATGAACGTATGGATGCATGAGGAGATTTGGTTGGAAAGATGAAAGGAAAAACCAGGATTCTAGCTTGTTGCCGATGTCTCCTTTCTCCTTCTGCCTAAGCACAGCACAGATAATTCCCGGCAAAAGTACGTTTTCAAGTTCTGTGGCATGGTCGTGGGCCTTCCAGAACCCCTCAGCAGCAATGGACATGCTGTGAATTCAGAGCAGATGGACAGTTTTTAAAACCAAAGTCTGAGTTGAAAAGGTATGGCTGCCAGTATCTCAAGTCTTTCCCAAAATTTGGCTGCATCTTGCAATGGAAAGTCTTTCCATTACCAAAGGTAGAGGGACTACTGGTTAGGTCAGGGGTGGCAGAGCTACATTTTCTTCCAGAGAACATTGTATCTTGATAAAAAGGAGTATGGTTAGTAATTTTTTGTTTATGTTTTTGTTCTTGGTACTGGGGATTGAACCCAGGGGCACTTTAACCATCAAGCCACATCCCCAGCCTGTTTTATTTATTTATTGATTGATTGATTGATTTTGAGACAGATCTCGCTAAGTTGCTTAGGGCCTTGCTAAGTTGCTGAGGCTGGCTTTGAACCTGTGATCCTCCTGCCTCAGGCTCCCAGATTGCTGGGATAACCGGCACGGGTAATGTTTTCCTTTAAGACTGAGGATGTTGAGACATAAAATCTATTAGAACAATCAGTGGTGCAGTTCCCCAGATAATCTAGCTCTCCATCTTCTGGGCACACAGAAGGGTTACGTTTCTGGGCCCTCTTTGATGTTTGGTATAGTTATAGACTTACTTAGGCCAATGACATGTGAGCAATGATGTGAGCAGAAGTGAGAAACTTTAAGAGCTAGCATATGACACTCTCCTTCTGTATTCTGTTGGGCTGGAAGAGAAATGTATGTCAAGATGGAATCTCTGCCAGTCCAGATAAACACAGCCCCTGCTAACTCACATTGGAGGGGGAAAAAACTTCTGTTATATTAAATCATTGAGATTTGGGTCTTGTGTTTTCTTGCAGCTTCCCCTTGCTCCTAGTGACTGATAAATCTACACTGTCAATTACAAAGATATGTGATTGACAGAGTTCCTATGGAAACTGTTGCACTAGTGTCAGAAGACAACTGCATCTTGTTTGAAGATGGGAGAATATTGAATGAATTCATACTTTACTGATAAGACTTGATGAGAGGTCAGAGGGAAGTGGAGAAAGACAGGAAAGGAGAATGGCAAAGAATGTATAGTGAGGGGGTTAGGAAAACCCAGAGTATGCGGTCCCCTCACAGCTGGAGCGAGTTTCCAGGAGAAGAGTGGTTGTCTCCATCAAAAGTGCTAACCAATCAAGTTAGGTGAAAACTGACCATTGGACTTAGTGACAACCCCACAGAGACTAGTAGATTACAAAAGGCCTTGGTGGAATGGTGTTGGGGAAGGGCAAACTGTAACTGGAGGGGATTAGAAAAAAGAGGAAACAGGAAACAGAGATAGAGAATATAGAAATCTGTCATGGTTTGAATCTGTAATGTGCCCCAGTGCTCATGCATTGAAAGCATGGTCCCCAGTGCAAGCAAGCTCTGGATGTAGGGTTTTTAGGCAATGATTGCATCATGGAGACTCTGACCTCATCATTGGATTAATCCATTAATAGCTGAATGGACCCATGGGAGGTGGGACATAGTTGGGGGAAGTAGGTCCCTGGGACAATGCTCTGGAAGGGTTTATTTTGTCCCCATACTCTTCCTCTCTTTTTCTGCTTTCTGACTACTATGAGCTAAGCAGTTTTCCCCTGCCATGTCTTTCTTTCTGCCATGATATTTCTGCAATGGAGTCAGCTGACCAGGGACTGAGACCTGTAAACTTGGGAACCAAAATAAATCTCTCCACCTTTCTTGCTATTGTCGGGTGTTTTGTTTATGCCAACAAAAAGCTGACTAACAACATCTTTCAGGTTTTCTTTTTAATGAAATTCATGATAAAGGAAAGCAGAGAAGTGGAATAATAGCTAGAGGGTAAGGTCAAGGTCAAGAGTTTGTCTTTGTTTGGGAGAGAAAACAGGATTTAACAACTACTGATTGAAAAAAAAAAAAAAGAGCCAATCAAAATTTTAATGTTGCAGGAGAAAGGGAGGAGAATTTTTGGAAGTCCTTGAGTACATCACAGGGCATATTACTTATGTTGCTGGGTAACAACTGATCCCAAAACTTATTGACTTAAAATAATAAACATTGATGGTCTTGTGGTTTCACTGGGCCTAGGCATCCAGCGGCCTTGTTGCTGAGAGCCTCTGGTTGATCCATGGCCAGTCATTTCAAGGCTGGATTGGCTGAGGACATCCATGTCACTCACTCCTGTTGGCAGGTCTCAGGTCCTGCTGACCTTTGAACAAGACATGTTTCTTGCCCTGTGGACCTCCCCAGATGGCAGTTCAGGAAATGACAGCTGTTTCAGAGTAAAAGCTGAAAGATGTGGAGATGTGGAAGAGAGATGTGGAATGGGGAAGGGATCAATGCATAACTTCTTCTGGGAATTGGCATCACTTTGTCATATTCTATCTGTGGATAGTGATTCACTAGGTTCAGCCCACACTCAAGCAGAGGGGTGTACACAAAGACACAGGAACAGGGGGCTGAGACCTTTGAACGTCATTTTAGAGGCTGCCTAAGACAGGGGACGGGTCTAGTGTACAAATAGAGAGGGTGATGCTTGCTGGGAGCAGGTATTGCTCATCTGCTGCTGCACTTGCAGGTACAGAGAGGCCAGGAAGTGGGTGGTTGTATGTTGGAAATGAAGGTATTTGCTCATTAATACCAAGTGCCCTGGAGTAGGACAGGAGATGACATTTAGATCCAGGGCTTATATTCCTTTGCTCCTTTACCATACCCTTCAGCAGAGCCAGAGGCTTTGAAATCCATCACACTGCATTACACCAGGTTTACTAACATTTTGACTTACCTGGACTAAGGAAAATGTCAGAAGATCCACAAGGAACTACCAGGAGAGGGGAAGTGAGAGAAAATGAGGCTGGACTCCAGGTGAACCTGTGGAGGACTCCCCACACCAATTGGGTCTTCCTGCTTGGCTTTCTCTCCCTTCTCAGAAGCTACATTAAGCCTTTGACTTTCAACATTTAAAAAAAAATTGGGGGGCGGGGGTTGTAGATGAACACAATATCTTTATTTATTTATTTGTTTGTTTGTTTTTATGTGGTGCTGAGGATTGAACCCAGGGCCTCACACCTGCAAGACAAGTGCTCTACCACTGAGCTACAGCCCCAGCCCTGACTTTCAACATTTGTGGCCAAAGGGAAAAAAAAAAATTATGATGGTTTGCTTTGTTAAAGCAGAAAAATGAATAAACTCTCTCCCCGCCACCGGCTTCCTCTTCCAGTGCCCCATCTTACAGATAGACCCCTCTGCCTGTGGTCATGATGTACCTTCAGCTTGGAGACCTGGGGCACACCAGACACAGCCAATTGTCACTAGCCTCTGTTTTGATTTTCAAAGAGATCAGGGAAAATGTTACTGTCAGAAAGGTCAGGGAAGGGCACTTCTTCCAGTGATCTATACTGAGTAGTAGAGGTCGGGCTCTGTGGGGAGTGGTGGGCAGATATGGTCGGGGAAAGCCTCCCCACCCCACTCCCCACTTAATTTTTTGGGCCTTGGCAAAGTCCTCATGGTTTGGAAGATTAAAGCTGGGAAATGGCTTCCAGGGGGCACCATTTACCCAGGGAGCACTGAGAACGATCCCTCTTAGCCTGGTACCCAGAAAGTCTTACCTGGCACGAATGGAAGCTCAGGAGCAGCAGTCACTTTAGGGACTCATCCCCAACCACAAACAACTGAGTTCTTGAGCGCTGGTATTATACAGAGGACATTTCTTCCATATGAGTTCAATTCAACTCTGCCTCCTGTCTTTTAGTCCAGGACCCCAAATGTTTTCACCCCCTCTCCTGATCACCTTAGGAGACAGCATTTCCCAGCAGAAGCTCCCCTTAGGTAACAGAACTACCTGGAATTCTCCAGACCTCCTCCCTATGCTCCTAGAACTATCAGCCTCTCTCCTTCTTGCAAAGAGGACAGCTCCTGGCCTGGGACTACAGAGGCCTTTACATCCAACAAAAGTGATTCGAATTCAAGAGGGAAGGCAGTCTAGGACCTGCACTGACAGGAACGGGTAGATGTCTCAACCTCACACTATTTTTCAGAGAACACTTGGAGGAAGGCTTGAGGTTTGCCATTTGGGTCAGAATTTGGTTTCATCCTCAAACTCATCCTCAAAATTTAAGCAAGAGGACAAACCCGGCTTCTTGTCTCATGGGCTGAATTGAGGTGACAAGTGCCTAGGAAAAACAAAACAAACAGAAACTTCAGGGTGCAGCTCACCCTGGGCAAGAGCTCATCAACTACAGCGCTGCTCTGCCACCAGGGAGGGCTTTTCAATCCGCAGGGGCACTGCCCCCACCACCCGCGCACATTCCTGGAGATACTGAGATGAATCTACTTCTGCTTAGACTCCGATCCTAGCGGGTAAGACATGGGGCATAGGCGTTTCTGCAGCGGTGAGAGTCTGAAGCTTGCAGCAGGCCTTAAGGCGGGAGGCCTGGATCTCACCTTCCTGGAGGGCCTGGGCCATCCGCACGCCAAGCCTTTGCCTCCTGCCTCAGACTCAGGGCTGAGCTGGGACGACAGGCACCTGCTGCAGCCCTGGTCAGCGCCCCAGTGCGTGTGCGGAGAGAGACCGAGGCCCCAGGCGGGGACCGATGGGAAAGCTGCCGAGGCCTACATGTATACTTAGCTTTGCCACATCCTTTAGGTTCCAAGACGCTGGGTTTACAGGGAGACTGGGTCACAGGGTGACTTTCCAAGCAGGAGAAGGCAAGAGGACTTTGGAAGTGTAGTGGGTGGGTGTTATGCCCTGTGGCCTCCCTAGCCCGCGGACATCAGAAAACAAACGCCTTGGAAGAGAGGAGTCCCTTCCCTGGAATCCACTAGCTCAAAGGCTTCTTTCTGGAAGGTGGGTCACGACCTCCGCCGGCGCAGAACTTCAGAACACATTCAGGGTCGCCCAGTTTAACGCAGCCACTCATCTTGATTAATCTGTGTCCCAAACTGGGAGAGTGGGGAGAAGTCCCCCACCCTGGCAACCCCCCACCCCCCACCACCCTGGCCTGATTCCCAGGTCTGTATCTGCCACAGAAGTCTAGGCACTTTCTACAAAAAGAAAGAAAACGGCATCCACCGGAGCGGGTGTGCGCGTACCGGTGCCACTCGCCATGCACGGAGGTGTGTGTGTTCCGGGTGCGGGGTGCACCGGGACTCAGCGGTGGCTCGGGAGGACCTCAGTGAGCGGGATCGGGAATGAGAGGCTCGGCCTCGCCTGATCCCGGAGTCTCTGCGAGGCTAATGGAGCGGGTGGGAGCAGCGCCGCGGGCTCATGTATATTCATGCGACCTTAAACAGCCTGGTTCCAAAACATATTAATCAACCGTTCCAACTATTTATTCAAGTCTTTTTTTTTTTTTTTTCTGGAGAAAACCTAGTCCCCGAAAAGGAAGAACATCAATCCGGCTCCACAAGCTTAAGGAACGAGGCAGTAGGCGCCTTTGTCCCGCCAGCCCTTCCCCACACAGCCAGAAGTTGGAAGTTGGGCGGAGGCTGCAAACAAGGGCTGGGGCCATAATCAAAGGCTCACCCCTGGAGCTGGGAGCAAACTCGCAGGTGGTGCTCAAGGTCTGCCAGGGACGCATTATGCTTCGAGGACAGTAGAGTCTCTTCACTCGCACCGAGGTCCCTACCAAAGGCCTGTCAGATTTCTGAGGTGTTTTTTTTTTTCCCCTTAAAAATGTCCCCATGAATTAGACGAGTTTCAGGCTGCCCCAAATCTGGTTTTGCACTGTGTATTTGCAGAGGTTAAATTCGTGAAACAGAGGCTGGTCCCAATTTCAGAGATCCTCTTTCTTAAGTGGCCCCAGCCTGGCGGTAGAAGTTTGCTGGCAGAGGGGTGGGGAGGCCTTCAGGATGTTCCTCACTTCACTATCCCCCCACACTTTTTTCCCCCACGAGGATCCTGTAGCATCCTGCGTGATCATCGCCTCACACTCTCCCCGCAACCCAGCAGGGACAGTCTCTACTCTCAGGACTGAAGGGGGCAGGAGCCTCGAAGGGGGGTCTGGGTTGGGCTGAGGACGTGGCGCGGAAGGGTCTGGAGGGCTGGGGTCCTCCACCTTCTACAGTTTGGTGGTCCAGTGGCTCCTCCGACTTGGGCAGCGCCTTCCCAGGTGAACCCCAAGTAGTGTCCGACTGCTGCAGTTCTTCTCCTTTCTGATTCTTCCCTTTTCTTCTATGCCCTCCTCTCCACCCGTTTCACCCTGCACCCATTTTGTCTGTGCTGTCCTAAAGAAGTTCTCCCTACCCTTTCCCAGGATAGGAAAGACAAGCAATCTGACAGGCTCTCGTTCCTCTTCCCGGAGCGGGTCTATGCAGGCAAAGTGAGGCCATCTAGGGCGACCATTCAAATAATCCAATTTAAAACAAACATCCGCGAGGTGGAAGGGAGCGAGGGAGAGCGCTCACGCAAACGTTTGTTGCGCAAAATTCGCGTGTGTTTGAGAGCAATCCCAGTCTGGTGTAATTTCCTTGGCTTCCGGAGCGCGCCCGCGTAGACCTGCAGTCTGATGGAATCTCGCCGACAACTTCCAAGTCTAGGGTTTCCCTTATAGTGGTAAATAAACCGGAATCCACTCCAGACTTGACTGTGTGTGTGTGTGTGTGTGTGTGTGTGTGTGTGTGTCTGTGCGCGCGCGCGCATTGCGTGCATAAACCAGTTTTTGGACATGAAATATCTGCAGGGCAAAGGGAGAAAGCGCTAAAGGCTCCGGTGAATTCCAATGGCAGTGCCTATGGGGCACTCCGGATAGGATAAACCGGGCTCTCAGTGGGACACTGCATATTGGTGCCTCAGCCACCTTCGAAGTTCTGGCACTCCAGAAAGCTTGATCCTTGTCACGCCGAGGAGAGCCCTTTGAAAGGTAGTCCCTCTTCTGCAGACAGACTTCTCTCCATCCCCGACCTCATGGAAAGGTGGCTCCAGAGACAAGCAATCTGGAAAACCCCTCTGTTATCTGGGTGACGCTTCTTCTTTGGGGATTCCAAAGCTTTCTGTAAATGGCTAATTACTTTGGGGGTGATCCCGAAATAAAATGATAGAGGTGGGGTGGGTTACGGAGGAGGGTGCTCAAGTGAAATTGACAATCCAGGAGTATCATTCTGTCAAGAGTTTCTGAAGACGTCCTCGTAATTTCCCTTAAGAAATCTGGTTTTACTAGTTGATCTCACTAGAATCCTTTGCCTAGAGGCTCAAAATGAGTAATAGGCCGGGTGTCTCCCAGCCCTAGGCTCTTGTGACAATAAATACATTCAAGGAGAGC